>NW_006408604.1:3668240-3708404 GCF_000296735.1 Chrysochloris asiatica
AAATTGTCAAAACTGAAACACAGAAAGATTAATGTCTTAGGCATTAGTGAATGAGATGAACTGGTAATGGATACTTTGAATCATACAATAATTTGGTTTACTGTATCTGCAATTGTAGAGGAATGATGTCACATTCATTGTCAAAAAGAACATGTCAAGCTCTATCTTGAAGTACAATGCTGTCTGTTATAGGATAATACTCATACACTTCCAAGGAAGACCAGTTAATACCACTGTTATTCAGATTTATGCATCAACCACTTAAGCCAGTAATGTGGAAATTGAAGAATTCTACCAACTTCTTCACTTTGAAATTGATCAAAGATGCATTGATAATTACTGGTGATTAGTATGTGAAGGTTGGAAACAAGAAGGAATGATCATTAGTTGAAAAATATGACAATGGTTATATAAATTATGCTGGAAATTGCATTATAGAATTTTCAAGACCAGTGATTTATTCATTGCAGATACCTTTTCTAAACAACATAAAAGGCAGCAAAAACAACATACACATGGTCCTCATCAGATGACTTACATAGGTATCAAATTGACTACATCTGTGGGAAGAGATGGTAGAAAAGCTCTATATTATCTGCCAAAGCAATTTCACGAGCAGACTGTAGATAACAGAACATCAATTGCTCATATGAAACTGAAGAAAATAAAAACAAGTCTATGAGACTCAAAATATGAACTTGAATAATATATTGTTTAGTTACATCCAATCAGTTCAGACACATAGCAATGCTCTATATGGTTTTCAAGGAGCAAGTGGTGAGTTTGAACACCAACCTTACAGTTAAAACTGACCTGGTGATCCAGTGCTTATTCTACAGTACCACACCATCTCATATGAATTTAGAAACCACCTAAAGGAGCTCTGGTAGCGTAGTAGTTACGAATTGGGCTGCGAACCTTAAGGCCAGCAGTTCGAAACTACCAGCCGTGCCACGGGAGAACGATAAGGTTTTCTGCTCCCGTAAAGATTTACAGCCTTAGAAACCCTGTACAGGGTCACTATGGGTCAGAACCAACTCGAAGGCACTTAACAACAACAACAAAGAACAGATACAATGCATTAGACAATAATGACTGTAGACCAGAAAAGTTGTGGAATGACAACAAGATTATACAGGAAGAAAGCAAAGGGCATTAAAAAGACAGGGAATAAAGAAATGACCAAAATAGATGTCAGAGAAGACTCCGAAACTTGCTCTTGAATGTAGAGATGCTAAAGGGAATGGAAGAAATGAAGAAGCAAAAGCTGAACAGAACATTTCAAGAGGCAGCATGAGAAAATATGGTAAAGTATTATAATGAAATGTGCCAAGACCTGGAGTTAGAAAACTGAAAGGGAAGAACACAATCAGCATTTCTCAAGCTGAAAGAATTGTAGAAAAAATTCAAGCCATGCCTTGAAATATTAAAGGACTCCATGGCAAAATATTGAATGATGCAGAAAGCACCAAAAGAATATGGAAGGAACACACAGAGTCACTGTATCAAAAAGACATGGTCAATGTTCAACCATTTCAAGAGATAGCATATGATCAAGAACTGATGGTACTGAAGGAATAAATCCAAGCTGCACTGAAGGCACAAAGCAAGACTTCAAGAACTGACAAATACAAATTGAAATCTTTCAACAAAATGATGGAGCATTGAAGATGCTCACTAATCTATGCCAAGAAATTTGGAAGACAGTTAACCTTGCCAACCAATTGGAAAACATCCATATATGTTTCCATTCCAAAGAGAGGTGATCCAACAGGACACAGAAATCATAGAACAATATCATATGTAAGCAAATTGTTTCTGAAGATAATTAAAACATGGTTGCAACAGTACATGGACTAGAAACTGCCAGAAATGCAAGCCAGATTCAGAAGAGGTGATGGAACCAGGAATTTCATTGCTGACATCAGATAGATGTTGGTTGCAAACAGAGAATACCAGTAAGATGTTACATGTGCTTTACTGACTACACAAAGGCTTTCGAATGTGTGCATCATGATAAACTATGGACAACATTTCTGAGAATGGGTATTCCAGAACACTTAGTTGTACTCATGAAAGAACCTGTAAAAAGAAAAGAGGCAGGTGTTTAATATAGCACAATGGAGTACCAAATAATTTAAAGCCAGGAAAACTGTGTCAGGTTTGTAATCTTTCACTTTATTTATTCAGTCTGTATGCTGAGCAAATAATCTGAGAAAGTGGACGATATGAAGGAGAATTTCACATCAGGATTGGAATAAGAGTCATTAACAACCTGATGAACATCAAAGACCATAACCTTCAATATGGTTTGCAACTTAATCTAAAGAAACCAAAAATCCTCAGCACTGGACCAATAAATAGCATCTTGATAAATGCAGAAAAGGTTGAAGTTGTCTAAGGCCTCATTTTGCTTGAATCCACAATTAACCCTCATGGAAACAGCAGTCAATAAATCAAATGACCTATTGCATTAGGAAAATCTGCTGCAAAAGACCTCTTTAAAGTGTTAAGGAGAAAAGAGATCAGTTTGAGGACCAAGGTGCACCTGTTCCAAGCCATGGTAATTTCAATCACCTCATTTGCATGTAAAAGTTGGACAATATATAAGGAAGATCATATAAGAATTGATGCATTTGAATTATGGTGTTGGAGGTGAATATTAAAAGTACCATGTACTGCCAGAAGAACAAACAAATCTGTTTTAGAAGTGCAGCCAGAATGCTCCTTAGAAGCCAGGATAGTGAGATGTTTGTCTTTCATAATTAGGACATGTTATCAGGAGGGACCAGTCCCTGGAGAACAGCTTCATTCTTGGTAAGATGGAGCATCCATAAAAAAGAGGAAGACCCCCAATGAGGTGAATTGACACAGTAGCGGTAATAATAGGTTTTAATTAACTCATTGGCACCTAATAACCCTATAAGGGTTACTATGAATTGGAATTGGTGTGTCAGAATGGGCTTGGTTTTGGTTTTTTAATTGGAAAAGGGAAAAATATTTTAGTAGCTTTTGCAGATCTTCATTGATCCTACACCAAAACTCATCAGTTAATAACTTCCTAGTTGTTACCTGATAACATATTAATAAACTGTTCATGCTCTATTATACTTAAATTCATAAGTTATTTTGCAAAGGATCTTTCACTTATGCATGATATTACAAGCACATATGCATAATATTATAATCAAACAGTGGTCAAGTAGAAAATACTGGTTCCCTACTTATGTATCTCTTCCTAATGTTGACACAGTTCAGTATTCTTTGAAAATTATATTTATTAATATCACCATCAATCTAAGTCTTTAAGAACTAGAACCCATGGTAGTGCTACACGTTTCCCAAAATCAGAAACTTTGATTCACAGATTGAATTTTAGTACTGATGAAAATTACAGTTAGTTTTTTCCCCTCTTTTGAAGGGACATGTTTACTTCATTCATCTTTGATAATACCAACACATCAGTCTGAATAATTGTAGTTTGCTTGTCAGTCACTTTTTTTCACATACAAATTGAATGGTTAGTTCATATTTCAACTGAAATATTTGCACATTTGCTTTTCTTAAACACAAGGCACTTAAAAAACTTGTATTCAACTGTTGAGATTTTGGAATAAGAATTTTTTTTACTGCTTGATTTGATTTTATAAAGCATGTTTTTGTTGTTATTCTGAATGAAGCTGAATTTTCAGTTCCATTGTGTGTCAAAGAAAAACATAATGATCATTAGAGCAAGTCAATGTAACCGTCTTGATTTCTGATAACTGTCTTACCCATCATGGCTTTTGCCCCAACAACACAAATGTCAACAAAGTGAAAAAGGCAAATGAAAAAGGCAAGTGCAATTTTATGAAGATTGTTTTGAAGTCACAAACCTCTTCAAATGAGGCCTGGGACTCCCAGGTTTTATACGACAATTTTAGAAATACTGATCTTGTGGAAATGCTTCCGTTAAAGAATTAGGAGACCCACTGCATAGTCCTAGATTCACCATAATTACTTTTTAATATTATGCAGATTTCTTAATCTAGCAGGCCCAGTTTATTCATCTATAAAATTAAATGGGTGATTAAATGCATAATAAAAATTAAAAATATTTATTGTATTGTGATAAATATCACAATAAAAGCATAGTGATATTATTAAATAAACACACATGCACATGTATTACATGAATCTCATTGGAACTAAGAAAATCAATGTACAACAAAGTCTACAATCACACAAGGATAAAATTGAATAAATATTTCTTATGTTTAATAAATGAAGCATACATTTTTTGTTGTTAAGGGACTAGTAATACTCGCAATTCTTAAAATTGCATGAAAGGTCGTACTATGTGACTGAACTATGTGCCAGGAATCAACCATCATTTATAGTAAAGTGAAGCGAAACTCTTGGCATATTGTTGTTGATAGGTGCCATCGAGTTTATTCCAATTCATAGCATAACTGAACTTGCCCAATTCTGCACCATCCTCACAGTTACTGTTTTCTAAGAGTTGTTGTTATTGTGTCAATTAGTCTCCTTGGGTTGTTGCTGTTCCTGAGTGCCGTCGAGTCGGTTCTGACTCCTAGCGACCCTATATAGGGCTTACAGGGAGTAGCTGGTGAGTTTGAACCTCCAGCCTTGCTGTTAAAACCAACCTGGTGGTCTAGTGCTTATCCTATAGTGCCACACCAATCATTAAGCCTCTGCTTTACCAAACATGATGACCTTCTCCAGGGAATGGTTCCTTTTGATAACATATCCAAAGTGTGACTTCTAAGTGTGGTTTCTAAGGAGTATTCTGGCTGTACTTCTTGCAACACAGATTTATTTGTTCTGGAAATCCATAATACTTTAATATTCTTCTCCAACACCTAAATTCAAATGCATCATGTTTCCTTATTCATAGTACAACTTTCATATGCATATTTTGTTGTTGTTGTTAAGTGCCATCGAGTCAGTTTCAACCCACAGTGACCCTGTATAGGTTTTCCAGGGACCGACTGGTGAGATTGCACTTCCAAATTTGTGGTTCGACCCCAGGACTCCATATGCATATGCAGTGATTGAAAATACCATAGCTTGGATCGAGTGCACATTTCCTCAAGTTGACATGATAAAACACCAAACTCATATTAAGGGATTTTCTATAGATTACCTCACTAGTTTCCCCATCATGCATAAAGAATATGAAACAACAACAACAGCAACAACAAAAAAAAACACACCTAAGTTCCTCCATGAGGAAATGTCACAAATTGAAGACTTAAGAAAACATGACAATTAAATGCAGTATATAGTATCTTGAGTTGGATTCTTGGATATTTGAGGAAAAAATGAGGAGATCTTCATGCTTATTGTGGATCCAATCTTTTCTTCATTTAGCTTGATGTTATCCATTGCTCCATTTGTGGGGATATTTTTCTTCACACTGAGGTGCAATCCATAATGGAGGCTATAGTCTTCAAAGTCATCAGTAAGTAGTTCAAGTCCTCTTCTTCCAGTAAGCAAGGTTGTGTCATGTGCATATCATAGGTTGTTAATAAGTCTCCACATTCTTCTTCATATAATCCCAGATTGAATAAAAATGGTGAAAGAATACAACCCTGGCACACACCTTTTCTGATTTTAAGACATTCAGTTTCCCCTTTTTCTGTTCAAATGACTGCCTCTTGTTTATATACAGATTCTTCATAGCACAATTAAGTGTTCTGGAGTATCAAATCTTTTCAATGTTATCTGCAGTTTGTTTTGATCCACAAAGTTGAAGGCCTTTGTATAGTCAATAAAGCAAAAGTAAACATCTTTCTGGAATTCTGGTTTTCAGCAAAAATCTATCTGACATCAGTAAAGTTATCCCTCATTCGACATCCTCTTCTGAATTGGTTTCAATTTCTGGCAGCTCCCTGTTGATACTGGGGTAACCATTTTTGAATTATCTTCAGCAAAATTTTACTTGTAAGTGATACTAAAGATATTGTTCACTGATTTCCACATACCACTGGGTCATCTTTCTTTGGAATGGGCACACATATGAATCTTTTCAAATAATTTAACTAGGTAGCTCTCTTCCAAATTTTTGGCATAGATGAGTGAGCACCTCCAGTGCTGCATCAGTTTCTTGAAAGATACCAGTTTGTGTTCCATCAATTCCTGAAGCCTTGTTTCTTGGCTATGCAAGTGTAGCCTGGACTTCCTCCTTCAATACCACTGGTTCTTGATCATTGCTACCTTTTGAATGGTCAAACTTTGACCAATTATTTTTGGTACTGTGTATTCCTTCCATCTTCTTTTGATGTCTTCTTATCATTTTATATAATCCCAAAGAATCATCAGTATTGCAAGTTGAAGTTTGAATTTTTTCTTCAGTTCTTTCAGCCTGAAAAATGCTGAGTGTTTTCTTTCCTTTTGCTTTCCGAACACTCTCTTATCGCATACTTCATTAGAATACTTTACCTTGTCTTCTCCAGGTGTCCTTTGAAATCTTCTGTTCAACTCTTTTACTTCCTCATTTCTTTCAGTTCCTTTAACTTAACTTCTTAACTTACCTACATTCAAGAGCAATTTTACTTTCACAGTCTCTTCTGAAATCCATTTTGGTATTTTCTTTCTTTCCTGTCTTTTTACCTTTTGCTTTCTTCCTATATGATGTTCTTGATATCATCTCACAACTCTTCTGGTCTTCAGTCACTCGTGTCTAAAGCATAAAATATTTTCTTGAGATGCTCTTTAAACTCAGGTGAAATATATTTGAGGTCATATTTTGGCTCTTGTGGGCTCGTTTTCATTTTCTTCAACTTCAGTCTGAACTTGCATATGAACTATCTATGATCTTCTCAAAAGTCATTTTGGCTTGTGATATTGAGCTGCTCCATGAATTCTTCCCATAGATGTAATTTATTGGATTCCTGTGTTTTCCATCTGGTGAAGTTCATGTATGTAATTGCTTTTTATGTTGTTGAAAAGTGGTATTTTCAGTGAGTAAGTCATTGGTCTTGGAACATTCTGTTAAATACTATCCAGTCTCATTATTGTCATGAAGACCATGTTTTCCAACTACTGATTTCCTCTTTCTTTCCAATTTTTGCATTCCAATCATCAGTAATTACCAATGCTTTTTCTTGATTGAGTATTTGATTATTTTCAGACTGAAGAAGGCAGTAGAATTCTTGAATTTCATCATCACTGAGTTTAATAATTGGTGTGTACATTTAAAAAAAAAAGTGGTATTAACTGCTTTTCCTTGTGGGTCTATGGCTATTATCCTATCACAGTCAGCATCGTATTCTAAGATAGATCTTGAAATGTTCTTTTTGACAATGAATGGAATACCATTACTCTTCAGTTTGTTGTTCCTTGCATAGTACACCATATTGAAAAGGCCAAACCAGCCCAGTTCAACTCACTAATACCTAAATTCTCAATCTTTGTGCATTCCATTTCATTTTTGATGACTTCCAATTTCCCTACATTCATACTTCATACATTCCACATTCTGATTATTGATGGATTTTTGTAGCTGTTTCTTTTCATTTTCAGTTGTACCCCATCAGCATTTTTGCTCCATCATTTTTGCTCCAAATTTTGCTCCATCATTACGTTCAACTCTATTTTGAGGAGGCAGCTTTTCTCCAGTCATATTTTGATTGTTTTCCAACCTGAGGGGTCCATTTCCTGCCAATATATCAGACAGTTTTCTACTACTATTCATTAGGTTTTCAGTGGCTAACCATTCAGAATTAGTCTGCTTCTCCTTCTTCCTAGTCTGTCTTAGTCTGGAAGCTCTACTGAAACCTGTCCACCAAGTGTAGCCCTACTGGTATTTAAAATAGTGGTGGCAGCTCCCAGCATCACAGCCAACACACATATCGCCACAGCATGCCAAAGTGACAGAAGAGTGGTAGAAATCTTGAAATAATAATGTTAAAGTCAAAACAAGAAAAACACATCTAGTATGTTTAAAATGATTAAGGCAATAAAGATAGAAAAAACTATATTGATAAATCAAAATAATTGTGATACACTCACAGCTCGCCTCAAAATTCCCAGCAGCAATAAGACTTTTAGGATGAAGATTGCATCTAATTAAATCAACATTTCATGGGTTCTAAATTAATCTGATCAAAGCACAAATAACTTTGATTGCATAAAAAATAAGCACACAGCCCACCACAATAAATGCGGATTAGTTTTCAAACCAGTTCCCCTTTAACTCAAAAAGACTCTTTAGGCAGAGATGGCAACTCTTCTATATATAACCCATTTTGTACCATAGGTACTCAAAGGCCCCTCATTCTTCTAATTGGCCCTGACTAGGACAGAACTATCTCACTGGTACTTAACAACAACAACAACAGGTAAGCTGTTTAGATATGCTGAAAAACTCTGCTACAAATGCCCCTAACAGTCACCATAGATGAGGGTCCCTAACATTCCTGCAAACCCATTTTACCACAAAATCTATTGTCTTGCTACAGTCTAATGTAGATTTTCCCTGCAGAACGCCAAGGAGTGGGAGTTAAACATGTGGACATCAGCCCAGAAATGTATCTCTTTAGTCCTGCTGTTTATTATTAAATGCATTTCTTATTAAAATCACTAGATTTGGGGGCGGGGATGAGAAGGGGGCTGGAGGTGTTGCAGAGTTGCTCCTGAAGCATAAAGATGCTAGGAGTGAGAGAGGAATGGGAAGTAAGTCCTTCCAAAGGACTGCTTTCTCATCATAACATAAAATGAACAAGTTGTGTAAAAACAACAACAAAATACCCAACAACAACAAAACACCAAAGAAAAACCCTACATAAAGGGCAACCATACCTAAGGAGCTCTGGTAGCATAGTGGTTACAAGTTGGGCTGCTAACCTCAAGGTCAGCAGTTCAAAACTATCAGGCATTCAGAGGGAATAAGATGAAGTTTTCTGCTCTCCTAAATGTAGTGCAAACCGACTCCACGGCACATCACCACCACCAAGGGGAAAATGAGAATTCCTTGTGAAGGTGGCACAGGCTGTAAACATGCAAACCCCCTCCCACCACCATCGACACACACACACACACACACACACCGTTCTCTACTCAACTCAGCTGGATTCTATAAATCATTGCAATGGCCACACAGAACTCAGAAACCATACTCACAATTATCAGTTTTATTAGGGAAGTCAACAGGTTACAATTCAGCGTCAGAAATGCTCAGGGCACGGTTCTGTTAGTCAGAACAACTGCTACTCAACTGTGCCCAAGGAAAACCTCTTTCTTCCTGGGAAATGTTACAAATCTCTTTTAGTGCTGCTAACAAATGCTCAAAAGACACTCCATTGTGCTATAAGTTCCAGCCTGAAGGCACTCAATTCTAGCTCCAGAGGATCAGGGAACCTTGCTTTCTAATAAAGTGTCTGAAGACACCCACCCCACAAAAGAGCTTCCTGCCCAAAGGCACTCAACTTTACTTGCTCCTTGGGTGGAAAGTCCACCTCTGTCTCTCTGCTCAGGCTCTTGGTTCTGCTGCATTGATCCTATGTTTGTTGTTGGTGGTGGTAAGTGCCACTGAGTCTGTTCTGACCCATACTGACCCTGTATAGGGTTTCCAAGGAGTGGCTGGTGAGCTTGAACCGCCGATGTTGCAGTTCAAATGACCTTGCAGGCCAGCGCATTAACCCACAACACCACACTAGGACTCCTATGGTACTCCTCGGTTATAGCTCTATCTCCTGACTCATGAGTTTTCCATGAAGTTTTTGAAAACCCTTAGCTACATCCCAGAAACTTGTGAGGAGAGAAGTAGATAAGGATATTTATTGATAATATTGGTCATCTATAAGTGGATAATGTCCAGGTGGGGTGCTGTGGACTAATGCATCAGACTGCAAAGTTGTTTGAACTGCAAGGTCGGTGGTTCAAGCTCACCAGCTGCTCCTTGGAAACCCTATACAGGGTTGCTATGGGTTGGAATCGACTCGACGGCACTTAAAAACAATAAGTGGATAATGGTGTATACATTGAGTAATGGATAAATGTAGTTTATTCATAAAATGGAGCACAAGAGAGAAGCTACAAATAAAATAATTAAATCTTTACATATCAATTTTTTTAAAAAAATAGAAAATATAATCTTCAGTGAAGAGTTCTGAAATATCCCTTTAGTTGTTGTAATAGTAATTTATTGTGAAATAAATTATAGTAATTAAAAATAATAATCTGTTACATTATTGATATAGCCACATATGGTAAAAGAGTAAAAAATATTTATACAGATATGTACACTGACTTTAGGAGAGTGGCTTCTGTGGTAAAAGAGATGATCAAGGAAAAGGCTGATAAGGAAAGGGACAGAAGAGTATTTGGTTTTAACTATATCTTCCATGCTGACTTTTTTATATAAAAGAAATATTTGAAGCAAATATAGCCAATATAATAAAATTGCTACACTCAGGTAGTATGTACACTGATACTGTTATATAAATTTTGTATTTTCTGATTATTTGAAATTGTAAATAGACGTTTTCTTTAGTTAGCAATAGTTTAGCAGAACCAGAGGAAATATTCATATTGCAGCATCCCCTGGGGTCTTTGGGCCACCTCTTCCTCTGGTATTTTCCACTCATCTCCCATCAGATGTGTATCACTAACAATTTGGTACTATTGTCTTGCTTCCCTTCACTTTTCTGTTTCCTTCTTATTCTTATCCCCCTCCAAAAAAGCAAGAAAACACACAAAAATGTGTCTTTTTTTTTCTTATTTAGCATTTCATAACTATTAATGGTTTTGGAGTCTGCCATCACCTCTATACCCAGCAATTTATCTTTTCATACTAAGATAGTCTCATTCTAAGAACAGCTCTGCTACACATTTTAAGATAAAGATTTCAACTCTGAAGTTGTTTTAGTAAATTATTGAGAGGAACTTGGTTTCTTGTAACTTATTTTTCCTCTAGGAATTCAGATGTAGAAAAATCACTATGGTGGTGACTGATGATAATGAGTAGTTAAAAAGCAGTGAAATCATTAAATATAGATCCTCTTTTCCCAGCATTAGAAAAAGCAGTTTTGAAGAAAGAAACAACAAATCACTATCTGAAATTTTAAAAATTGCATTTTCTAAAGTTAAAAGAATTAAATGTATAATAACAAATAGTAAGGAATATAAGAAACTCTATTAAGAAGCCTATTGTAATACTTTATGTTCATGAACTTGTTATTCAGATTTAACTTGACATTTTGTGGTGTTAATTTGGTCTTCCTATCCATAATCTCATGATTTGGGTTCCTCAACTTCAAGTTGCTTTTAATAACTGGTGACCATAATTTATAGTTTTGCCACATCTTAATGATGCTAAATTAAAATAATAACTTTATTTATCATTTCTAAATACTTGACCAAAGAAATACCATGAAGGAAAATTAACAAAATAACTATTTCAATTCCTTCACCTTCATCTTTTATTGTTACCTTGCACTAAATTTACTTTGAAAAATATATGAAATTATATTTTTATTTATTACATATATTAATAGATAAGCAAAGTATCACACTTATTTACTAATATTCTTATAGAATCAAAAGTATCACAGGAGTCTTCATGTGGCACTATAGTATAAGCACTTGACTACTAACCATAACATTAGTGGTTCAAACCCACCAGCTACTCCTCAAAAACCCTATACAGGGACTAAGGTCAGAACCAACTTGATACCACTTAATAATAGCAAGAGCAACAAAGTATCACAAGTGGCTTAATATGTTAAAAAATAGATGCTTATTGATATTTACAGAAATGAGTATAGTAATAACTTCACCAGAAAATTTGAACTAAATGATATATTAATTGGGTAGGTAAGATTAAACTGTTAATTTACTTTTAATGCATGTATTTAATTTTGTAATCTCACAATCTTTGATTTTCCATTTCTTTTTAGCCTATCAAATTTCTGTAAAATTCCTCTGGAGGGCACTATTACCATAACTAATACAATTAGTTCCAGAAGGCTGTGGTAGTGAAAGGCACTGCATCTTTGTTGATGCTGCTTACCTCATTTCAAATCTTAGTGGACAGCATTAACATTAACTTTTCCATCTCTTTAAGGGGAAAAAACAAAGTCTCTTCTGTCTATCCATTTTTAGGATTATAGAAATTATTCACTTTCATTTTATGCCCTATTTAAAACCCAACAATATACTATCTCTTTTATTTTCCCTTTAAATTGTATTTATTTTGCTGTTGTTGAGAACATATATACCAAAATAACAATTCAATAGTTTTTACATGTGTGATTTAATGACATCGATTACATTTTCTGAGTTGTGCAAGCAATCTCAACCTTATTTCTGAGTTATTTCTCTTTAATTGACATAAAAAAAAATATGAATGCTTCATGAATTTGTGTGTCATCCTTGTACAAGGACCATGCTAATCTTCTCTGTGTAATTCCAATGTTAGAATATGTGTGACCGAAGAGAGCACTCTTCTCACTATTTTCTGAGAAAACATGCTGGCTAGCTTATAAGGTGTTGGTGTCATTGTGGCTTCTGGATGAGCAATTTTTTCCCCTTATTTACTGCCTCAATTATAAGAACAAATTCAGAAATTTGAGTGGCAATATGTAAATCTGCCAAGTATAAAATCACAATTAAGTGTAATTGTTCTCAACATAATTCTTTGCTCACTAAATGAAAATTCAAGGCAAAACAAAATAAAAATGACATTGGTGGTCAAAGATGTTTTATATGTCCTTAGAGAATGCAAACTAAAACCAAACCCACTGTCAATTTGAAGTTTTTAGAGAATACATGTGCAAAAAAAAAAGGTGGTATCTGACCTCTTCTAACTTCTTAGGGGAAGAGAAAAGAATCACCATTAGCATTCAGCCAAGGTTGATTCCTGAAAGGAAGGTCAGTCATGCCTCTAGTACCCAGTCTTTTTACCAATGCTGACAGCAACTGCCACTTTCCACAACACTCTCTATTTCTTTGCTGGATTCAGTAGTTCATTGCAATGACCAAACAAAACTCAAACACTTCTCAAAACTGTGGAATTTATTAGAGAAGTAACAGTTTTCAGTTCAGGATCAGAAATGCTCAAGATACAGTTCTTTGGTTAGTACAGCTTCTCAGCTAGGCTTGTAGGCACCTATTTCTCTGATCACATATGCTCAGTCACAGAGCCCCTTGGACTCTGCCCTGCTTGGCCAAGTGTTATACAGCTCTTTTAGCTCTGCCAATAAATGTCCACTCTGCCAGTAAGCCTTGGGCCAAAGGTGCTCAGCTCTAGCTTCATGGATCACAAATATAACTCACCCAAGTAAAGCCCTAGGAGACACCTTCTTTCCCCCCTGACTCTATCAGCCAGCCTCCAGCCTAAAGGCACTCAATTTTCTCATTCCATGGACTGGGAACCCACTGCACTGTTTCCTGCGGTTCTTCTGGTTCAACTGGCACCACTTCTCAATTTCGTCTGTTGCATCTCTGGCCAGATCTCGCCATCTCCTGCCATCTCTGGTGTCTCTGTCTCCTGGAGGGAAGAGGTTCGGCACAGGTATCTCAAGGTCATGCACCACTCCTGCTGCTTCTTTATTGATCCAGTAGTAAGATCCCTAACTTTCCACCACTGGCTCATTTTAATCCTAACAGGATGGCAAAACTAACAAATCCCTTTGTTAAGTTTTCACATACCATATTTGCATAGTTCTACTCCATAACGTCACCATATCTGTAAGTTTGTAGTACTGTAGTGTCTTGTATGTTGCTGTGATGCTGGAATCTATGCTGCTATTACTTTAAATACCAGCAGAGTGACCCATATTGGACAGATCTTGGCAGAAATTCCAGAGTAAGACAAATTAGGAATCAGGAGAGGGAGACCACTTCTGAATGATTAACCACTAAAAACCTTATGGATAGCAGCCAAATACTGTCTGATACAGTGCCAGAAAATGAGTCCCTTAGGTGGGAAGCCGGAAGTCATTAATGAGCTAAAACAGACTAGTATTGGCCATTTTGAATGTGACGACCATATAAATCATATAGTTTATTCTACTAAGAATGAAAAGTTGAAGAGGAATGACATTACATTCGTTGTCAAAAAGAGCATGGCAAGATCTATCTTGAAGTACAGTGTTATCTATGATTGGAAAATATCTACAGCACCTACAAGGAAGACCTGTTAATACAACTATAATTCAAATTTATACAACAACCACTAAAACGAGTAATGATGAAATTGAGGAATTATATCAGTTTCTTCAATATTAAATTGACCATAAATGCAATCAAGATGAGTTGAGAATTACTGCTGTTTGTAATAAGAAATATGGAAACAAATAGAAAAGATTAGTGTTTGGAAAATATGACCTTGGTGAAAGAAATGATGCTAGAGATCACATAGCAGAATTTTGCAAGACAAAAGTCTAATTATTGAAAGTACATTTTTTTCAACTATATATAAGGTGACTATGCACTTAACTCTCACCAGATGGAATGCACAAGAATCAGATTGACTACTTTTTGAGAAGAGATGATGGAGAAGTGCAATCAGCCAGAACAAGACCATGGGAAATATTGAAATGGATCATCAATTGCTCATATGCAAGTTCAGACACAGAATGGGATCAGCAGCCAAAAAATCAAATGACAAATTTCATTTAGCAAATCTGCTGCACAAGAACTCTTTATAGTGTTAAAGAACAAAGCTATCAGTTTGAGGACTAAGTGGTGCCTGATTGAAGCTATGATATCTTCAATTGTCTCAAATGCTTGTGAACATAGGACAATAAATACAGAAAATCGTAGAGGAATCAATGCATTTGAATTATGGTGTTGGAGAAGAACAATGAAAGTATCATGGACTTTCATTTCAAAAGAATAAAGAAAATCTATCTCAGAAGAAGTATAGCCAGGAAACCCCTTAGAAGTCAGGATGGTGAGTTTTCAACTCTTGTTCTTTGGATATGTTGTCAGGAGGGACAAATACCTGGAAAAGATATCATGCTTGGTAAAGAAGAGGGTTAAAACAAAAAGGAAAGGAGATGAATTGACCCAGTGACAGCAAGCATGGTCTCAAATATAACAATTATGAGGGTGGCTCAGCACTGGGCAGTGCTTCATTCTGTTGTGCATAGGGTCACTATGAGTCGGAACCGACTAGCGATACTAACAACAATTGTTGTTATTGTTGTTACATGCCACTGAGTTGGATATGACCCGTATTGACCCTGTATAGAGTTTCCGAGGAGCAGCTGGTGAGTTTGAACTGCTGACCTTGCAGTTCAAACTGACTTTGCGGTCCAGTGCAAAACCACAGCACCATACCAGGACTCAACAATAACCACCCCAAAATGATGTCACGTGCCTTATTTACATTATTAATAAACTACCCAATCCCCTTGATGGCTCACAAGCACCTCACAATTGCATTCATTATGTGATGCTATAGGTTAAACAGTGGACCTCTAATTGCAGATTGGTGGTTCAAACCTACCAGCTGCACCTTGCAAATCTTATATAGGGTTGCTATGAGTTTAAATCAACTGGAGAGCAATCAATAACAATAACTCAGGCGTTTGATACAAAGATAATAGCTAGATGGGCATTATCAAGTAACTCAACACACTGCAACATGTTCTGTTAGGAAAGTAAGTCTGCTCAGAGAGTTGGATGTAATGACTATAACTTTGATAATCAGTTCATTAAAAAAACTTGTACAATCCCACACAGAACACTCCTGGAAAAGCAGTACTTTCCATTGCAAGTCAATTGAGATAATTTCTTATACAGATAACACATGTATTACCATACTATTTATTTCTAGTAGTATCTTCTTTGCATATTTGAGTTTACTGTTCTGCTGAGAAAGCAAAAGGAGTTTCAAGATTTAATAAATTTCTATATTACAACCAGAAATTAAAAAGAAATCATTTTCAAGATAAATAAATGACTTTCAGAAACTTTATCTTTCATTTTAATAATAGTTATTGTTGCTGTGGTTAGGTGCTGTTGAGTCAGTTCCGACTCATAGTAATCCTAGGCACAACAGAATGAAACACTGGCCGGTCCCGTGCCATCCTAACAATTATTGTGACACTCAAGTCCACTGCTATTGCCACTGTGCCAATCCATCTCATTAGACATCTTCCTCTTTTTCACTGACCCTCCACGTTGCCAAGCATGATGTTCTTCTCCAAGAACTGATCCTTCCTGATGATATGTTCAGAGTATGAGAGATTAATTCTTGCCATGGAATATTCTGACTGTACATCTTCCAACACAGAATGTTTGTTCCTTTGGCAGTCTATTATATTTCTTTTTCTCTTTTCTTCTATTCTACATTTCCAATCTGCACAGTCAGTCCTGATAGCAATTATTCAATATTGTACCACAAGAGACCTATCCCCATCTCCTTTCATCAGCCCTGTCTAGACAGACTGGCTACTACTTAGTGGAGATTCTACCTTCCTCCACACCCTCTGGATCTAGGCTTCCTCTTGAAAGCTTGTAAGTCAGAAACTTCTTGTCTTTGTGCCCCCCCCCCCCATTTTGGGTAGCCAATGTCCAAGTTGCCCATCCTTGTCTACCCTGTGTATCAAGGGGGTTGGAATGATCCTTGCTGTAAAGATTTGTTCCCTCTTTTGAGCTACTGCATCCATAGGTGCAGGTCAAGTTCATCGAATTGTATCAGATTACTCTTTCTTTTCCTCTTCTTTCTTCTAGTAGAATTCTGATCATCCAGCCTTTGAAGCCAGGTCAAGTGGGTATTATCAAGTGTGGGTGTTCTTGTGCATATGCCCTCTCATCTTATCAGCTGGACGCTTCACTCTCCACTCCAGTCCTCTGTGGCTATGTCACTGAGTCTGGGCCCAGGAGTCTTGCCATACTGATGGCCAACCAGGTCTCAACCTGGGTTCACAGGAGTCTATTGAATGTGGTAGGACTTGGCTCACAGCTTCAATGAGTCCATGATACTTTTAATATTCTCCTCCAATACCATACCTCAAATGCATCAGTTTTTCTACAGTCTTCCATATTGATTGTCCAACTTTCATATGCATTTGAGGCTATTAAAAATACCATGAAGTGAGTCAGGTGCACTACTCAAATCCTCAAACTGAAGCTTTGCTCTTGAACACTTTAAAGAGGTCTTGTGTAGTAAATTTGCGTAATGCAATACATCATTTGATTTGTTGATTTCTGTTATCAGAGTGTTGACAGTGGACCAAAGCAAAATGAAGTCTTTGACAATTTCAATCTTTTCCCATTTATTATGATGCTATTTATTGTTCCAGTGGTGTTATTGGACCAGGACTTTTGTTTTCTTTATATTGAAGGGAAACCCAAATTGAAGAGTGTGGTTTTTGATCTTTATCAGTAAGTATTTTATGTCCTCTTTGCTTTCAACAAGCAAGACTGTATCATCTGCATAATGCAGGTTGTTAATGAATCTTTCTCCAATCCTGATCCAACGTTCTTCATATAAACCACCATCTCGAATTATTTGCTTATCACATAGATTGAATAATTATGGTGATATAATACAACCATGACACACACCTTTCCTGATTTTAAACCTTTCTGTGCCCCCTTCTTCTATTCAAACAATTGACTTTTGGTCTATGTACAGGTTCCTCATAAGCACAATGTAGTGTTCCAAAATATTCATGAGTGTAATTAAGTGTTTCAGAATAGCCATAGTTTATCATGATCTAAACAGTTGAAAGCATTTGCATAATCAATAAGGCACAATTAAACATCTTTCTGATATTCTTTCCTTTCAGCCTATGTCCGTCAGATGATAGCAATAGTATCCCTCATTCCACATTCTAGTCTGAATCTGGCTTGAACCCTTGGAAGTTCTCTGTCAATGTACTGTTGCCGTCTTATTTGAATTGTTTTCAACACATTTTACTTGCATATGATATTTAATACCATTATCTGATTATTTAATACCATTATCTGATCCACAGGATCACCTCTCTTTGGAATGGGCACAAATATGGATCTCTTCCAATCAGATGGCCAGGTAGCTGTCCTCCAAATTTCTTGGCATATTCTCTGATTTCAGCCGAGATCCATCTGATATCAGCAATGATATCCCTTGTTCCACGTCCTTGTCTGAATCCGACTTGTACTTCAGGTAGTTCCTTGTCAATGTATTGTTGTAGACATTTTAAAATGATCTTTAGGAAAATTTTGTTCAGATCAGATATTTATGATATTGTCTGATGGTTCTGCATTCCATTGGGTCACCTCTCTTTGGAATGAGCACAAATGGATCTCTTCCAATTACTTGGTCAAGTATCTGCCTTTCAAATTTCTTGACATAGATGAGTGAGTGCCTCCAGTTCAACATCAGTTTGTTGAAAGGTTTCAATTTGTAGTCCATAAATTCCTGGAGCCTTGTTCTTTACCAATGTCTACAGTACACCTTGGACACTTTTCAGTATCATTGGCTCTTGATCCTATGCTAACTCTTGAAATGGTTGAACATCAACCATTCTTTATGGTACAGTGACACTGCATATTCCTTCTATCTTCTTTTGATGCTTTCTGCATCATTCAATATTTTGCCCATTTGTTGTTGTTGCTAAGTGCCTTTGAGTTGGTTCTGACTCATAATGACCCTGTATAAGGTTTCCAAGTTGTGGGCTTGTGGTTCTAACCGACCTTGTGATCTGCCTATAGAATCTTTCAATACTGTAAGCTGAGGTTTGAATTGTTTCTCCAGTTCCCTCAGCTTGAGAAATACTGAGCGTGTTCTTCCTTTTTGGTTTTCTGACTCCAGATCTTTGCACCTTTCATTGTAATATTTGACTTTGTCTTCTTTAGCTATCATTTGAAAATTTCCATTCAGCTCTTTTACCTCCTTATTTATTTTACTTGCTTTAGCATCTCTATACTGATGAGAAAGTTTCAGAGTCTCTTCTGACATCCATTTTGGTCTTTTTCTTCTTTTCTTAATGACCGGATGCTTTCTTTCTGCATGATTTTAATTTTTTTTTATTTTTATGTCCTCCATGGCTATTCTGGTCTTTGGTCATTAGTGTCTAATTCATCAAACCTATTCTCAAGATGATCTCTAAATTCAGGTGGGATACATTCAAAGTCATATTTTGACTCTCATGAACTTATTTTAATTTTCTTTAGCTTCAGCCTGAACTTGCATATGAGTAATTGATATTCTGTCCCACAGTCTGCCCCTGGCCTAGTTTTGACTGATGATATGGAACTTTCCCACTGTTTCTTTCCACAGATGTAGTCAATTCGATATTTGTGTATTCCATATGGTGAGGTCCATGTGTACAGTCATCTTTTATGTTTCATTTTGCAAAGTATTTGCAATGAAGAAGGCATGGTCTTGCAAAATTCTATCAAGCAATCTCTAGCATCATTTCCATCAACAATACCATATAATCCAATAACTGATTCTTACATTTTGATCCCAACCTTTGCATTCCAATCACCAGTTGTTATCAATATATATTGATAGCATATTTAATTAACTTCAGAATGAAGAATTTGGAATAATTCTTTAATTTAATCATCACTGGCTTAATGGTTGGTGCCTAAATCTGAGTAATAGTTTTCTTAATCAATCTTCCTTGTTGGTGTATGGATATTATCCTATCACAGACAGTGCTGTGCTTCAAGATAGATATTGATGATCATACTGATGGTGAATTCTACACCATTCCTCTTCATTTTCATTCCCAACATAGTAAATGATGTTGTCAGAGCCAAAACAACCAATACCGGTCCATTTCAACTTACTAATGTCTAGAATATTGATGTTTATGCATCCATTTCTATTTTGACAATTTCAATATTCCTAGATTTATGCTCTGTACATTCCATGCTCAGATTATCAATGATGTTTACAGTTGTTTCTCCTTATTTTTAGTTTTGCCCCATCAGAAAATGAAACTCCCAGAAGTTTTATTCCATTTGCATCATCACGGTTAACTTTACTTTGAGGAGGCAGTTCTTCTCCAGTCATATATTTAGGGCCTTCCAATCTGAGAGGATTATCTTCCAGTACTATATCTGACAATATTCTGGTGCTCTTTTGTTATGTTTTAATATACAATACTCTGGTGCTATCTGACAGTGTTCTATTGCTATTCATAATGTTTTCAGTGACTAAATATTCAGAAGTAGACCATCTCTTCTTCTTCCTAGTCTGTCTTTATCTCAGCTGAAACCTGTTCACCATGGGCAACCCTGCTGGTATTTAAAATACCCTTGGTACAACGTCCAGGATCACAGCAACATGCAAGCCACCATAGTAAGGCAAACTGACAAACGAGTGGTGGAGTTAATCACAGTAGGGACATTTAATTGTGATGATGACAGGGAAGGGCTCTTTGAGAATGGGTGTGCAGGCAGCCTCAGGTTTACAAACAAGATCTGATATTGTGTCTTTAAGAATTTTTAAATAAGTCAGAACAGGTACACAGGGTTCATATTTAGTCTTACTTCAGTGCAACAAATGACTTGAATCCTTTTCATTGATTTAAAAGCTGCAGGTGCAGCATGTGAAGATGATCATACTACAAAACTTTTGTAAGTAAGGGTCGGTTCAATCATTTCATAGTGAGAGGAAATTTACATAACATTAAAGAGCAGGTAGGCCTTATCTGTAATTTGGACATTCATAACACCATCTGGAGACTGCCTGAACTTTGATTCTTAGTTTTCTAGTAGAGTACTTCTAAAAACAAAATGATCCTACACAGTGTGAAATGTCTCCAGGGTGTCCTGTTTTCTTAAGAATTCATGCGATTTTGCATTTTACCCCATATAAATCCATGTTTGGTTTAAAAGAAAGAAAATACTCAAAATACAATGTCCTGTTTATCACAGATTTCAGTTTCCTGGGATTCCACTTTCAAAACTATATTTGAAAAACAAGAGAAAGAACATGAGAGTCATAACTAAATCCTAGTTTAGGTCTTAAGTTCATTGCTTTCTGGTATTATGTTGTGTGCAAATCACTTTATTTCTCTAAACCTCAATTGTTCCCTGCAAAATGGAATTAATATCAGACTGAACCTAATTAAATTGTTATTTATCCAAGTGAATAACAGTCAGATATTGAAAATGTCATACAGTTCAAGGTAATAATAGTTATGCCAGAACCACAGATACATGTGACAATATATAAAAAGCTCTGAATAGTGTTTGACCCATAATTTTAAATACGTTGAGAAAATTATTCAGGGTTCTGTTTGTGCTAACAACATAAAACTTCCTATTGGCACACAGTGAGAAATCCAAGGAATCTGAAGTCACAGTTACATTTTTATCCCATATTAGTTGTGAGAATAAATTCCAACATTTTCATTTCTGAAATAATTATTTCACATGGTTCTCGAGATGATTAAATGAGATGTTATAAATGAGCATGTCTGTTATGTGTATTTATTCATCAGAGACATAATAAATTAGTACAAACAGATACTATGTTGAAATAGTACAGACATGTACTATGACAGATGCTGTTGTAGATATTAGGAGTAATATAGTTTATAAGACAAAGTCTATTCCCTCTTGAAGTTATGTACTAGTGTGAGGAGACTTATAATGAGCAAGTAGATAAGCACAAATTTATAAGAATCTTTGATAGAGATATGAAGAAAAAAATCCTATCAGCATCTAGTAGGTGTTTAACATTTATATTTTAATAGTCAACTTCTTTTTCAGTCATCATTATGTATGTTGTTGTTAAGTGCTGTCTAGTCAGTTCTGACACATAACGACCCTGTATAGGGTTTCTGAGGAGCGGCTGGTGAGCTTAAACCGCTGACCTTGTGGTTCAAATGCCTTTGCAGTCCAACGCATGCTATTTATTCACAGCCTCTTAGGCCTTTTTTCTTTATTGCTTTGTTTCTGTGGATTACAAGATAAGGAGGTCCATGCATTTGGACAATCTAAAGAATTTCTAATTATCTATTAGTCTCTTTCGGTAACAAACATCCTGTGAAATACCTCTCTTCTATTTGCCTCCATTAATCCATCGGTGATAATATTTGGCTCTAGTTTAAAGGAGGAGCACCATAAATTTTAACGTGAATTCTAATGTACGTTAGGAAATAGGGTAATTATTACAGCTATCTGAATTATATTCCTCTAAATAACCAGCCTTCCAAGGAGAAATATTTTAATTTCATCTTCTGGCTGCATCCCTTTGGAATCTTTTATCATTTATTGCATTTGAAACGTTTTCTTTTTTTGGGGGAAAAAGAGAACTATTTGAACTTCACAAACAGATATAAATGGAAAGAAAGAAGAGTAAGGTCTGATTTTGGGTCTGCTAACCTTGGCAGTGTCCTTTGAAAGTAGTCCCCAGGGAGCTTTAACTTCTGCAAGCACACATGAGCTCAAGATCACCAAGGGCCCAGCCTGCTTGGCAAACTGACAGAGGTCAAATTTTCCCACAAATGAACAATTTCCCTGATAAAGTGAAGCTGGTACTTAAGCACAAGCTCTAACGAGCAGCCCCCTGTCTTTAGCTCCCATTTTAAAATATCCCCAAGGTTTCCAGTACAATTTCATTTGACCTTTAGCTAAAGATCATATTTTACTAGATCACCAATTTCTCCTTATCCCTAGAGTGTTTGCCTATGTCAGCACTTAGAAGAAACACTGTACTGCACACAAGGCAGGTGTTCATTCTTCTTCTTTAAGATAAGCCCACCCCTCTTCTCTCCCATTTCTTCTGTTCTCCCATCTTCCCTTTGAAAACATGATAGAAGTTTTCAGACCGTTTCTTCAAACTACCTGAACAGCATGTGCTGGATTTACAGTTTAGTCTGGGAGCAAAACTAAACTACTATTTATTATTTGGACAATCTAATTCTTTAGAATTAAGTACAGAGTATTTATATTTGAGGTGTCTTAATTTATTTATGTCAATTTCCACTTGTCCTATTTTGTTTCATAATTCAGATTGTACCAGGAGGCTTCAAAAAGTTTGTGGGAAAATGGAATTGAAAGATAATGGAATTTTCCACAAAACTTTTTGAAGCCCCCCCATATAACAAGTAAAAAATGTTAGAGATCATATTGCCATTTGTTAGGTTAATAACTGTCTTTAATCACTGGAATTACTAAAAAGAGACAAATTTATTTTCTATCAAAGAATGTACAAATAACACAATAAATATTATTGAGGAGAAATGGTCATTCCACAATAATAACTTTTCCATAGAGGGAAGGGGACTTTTATTCCATTTTATTTTCAGAGAGAATGGCTGGAGGGTACACATTCATGTTTTCTCCACCTTCTCACTTAATCCTATCAAGGGAATATGTTTAAATTATTAATTCAGTGCCCTGTGGATTCTCCCTATTTAGGATTTGACCGACCCCACAAAGCATCTCCTTTTATTGTCAGATAATCATCATACTGGGATGGGCTTTGTACCTATGAGAATGAGGGCTATGGTTTGACATTAATGTATTAGGAAACACATTGTAGTTGTACACAGAAATTATGCAGATCAATCCAGACTTTATTAGTAAAAAAAGCTGTATATTGATCTTCATCTGTCTCACTCATGTGTGTCTTTCAATCAGTTGCAAATGCGGAAGAGAATGTTGTTGTTGTTGTCAGGTGCCATCAAGTCGGAACCGACTCATAGTGACCCCATGCACAGCAGAACAAAACAATGTCCGATCCTGGGCCAACCTCACTACTGCTGCCACACTTGACGCCATCAGTGATGCCACCTGGCTGATCCATCTCGTTGGGGGTCTTCCTCTTTTTCTCTGATCCTCCACCTTACACAGCATGACATCCTTCTCCAGCGACTGTTCTCTCCGGACAATGTGTCCAAAGTAGGAGAGACGAAACAGCCATCTTGGCCTCCAAGGAGCACTCTGGTTGTACTTCTTCCAAAACAGATCTATTGGTTCTTTTGGCAGTCCGCGGCACTTTCAGTATTCTCCTCCAACACCACAACTCAAAGCCATCAATTCTTCTACGATCTTCCTTATTCACTGTCTAGCTTTCACATCCATATGAGGTTATTGAAAATACCACGGCTTGGGTCAGGCGTGCCTTAAGAGTGCTATTTATTGGTGCCCTAAATCTGTGGGTTAATGTGCCAGACTGCAAAGCTGTTTGAACTGCAAGGTTGGTGGTTCAAGCTCACCAGTGGCTCTTTGAAAACACTATTCAGGGTCGCTATGAATCAGAACCTACTCGACCACACTTAACAACATAACAAAGTCACAATATGGATTCTTGGTATGGAATTGTAGGATAAACACTGGACTGAAATGTCAGTTAGAACTGGGAGTTTGGTGGCTCAAATGTACCAGCTGCTCCTTGGAAATCACAGAGTCGCTATGAGTCAGAACTGACTTCATGGCACTTAACCACAGTATAGAAGGCAGTGGTAGTTCAGTGGTAGAACTCTTGTCTTCTATGCAGGAGATTCAGTTTTGACTCCCAAACAAATAACCCAGCCCCAACCCATACCTAGTCTGTCTTACTCTGGAAGCTCAACTGACACTTGTCCATCATGGGTGACCCTGCAGATATTAACATACCAGTAACACAGCTTCCAGAATCACAGCACCATGCAAGCCACCACAGTTTGATAAACTGACAGAGTAGTGATAGTTCTAGATAGTAGAATCTTGTTTATGTTTGGTGTTGGTAAAGTCAATACCAAATATGAGTGAAGTCTGCACACCTTGACTAAGATAAATGAAGATACTAAGAAGTACACAACAAATGAATAAGTAGATGATACAGCACATACACATTTACAACAGCATTAATAACAATGTAGAATCATATATGTGATTGTTGCTGCTATTGTGAAGTGCCATTGAGTCGGTTCCAACCCATAGTGACCCTGTATAGGATTTCCAAGGAGCAGCTAGTGAGCTTGAACTTCCAGCCTTGCAGTTCAAATGGCGTTCAGTCTGGCGTATAGGGAGATATGTGTGCATATGTATAGAAAAGCATATGGGAGGAAAGGCACATAAATGTATATGTGTATCTGTGGACATATTTGAATATATGTTTGAGGGTGTTGCATATATAATAAAGAACATTGAAGACACAGCTGCGGAGTTTTCCTAGAAATATTCAAATATTACTTGAGATTGGTTTACTGAGTTAAAAGGTTAAGACCACAGTCTCAATTGTCATAAGATAGTCCATAAAGATATGATCTATATTCTAGCTTTGTTACACTGAGGTCTTATTCATTTGAGAGTGGCCATCTAAGATGCAACAATTGGTCTCCATTTCTCTGGCACAAAGAAAATGAAGGAGATCAAAGATTCAAAGGAGCACATAACCTGGTGCCCTTACTAACTGTTCTGGCGAGGGACCCAGTAGATGTCTTGGGTGTTGTTATTGTTCGTATATGCCATTGAGTCAGTCCCAACTCATAGCTACCCTATGCAAAACAGAACAAACACTGCCTGGTCTTGTGCCATCATCAAAATAGCTCTAGTCATGGCTGCTATCACTGTGCCAGTCCATCTCTTTGGGTCTTCCTCTTTTTATGCTGACCCTTCACTTTAACCAGCATGATGTCCTTCTCCTGGGACTGCTCACTCCTGGTAAAATGTCTGA
This sequence comes from Chrysochloris asiatica, assembly GCF_000296735.1. NCBI lineage: Eukaryota > Metazoa > Chordata > Mammalia > Afrosoricida > Chrysochloridae > Chrysochloris > Chrysochloris asiatica. Next base: position 3,693,811 of record NW_006408604.1, read on the forward strand.
ATTATGAGAGTTGAAGTCTTGTCATCCTTGCTTCTAAGGATCATTCTGGCTGTATTTCTTCCAACATAGATTTGTTTATTCTTCTGGCAGTCCATCGTACTTTTAATGTTCTTTTCCAAACTGTAACTCAAATACATCAATTCTTCTATGGTCTTTCTTATTCATTGTCTAACTTTTACATGCATATGAAGCTATTGAAAATATCATGGTTTGTATAAGGTGTACTGTAGTCCTCAAACTGGTATCTTTGCTCTTAAACACTATAAAGAGGTCTTGTTCAAAAGATTTGCCTAATGTAATATGTCATTGCCTAATGTAATATGTCTTGAATGCTGCTTCCATGAGTGCTGATTGTGGAGCTAAGTAAAATGAAGTCTTTAACCACTGTAATCTTTCTTCCATTTATCATGATGCTATTTATGTTCTCTTTACATTGAGGCTGTTGTCTTTGATCATCAGCAGTAAGTATTATAAGTCCTCTTTGCTTCCAGCTCACAAGGTATCACCTGCATGTTGTAGGTTGCTAATTAGTCTTCCTCCGATTCTGGTGCCATGAACTTCTTCACATAATTCAGTTTATCGGATTATTTGTTGAGCATACAGATTAAATTTACCTCTGGTGCATAACATTCTTGATTTTAAACCATTCAGTATTCCATTGTCTATGTACAGGCTTATTATAAGCACAAGTAACTGTTAGAAATGTTACCCATAACTTATCCTGATTCACACAGTCAAAAGACTTTGCATAGTCAATAAAACACAACTAAATATCTTTCTAGTATTCTCTGCTTTCAGACAGTGATATCTCTAGTATTCTCTGCTTCAGTAGTGATATCTCTAGTTCCACATACTCACCAAATCTGACATAAGTTTCTGGCAGATATGTTGTTGATGTACTGTTGCAGCAATTTTTGAATTATCTTTAGGAAACTTTTGCTTGCATGTGATATTAATGATATTGTTGGATGATTTCCACATTCCATTGGGTTTCTCTTCTGAATGGACACAAATATGTATCTCTTCTTATCTTCAAGTGTTTCATTTCATTTTGACAACATCTGATTTTCTTATCCACCACTATCTGTAGATTTGTCATACTGCAGTGGCTTTCGTGTTGCTGTGACTCTGGAAGCTATGCCAAAGGTATTTTGAATACCAACAGGATCACCCATGATGGAAAGGTTTCAGATGAGCTGTCAGAAGAAGACAGACTAGGAAAAAGGAGAGACAGACTACTTCCTAGTATTTAGCCACTTAAAACCTTATGAGTAGCAGTGGAACAATTTCAGCACAAGAATATCCAATACTGAAATATGATGGAAAGCACCAAACTATTGTCAGATACAGTGCTGGAAGATGAGCCTGTCAAGGTGGATGACACTCAAAACACAATTGAGAAGGAGCTGCCTCTTCAAAGTAGAGCTGACTGTGATGACATGAATGGAGTAAAGCTTTCAGGACCTTCATATGCTGATGGGGAAAAATTCAAAACGAAGAGAAACAGCTATAAACATCCATCAATAGTTGGAACATGGAATGTACGAAGTAGGAATCTAGGAAAATTGGAAATTGTAAAAAATGAAATGGAATGCATAAACACTGGTTTTCTAGGCATTAGTGAGTTGAACTGAACTGGTATTGGCCATTTTGAATCTGACAATCATATGTCTTACTATGCTAGGAATGACAAATTGAGGAGGAATGGCATCGCATTAATCATCAGAAAGAACATATCAAAATCTGTCCTGAAGCATAGTGCTGTCTGTGATAGGATAATATCCATACACCTGCAACGAGACCAATTAATACAACTATTATTCAAATTTACTCACCAGCCTCTAAAGACAGTGATGATGAAATTGAAGTAATCTATCTACCAAGTTCTTCAGTCTGAAGTTGATCAAACATGCAATCAAGATGTATTGATAATTACTGGTGATTGGGAATGAGAATGTTGGAAACAAGAAGGAAGGATCAGTAGTTGAAAAATATGACCTTGGTGATAGAAATGATGCTGGAGATCACATGATAGAATTTTGTAAGACCAATCACATCTTCATTTCAAATACCTTTTTTAAACAACATTAAAAAATGACTTAAACATATGGACCTCACCAGATGGAATACACAGAAATCAAACTGACTACATATGTGGAAAGAGATGGTGTAAAATCTCCACATCATAAGTCAAAACAAGACCAGGGGCATACTGAGGAACAGAATATAAATTACTCATATGCAAATTCAGGCTGAAACTGAAGAAGAGCCAAAACATGAACTTGAATGTATCCCGAATTTAAAGATTATCTGAACAACAGATTTGATGCGTTAGACATTAAAGATGGAAGAATAAAAGAGTTGTGGCATAACATCAAGGACCTCATACAGGAATAAAGAAAAAGTTCATTAAGAAGACAAGAAAAAGGAAAAGACCAAAATGGATGTCAGAAGAAACTCTGAAACTTACTCTCCAACATAGAGATGATAAAGCAAATGGAAGAAATGAGGAGGTAAAAGAGCTGAACAGAAAGTTTCAAAAGTCAGCTCAAGAAGCAAAAGTCAAATATTATAATGAAATGTGCAATGACCTGGAGTTAGAAAACTAAAAAGGGAAGAACATGCTCAGCTTTTCTCAAGCTGAGGCAGCTGAAGGAAAAAAATTCAAGCCTTGACTTTCAATATTGAAGGATTCTAATGGTAAAATAAGATACTCTGGTAGCATAGTGGTTGTAAGTTAGCCTGCTAACCTCAAGTCCAACAATTCAAAACTACCAGCAGTTCCATAGGATGAAGTGGAGGCTTTCTGCTTCCATAAAGATTTACAGCCTCAGAAACCCTATACAGGGTTGCCATGAGTCAGAACCAACTCCACAGCACATAAGCACCACCACCAATGGCAAAATATTGAATGATGCAGAAAGCTTCAAAAGAAGATGGAAAAATTACACAAAGTCCCCCTACCAAAAATAAATGGTCGATGTTCAACCATTTCAAGAGACAGCATATAGAATGTACCCTTGGGTTGTTTAAATGATTATATATTCCTGGGTGTTTTTATGTATATCCAACCCCTCCCCCCACCACCAAATCCAGATACACCATGGTGATGTATGGAGGGGTTTGTAATTGCAATGAAATGAAATTCGATAGGTTGAGTGTCAAGCTGATGTTCTCCCATGTAAACTACCACTCAATTCACAATCAAAGCTTAAAACAAAAATAAGAGACAGCATATGATGAAGAGCCAATGATACTGAAGGAAGAATTCCAACATGCATTGAAGGTATTGGTAAAGAACAAGGGTCCAGGAATTGATAAATACAAAGTAAGATGTTCAACAAACTGAAGTAGCACTGGAGGCACTCACTCATCTATGCCAAGAAATTTGGATGATAACTACCTGGAAAACTGATTGGAATAGATCCATATTTGTGCCCATGCCAAAGACAGGTGACCCAACATAATGAGGAAATCATTAGACAACATCATTAATATCACATACATGTAAATTTTTTCTAAAGAACAATTTTAAATGGATACAACCATACATTGACAGTGAACTTCCAGAGGTTCAAGTTGGATTAAAAAGAGGATGTGGAATGAGGGATAGATATCATTGCTGACGTCAGATGGTTCTTGGCTAAAAGCTGAGAATACCAGAAAGATGTTTGTCTTTTCTTTATTGACTATGTAAAGGCTTTCAATTGTGTGGATCATGACAAGCAATGGACAACATTATGGAGAATGAGTATTCCAGAAGACTTAATTGTGTTCATGAGGAACGTGTACAAAGACCAAGAGGCAGTTGCTGTTTGCACAGAACAAGGGAACACCGGATGGTTTAAAATTAGGAAAGGTGTGTGCCAGTGTTGTATTCTTTTAGCATACTTACTCAATCTGTATGCTGAGCAAATAATCCCAGAATCTGAATTATGTGAAGAAAAATGTGGCATCAGGATTGGAAGAACACTCTTTAACAACCTGCGATATGCATGTGATGCAATCTTGCTTGCTGTAAATGCAGAGGACTTAAAATACTTATGAGGATAATCAAAGATCACAGTCTGCGGTATGGCTTGCAATTCAATGTAAAGAAAACAAAAATCCTCACATGTTAATTGTCCTTAAATCCATTTCACCCAAATATGAAAAAAATCTCTTTGGAAATTAGTGAATTGGCAGATTTTACTTCTGACTTCAGATCAAGCTATAGTTCATGGTCTTATGAGTTACTAGAACGGGTCGGACATGACTCCACAGCATACAACAACAACAACAACATGAGCTACTATGCGGGGACTATTTTACCATCAACATTACACACTGCCATCAAGTTATTTCTGCCTCATTGTGCCATCAAGTTATATGACTCATAGTGACACTGTGCAGGAGTTCTGAAAATGTAAATCTTTATGGAAACAGTCTCATTTCTCTCCCTCTGTGTAGCTGGTGGAATTGAACCACCAACCGTGTAGTTAGCAGATAATACCTAACTCAAAGCACAACCTTATTTATTATTTACTGCATGCTGCAAAGCAGTACAAGTTATTATATAATTTGCTGAATAGAAACAAGCTTTGTTTTCTCCTGTTGTTAAATGCCACCCAGTCAGTTCCAACTCACAGTAACCCTGTTTAGGATTTCCAAGGAATAGTTGATGGATTTGAACCACCACCCTTATGATTAGCAGTCCATACTTATCCTACAGTGCTTCTAAGAGGTGATATGTGTGTGTGTGTGGGGGGGGGGGGGGGAAGCTCCAAACCATTAACAACATGTGTGACTTTTCAAAATGATAATTCATTGATGTTGTTGTTGTTAAGTGCCATCGAGTCGATTCTGACCCATAGCGACCTTGTATAGGGTTTCTGAGGAGCAGCTAGTGAGCTTGAACCACCAACCTTGTAGTACAAACAACTTTGTAGTCTGGCGCATTAACCCACAGCGCCACACCAGGACTCCAATTCATTGATGGGGACCTAGTAAAGTTATGGTGTATCTGTCTCTTTCAAAATCCAGCTCAAAGTAGTCAGGAAAGATTCTATAGACCAAGTAAATGTCATTGTTGTTAAGTCTTGGCAAGTACATTCTGACTCTTAGTGACCCTTATAAGGTTTCCAAGGAGCAGCTGGTGGGTTTGAACTACTGACCTTGTGGTTCACGATCCAGTGTTGATCCTATAGCGCCACACCAGGAGTCCAGAGCAAGGAATAGTACAACTCAATTCAGCAAGAATTTCTTGTATGTCTAAGGAGTCCTGGTGTGGCAGCAGCAGGTAATGCACGGAACCCCATGGTCAGCTTGAACCACAAGGTCTCACCAGCTGCTCCTCAGAAACCCTATGCAGGGTCACTATGCACAGAACTGACTCAAAGGCACTTAACAACAACTTTTTTTGCTAAACTTTTTCATAGGAACTGACTAATTAAAAGAAAAGACGAGTAGCATACTTTTAAAATATTTGAAACATTATATGATCATTTATGATTGTGGTAATGTATAGCATATATGGAGTCCTGGTGTGGTGCCGAGGGATAATGCACTGGACTGCAAGGTTGTTTTTAACCACAGGTCAGCAGTTCAAATTCACCAGCTACTCTTGGGAAATCCCATACAGGGTTGCTATGAGTTGAATCTGACTTGATGGCACTTAACAAAAACACAAAAACAACAGTATATATATAATCTCACTTGATTTTCACAAATGCTATGTGAAATAGAAAGAAGAGATATTTTCCTATATTCTACAATGAAGGCAATCATGTCTTTTAGATAATTTAATGTACCTTTATACTTATGACAAAGAAAGTCTTGTTAATTAGATAATTGAGTAAGTTCTAGAGATGAAATGGAGTGTCAAAACTTAGGTAAAGGTCTAATTGAAAGAGTCTACATCATAAAGTTTAGATCAATTTAAACAAATACCCAGCATTTGTACCAGTTTATCCATTGCCCCATATACTTCAAGCATCACTAATCAATTCCAGAACCCTATTCTACTAAGCTGGATTTGGTCTAACAACACTCATCTACACAGTCCATCAAGCAGCGTTTATAGTTAATTATTGATGATGTTTTTCATGAACTTATTTGCCATTCAGATTTAGAAAAGAAGAAAAGACTATTTAAAAGTTCAGAACTACAAATGAAGGAAGTAAAAGGTAAAATATTTATAAGGGCATTCAATACAATTGTTTTTGGAATCATTTTAAAATCTAACCAGAAAAAAAGCCCCCACAAAAAAGAACAAATGAGAATTGTGCACAGAAAACCCCCAGTGGCACGAAGTGCACAAGAAAAATGAACACATGAAAAATGCACACGTGGGAAAATATGCACACAAAAATGCCCAAATAGAAAAATATGCATATAGGAAATTGTCACTTAAACGTAGGGTTCAGGTTAGGATTAACAGTTAGGCTTGAGTTTGGGTTCTCATTATGGTTTAGGTTAGGGTTAGGGCTAGACTTTATTTCTTCATAATATTGTGCATACAATAATTTTTCCATGTGCATATTTTACTGTGTGGGCATTTTTGTCTGTGGTATTTTTCCATGTGCACACTTTTCTTGTGTGTATTTATGACAGTGGAGCATTTTCTATGCACAATTTTGGTGTGGGCTTTTTTCATGCATGTTGTTTTCATGAAACTGTTTTTGAAAGCATGTGGTCCAAAGGGCAAGGAACTAACTAAAATGACAAAATATTATTTTATATCTCCTTCTCCTCCTTTCCTCCATCTTTTCATTTACAGAGAAAATGAATGGTAGATATTACTGGATTCAGGGATGGAAGGGGAGGGTAAATCACTAACTAGAGGGTAAACACACATTAACTGTGATGAAGGGAAAGACAATAGACGGCATGACCAATGGAAAAGAAAATCATTGGGAAGTACACAAGAGTAAAAGACAACAAAGGTAAATACTATATTATAAATACATAGCTCTGCAATAATAGCAATGAACAAGCATTATCCATGCATAGCTACATAGATACACACGCAAGCTGGCAGCATGGAAGTTGAATGGAAGTACACCCACAAGTATATAGGTTGTCAGAAAATATTTCTACTTATGTTTTTGTATGTACTGTAAATATATCCAAGGATATTGAAAATTATACAGAAGACAAAGTTCTGGCAGCTTCTTATCCATAATCAAGCTCCTTGATGAATGACTCACTGGGTTTGGGGACTTGGACCCTAGTCTGGGGGGGCAACTATGTCAATTGACATAACCTAATCCAGTGTACTACATTTTACTTACCTCAGTAGTGATTGGGTCTAAAATCTTGATATCTAAGCTGCAATTCTTGGTCTCTCCTCAATGTTGGCAAAGAAGAATGAAAAAAATAAAGATGTAAAGAAAAATCTTGTCAAAGGACTAATGAACCACATGAACCACAGCCTTTACTACCCTGTGACTAAAAGAACTAGATGTTGCCAGATTACTCCTACTGACTGTTCTGATAGGATCACAATAGACAGTCTTGGACAGAAAGGGAGAGAAAAAAAATCAAATATTAAAAGACCAGACTTAATGGTCTAGTAGAGATTAGTGGAATCCCCGAGACTGTGGCTCTTAGACTCCCTTCAAGCCTGAAACTAAACTCATATTCCGTGATCAATTTTCAAGCAATACACAGGCCTACAAAGTAAATACTAACACCATGGAGGAATGCACTTTTCATTGCAATCAACCAAATTAGAGCAGAATTTGCTCTAAAACAAACCTCAGAAAGCAGGAAAGAAGGATGAACGAAAACAGGAAACAAAAGTAAAGAGTATTGTTACACTGAAGAGACTGTAAGCAATGCCAGGAAACAAACTGTATAAATTGTTGAATGAAAAACTAATTTGCTTTGCAAACTTTCACCCAAATGATAGAACAGAACAAAAACTGTCAGAGAGTCATTCAGAACAATTGTTTGTGGAATTGTTTTGAGAAGAAGCATGTAGTCCAAGTAACAAGGGGATAATTAAAATGACAATGTTATTCATGGATATGTTAGGATTACAGGGATTTAGAATTCTAAGGAGAAGACTAAAGTAAAACTGATGAATTCTTATCAGATATGGAAAAGAGTCCTATGCAACCAAGTCAGTATGTCTCTCTTCTCCTCCTGGCTTCCATCCTCTCATAGAGAGAAACAAAATAGATGTTTTAGAGAAAATGAATGCTCATATTACTGGACTTTAGTTATCAAGATTTCAGATATAGTAAACATTAATTTAAGAAGATATTAATTTGTCTACACCTTATTCACATCTCTGCTTAATGAGAAAACCAGCTGTATGCATGACCAACCCAGAGTGCAAATGGAAAGATTTTTTTTCTGAAGAAGCTAATTAGTTCTAAATAAAATTCTTCTTAATCTGCCTTGGAAAAGTAGCCCCATAAAGTTAACTAGATCAATCTGTTTATTCTAAATTAAGCCAATGAAAGGAAAGACATGTCTTTTCCTTATTTATCCCTACAATCAGTAATAAACCTTTTAGGTCTTTACTCTTAAATTTGAACACATAGGCAAGGATAGTAAGGAATTAATGAACAAGACAACAGCACAAAATATGCACTGGAAAAATATTTTGAAGAGACATAGATAAAACATGAGAAAAAAATCCTTTCATTGATAGAGCATGAAAACTAAGACAAAATATTGCATTCCCCAAACAAGAGCAGGGTAATATTAGCAAGAAAATATCAAAGAACAAAAATTATGATAAAAACAGAAATAACAATGTGATAGCAGAAATAAACATTCAGTAGAAGGGTAGAAGGATAATATAAAAAAATAATTCCCAGAAAGTGGGGAGTGAGGCGAGGGGAAGATAGTGCATGAATTAATCAACATAGATAAAACCCCACTTTTTACTTCTGTACACTTCTGACACTATCTTGTTACCCAGAGCTAGGTCAGACTTTGTAAGGTAGAAAGACATGATTATGTATACTGCCAACTCTGTCAAAGAACTCAGATGACAGCTTCTAGCGTGGAGTCGTCATGATACTAATTCTATATGAATGTTGTTGTTGTTGTTGAGTGCCATCAAGTCAGTTCTGATTCATAGCAAGCCTATAGAGGGTTTCCAAAGAGCGACTAGTGAGTTTGAACTGCAGACCTTGAGGTCCAGTACTTATCCTATAACGCCACACCAGGACGCCGTTCTTCATGAATAAATGTATATAATTAAGATATACAATAATAATATTACATTGGGAAGGGGATTAAGTTGAGTTTCTAAGTGTTCTAAGCACTCAAAGGGCTCTTAGTCTCTGAGTGAGAAACATTGAGTTATTAGCAACTGGACAAAGACATTGGTAATTTTCACTACTTCAGTAGAATTTTCATGTTTGAGTTAATTTTGCTGTTTTTGTATGCTTTATGTGTGCTATGCATTGATAATATAGTTTTAAAATAAAATATTAAAAATAAATGAATAAATATGAAAATAAATATGTGTGCAAATAAATAAATGGCCTTAAATCTGATTTTATCTCTAGGTCTCAATTTTTCTATTCTGATATCAATAAAGTTTTAAAATTATAGTAATAATACTGTCTTCTGTTTCCAGCAATATTTTAGACCCAGTGGTTACGAATCGGGTTGCTATCATCAGGGTCAGCAGTTGGAAACTGGTTGTAAACTGTTCCTTGGGAGAAAGATGACGCTTTCTGCTCCCGTAAAGATTTACAGCCTCGGAAACACTGTACAGGGTCGCTATGAGTCAGAACCGACTCCATGGCACATAACAACAACAAAGATTTACAGCCTTGGAAACCCTGTACTGAGTCGCTGTGAGTTGGAACCGACTCCAAGGCACATAACAACAGCAACAACAACATCCTAATTAAATGGGGTCCTGGTGTGGCGCTGTGGGTTAATGCGCCAGATTGCAAAACCGTTTGAACTGCAAGGTTGGTGGTTCAAACTCACCAGCTGCTCCTTGGAAACCCTATACAGGGTCGCTATGGGTGGAAATCGACTCGACGGCACTTAACATCAACATCCTAATTAAATAGTGGGTAAAATAAAATACACATTCTGTTACCACAACAAAATAAAGAAAACTCTAAAAGGAAAAATGAAACACAAAACTCTGGAAACCAGATTATAATCCTACCCTGTTAACTGTTTTTACCTGAGGTTGTTGTTACTGTTAAGTGCCAGCGAGTCAATTCCAACCATAGCGACCTTGTACAGGGTTTTCAAGGAGCAGTTGGTGAGCTTGAACTACAGACCTTGCAGGTCAAACAACTTTGCAGTCTGGGCAATTAACCCACGGCACCACGCCACTACTCTTTGACTAGGTTTAGAGTTTGAATTTATATTACTAACAAGGTCCCAAAACTCCAAGAAGAAATAATACCATATGCTATTGAGGGTCTTTCCCAAACTATATAGCAGACTCAAACTATAAATATCTACAGTGTAAAATTTAACTCAGAATACATTACAGAATTTAACAGCAAATGCCCTTTGGGAGGTTAACATGCTACACTAGCTAAATCACAGGAGAACATGAACTCAAAATTTAAAATTACAAATTACAGGAAGGTACAAGTCATTATAAAGGAAAGATTTAAATTATCAAGAAATTCAGGTAAGGCAATTATTATATATATATGGAGCATTATATAGTATGATTACATTTTTAGTGAAATAAAAAGGGATAAGACAATACAACCAAAAAACACGATCAATAAGAAGACCAGATAACTTAGGGGGGTATTGGGGGGAAAATCCTGAATAGAACTTCCAGATATAAAAAAACAAAAACATTAGGTAAAAAATCTCAGACAATAGGCCATATAGCGGGCATACAGAAGATGGAATTAAGGATATTATACAGAATACTATAAAGACAAAGAAAATGTGTAACAATTGTAGAGGACTGACTAAAAGGGTTTCATTTATATCTATTTGAAGTCACAGAAGAAAAGAAGGTAGGGAATACTCTAGGAAGAATATTTAAGGACATAAAAACCAAGACATATCTTGTTTTTATAAAAGGCATGAATCAGATTTTCAGTCGTCGTGATGTGCCATGGAGTCAGTTCCGACTCATAGTGACCTTGTACAGGGTTTCCAAGGCTGTAAATATACAGGAGCAGAAAGCCTCATCTTTCTCCTGTGCAACAGCTGGTAGTTTTGAACTGCTGACCTTAAGGTTCGCAGCCCAATTCGTAACCACTACACTACCAGAGCTTCTTGAATCAGATTTTAGAAGCACAAAAATACAAAAAGAATAAATAAAAGCAAATCTACAGATACTTACATCATAGTAAAACTGCCATATCACAACTAAAATTCATAAATAATAAAATAACTTAAAACAGCCACAAATAGAATAAAACAAAAAACTCTTAAAATATTATAAAACACACTCATACTGAGCTGAAAAAGAACAAAATCATTTTCAATAAGCTGATATAAAATAATTCTTGTTAAAGCTGTTATGGGTGCCGTCTAGTTGGTGATGACTCATCAAGACTCTCTGTACAAGAGAAAGAAATCCTGCCTGATTCAGCACCATCCTCAAAATTATTGCTATTTTGAGACTATTGTTTCATTCACTGCATCAACCCATCAACATTACCAAGTAGGATGTCCTTCTCCAGGGACTGATCTCTCCAAAGTATGTGAGACAAACTTTTCACAATCCTCTCTACTACGCAGCATTCTGGTTGTACTTCTTCCAACATGAATTTGTTTGTATTTTGGACAGTCCAAAGTATATTCAACATTCTTTATCAACACCATAATTCAAAGGCATCAATTCTTATTCAGTATTTGGTATTCACTGTCCAGCTTTCACATACATATGAGGCAAGTGAAAATATCATGGCTTGAGTCAATCACATATTGGTCCTCAAAGTGTTATCTTTGTTCTTCAACATTTTAAAGATATATTTTACAGCCGATTTTTCCTGATACAATACATTCTTTACTTTCTTGACTGTTGCTTCCTTGAGTAGGGGCATTAAAGGCATTGGCAAAGAAAAAGGAGTCAGGAATTGATGGAATACAAATAGAAATTTATGAACAAACTGATGCAGCACTGGAGGCACTCACTCATCTATGCCAAGAAATTTAGAAAATAACTACCTGGCCAACTGATCAGAAGAAATCCATGTTTGTGCCCATTCCAAATGGAGGTGACCCAACTGAATGCAGAAATCATCAGACAATATCATTAATATTGCATGCAAATACAATTTTGCTAAAGACAAATCAAAACAGCTGCAACCGTACATTGACAGAAAACTCCATGGAAGAAAGGTCAGGCAATCTGCTTCCATAAAGATTGTTGTGAAGTGCCGTCGAGTTGGTTCCCACCTGTAGTGATCTTGTATAGCAGAAAGCCTCATCTTTCTCCCACGGAGCAGCTGGTAGTTTTGAACTGCTGACCTTGCAGTTCGCAGCCCAATTCGTAACCACTACACTACCAGAGCTCCATAAAGATTACAGCTAAGAAAATGCTAATGATCAATTCTACTCTGTAATACATAGTATCTCTGTGAGTTAGAAGTAACTTGAGAGTTTGCAATTAGCACATTAACAGTGGCTATGTAAAGAAAGGATAAATATAATAGAAATTAAGATTAATTTATAGAACTAGACTGTTGGGAATGGGAAGAATGAAGAGTCAAGGATGGTTTCTATGTTTGCATCTAAACAAGAGACTGAGAGGTGGCGACATTTAGAGGAATATATAGAAAAGAGGTAGAGAATAATTAGTTAAGCTTTGGATATTAGGTAGGCACTTTCCTGCCTTCAATATCAAATGCAGCAAGTGCAAATCACATGAGATTATGAATTTGACTATTATTTGCAATAAACCGTGGTTTAAAACTAGTGACACAAGTAAACACAAGTAGAGTAACCCATTCATCCATTCTTCTTCCTACCCACTCATCTACCTATCTATTCAGTGGTCGTAATTATAGTTATCTGTGTCTTCATCATTGTAGTGGAGGTAATAACTTCACAATTAATTTCCCATAGCAAAAATATCTAGTGCTCAATTTTGTTGGCAGGAGTTTGTTCATTGAAATGATTGTATACACAGTTTTGACAATTATTCCTAGCTCCTTAGTTCCAAGTCTGTTTCTCTAGTCCTTTCAAAAATTTTTATTGTGTATTTTGCACTTAAATAATCAATCCCTATTGCTTTCTACTAGGGATTCTTTGCTGGGTCTGATAATTTAAATATAGGTGATTGTAGATAAACAATTAGAAATGTCAAATAGAAAATATAGATTCATCAGTCTTAGTTCTAGAAAATAAAACAAAACAAAAACTTATGTTAAATGCATAGACTTGACATTAATCAGTATTTTCTAGCATAGGTGGTGGTGGCTGTGTGCCATGGAGTAGGTTCCTACTCATTGTGACCCTGTACAGGGTTTCTGAGGCTGGAAATCTTTACCAGAGCAGAAAGCCTCATCTTTCTCCAGTGGAACAGCTGGTAGTTTCAAACTGCTGACCTTGCGGTTCACAGCCCGATTCGTAACCACTGCACTACCAGAGCAGTTGTTGTTTTTGTGAAATGCTGTCGAGTCTATTCTGACCCATAGCGACCCTGTATAGGGTTTCCGAGGTAGGACCCATTAAAGTTAAGGTTCTTGAAGTGATCTTGGATTAGGAATGGATATCTCATTCTTAAAGACAAGAACAAATTACTACCAGCAATGACACAAGTGGGTGCCTACAAGATCATTAATACCCATGATTAATTTTTTTCCTCAATTGCTTGAACTTTCATAACACAACAAAGTCTAGTACTATAACCCAGAATTTTAGCACAAAGTATTTCCTTTTAATCCAAGCTTTTTAGAATTTTCTTCTGAGTATCTAGTTCTTGTCTAAGGTAAATTCAGAGCTTTTTTTCTACTATGCCCACTGCAATAGTGTTAACTATAACTCAGACTCACCCTGTATAGTTTCTGAGACTGAAAATCTTTATAGGACCAGAGAGGCTTAGCTTTCTCCTAATAAGCAGCTGGTGTGTTTGAACTGCTGACCTAGTGCTTAGCAGTCCAGTGTCACCAGGGCTTCATACTATAGACAGGTCTTTATGATGAGTAGCAAACTTGACATTTTCATACACAATATTTATGATCAGTAATCTCTTCTGTTTTACACTTGACCTCACTAGTAAGACCAAAAGCAAAACCAAAATTGCAACAACAAAAATAGACACATCTAGTTTTAAGGAATCACAGATAAAGGACTTAGAATTTTCTAACACAATTTTAACAAAAATATCTATGAATAAATGGTGTTTGACAAAAAATAAGCAAAGTTTCATGAAGATAAATTGAGATAAGTATAGATTATTTGGTGAAAAATTACATTAATCTTTTTATAGATTCTTATTTTCTCATCAGTCATCCTCAGTTTTTCACTATTATTAACAACAAAATTGATTAATAATTGCTAATAATAAGGCTATATATTTCAAGGTGCTAGATGAGTTTGCCTTAATATTTTTTTATATAAAAGAAGAGGAATCAGCCATTTAAAATCAGAAGTAACATTATCACCAATTATTCTGTCCTATTAGCATAAGGAGCTCTGGTAGC
>NW_006408604.1:3715070-3715559 GCF_000296735.1 Chrysochloris asiatica
ATTGTTTCTGATGTCAGATGGATCTTGCCTAAAAGCAGAGAATTCCAGAAAGATGCTTATCTGTGCTTTATTGAGTAGGCACAGGCTTTCAATTGCGTGGATTATGACAATCTACGACAATACTGTGGAGAATGAGTATCCCAGAACACTTAATTGTGCTCATGAGGAACCTGCACATAACTCAAGAGGCAGTTATTTGAACAGATCATGGGAACAGTGAGTATTGTAAATTAGGAAATGTGTGCACAAGCATTGTATTCTTTCACTATATTTATTCAATCTGTATGCTGAGCACATAATCTGAGAAACTGGATTAAATGAAGAAGAACGAGGCATCAGGGTTAGAGGAAGACTCACCAACCACCTGCAACATGCAGATGATAGAGCTTTGCTTGTTGAAAGCATAGAGAACTTAAAATACTGATGAAGAACAAAGATCACAGACTCAGGTATAGGTTGTACCTCAATCTAAAGAAAACAAAAATTCTC
>NW_006408604.1:3717847-3718286 GCF_000296735.1 Chrysochloris asiatica
AGTTTAAAAATGTACTAGGCTAAGGCAGAAAGTACCACTCCAAAAAAAATGTTTTAAAAGCACTGCATACACATAAAGGTTTATTCCAAGGAAAAAGTGTTTAAACATGTCTCTAAGATCAGATAGAGGATGCAGTGCCTCTATAAGATAAGCATTGGACTTCAAATCATGGCAAGTCCACCAGCCTTTCCGAGCAAGTAGTTTTCTGGTTCTGCAAAGGTTTAATGCCTTGGAAATACTATACAGGGTCATTATGAGTCACAACCCATGTAACAACAACTGAGATCATTGGATGGCTGAAGAAAAGTTCTTTCTGTAGTACAATTGTCTATTCTTGTTAGGATGCCTTTCAAAAAAGTCAAATTAAAAAGTGGTTTTTGAGAAGATCTGTTGGGCCAGTTAAATTCAAGACAAAGCAGTCAGTTCAGAAAGATATGAA
>NW_006408604.1:3718386-3720443 GCF_000296735.1 Chrysochloris asiatica
TCTTAGGTATGCTTTTGGAGGAGAATATTTAAAGTATCATGGAGCGTCATAGAACAAACCAATCTGTGTTGATAGAAGTATATCCAGAATGCTCCTTAGAAACCATTATGGCCAGACTTCGTCTCTCATACTTTGTACAAATTGTCAGGAGGGACGCTGGAGAAGACATAATGTTTGGTAAATTGCAGGGTTAGTATAAAAGAGGAAGATCCCCAACGAGATGGATTGATACAGTGGCAGCAGAAATGGGCTCAAGGGTAGGGATGATTGTAAGAATAGCACAAGACAAGGCAGTGTTTCATTCTGTTGTGCATTAGGTTGCTATGAGTCAGTACAGAATGGAACCTAACAGCAACAAAAACAAGGGAAGAATGAGCTATTCAATTGTGGAGAGAATAATGACTTTCTATGTTGGAAAGCCAGTTTTTGTGGGTGGTACAAGTGGTTAAGTACTCTGTAAAGGCCTGGAAATATGCTTCTTAAAGTTCAGTCTTAGAAACCCTATAGAGTAGAGTAGTTCTACCCTGCATATGTGGGGTCACGGTGAGTCCGAATCAACTCATGGACAACTAGCAACAGCATGTGGAAAAGTATAACATTAACATCTTACTTTAGAGAATCCTACAAAAGATAATGCCTGATTAGTAATATCTAATTAAGAAAAAAAGTATTATGTCTCTGTTTTTAAAGTTGAGGATAATATATGAGTTGTGATAGTAAAGCACTTCTTAAATGAGGCACAAATTTACCACCTCTAAAATAAAAAATTTTGGTAATTTGATTACATTAAGTTTTTTTTTTTTTTCTCTCTAAAGGGTACAATAAAAATTGATAGTAACAGATTATGAGAATATTATCACAACACTTACACTTCACAGAGGACAGTTGGTAGGTGTTGTCTAGTCAGCTCTGACTCCTAGAGACCCTGAATAGGGTTTCTGAGGACAGCTGGTGGGTTTAAACTGTCAACCTTGCAGTTAGCAGCCAAGTGCTTATCCTACAGTACCACACCAGCAGGACTAGTACCCCAAATTTCTAAACCAATAAGGAGAAAGTCAACAACAGCATAAGAAAGAAATCAAAATATGCAACATAAGAAATCATAGTGAAGAAGAGTCATACAAATATTCAATCTTATTTATAGTATTTTGGAAAATATAAATTAAAACATTGGTAAGATACTATTTCACATCCATTAGAATGGCAAAATGAAAACACCTGCTAACACCAAGCTTTGGTGGAGTTGTGGAGAAACAAAGACATAGGGAGTATAGTCAGCAAAACTTGGTAATTTGATAATATCTAGTAAATTTGAAAAATGCACACATGATGCCTCAAAAACTTTTGCTTTCAGTTCAATAATAATCCCTACTTATTTGTCATTTTTATTCTTTTTAATATGTATGATTTTGTGTTCCTAATGTAGAACTCTATATTTTTATTGGTGGTTACATTTATAATTCACTTTGACTTTGTGCCAGGCAGAGAATGCACTAGCTCTATGAAATGAAAACTTAAGTTAAATATGGCTGACTGTCTAGTCAGAAATCTAACTCTTTAATAATAATATTATGGTTCTCCAAAATTGTTACCCAGTTTTAATTACTAAATGAAGGCTAAATTCATCTAAATCTTTATGTATGTGGTTCATTTTTTCTCCCAAAAGAGAAAAGATTTTTAAAGGACAAATAATCTTTCTTATTCCTTCTTAAGAATTCTAGGTCATAGACAAAATTCCTATTGGTATTTTCATCATTCACAAGAAGCTCACTTCTTTCTACAGTCTTTTATACGGACTCTGACAATATAATGGTGTTTCTTAGCCTTTTATTCTTGATCTTGAGAAAGAATCCTGTTGGGCCTGTCAGAATTGTATAGGAAAGTGAAAAGAAATTATGCACCATGGAGCTAGAAAATGAGACAGAAATGAATAATTTGAAGTACTAGATTTTAGAGAGACTAAAAGGAATTTGCTATTTAAAAGAAAGTTTACTGAGGAATTTAGGAAAAAGAGAAAATATGAAACAATATATTTAAAATATATTGATTTAAATATA
>NW_006408604.1:3720543-3721429 GCF_000296735.1 Chrysochloris asiatica
TTCTCCTCCAACACCATAACTCAAAAGCATCAATTCTTCTATGGTCTTCCTTATTCACTGCCCAGCTTTCATATGCATATGAAGTTATTGAAAACACCATGGCTTGGGTCAGGCACACCTTAGTCCTCAAGCTGACATCTTTGCTCTTCAACACTTTAAAAAGGTCTTATGCAGCATATTTGCCTAATGCAGTACGCCATTTGATCTCTTGATTGCTGCTTCCATGAGTGATGATAGTTGATCCAATAAGAATGAAGCTCTTGACAACTTCAATCTTTTCTCCGTTGATAAGATTGTTGTTTATTGGTCCAGTGGTGACGATTTTTGTTTTTTTTGGGTCTAAAGTCAGTGAAAGAAGGGAAATTAATGATTTAAGGGAGAGTGTGGTATGCGTTGTGTTATCAGTATGAAAGTAGCACTAACAATGAATGATAGCAGAAATGGGTATAAAAGGACAATTGATTCAGTGGTTAAGTCTTTGGTGAGCCACTTCATAAGGGACCAAATCTGAAGGATCAAGAGATGACTGCAATAGTGGGAGATACTATTTTATGGGCAAATATCATGAAAATCAAGAGTCAGTTTATGTAAAAGTAAGTATATTGATTAATCTATGCAATTGTTACAGAAGAAGAAACAACTTCTTGGATATAAAGTAAGTATTTTTTTTAATGTTTTATTATGAATTATGTGATAGTTTACATGGGAGAACTTTAGTTTTACATTCATTCTATCCTATATTGTTTAATTGCCATGGTTACAATCCCCTCCATGCATCATCAACCAACCAAAGGGTATACCCTGCAAGCCTGCCCCCCACACTCCCCTGGTCTTCAGCACACAGTCCCTCTCCCTCTCTGGATCTAAAGTCCCCAGCTGCTCCATC
>NW_006408604.1:3721539-3725528 GCF_000296735.1 Chrysochloris asiatica
ACATTATTAAAATAATATTTGATTGTTATAGTCTATTAAAATATGTTTATTATGTCAACATATTATACTGTAAGAGTACATTTTTCAAGGAAGTTCAAAATAAGGATCAAATTTATTTTGACAGCTACATAAAGTCCAAAAGTATGAAGAAAATGTATTTATGAAAACACTAACCTACAATAAATAAAGCACTTTTTGAAATGTGATATTTTATTCATCTTGATATATTACATGCCCAAATTCCAAACAGACAATTAAAAACATTCAGTATAAATATTTCTGCCACCTTAAAACAAAACCATTAAAATTATGGATTAAGTTTATAATTGCTAGAATACATACTGTGTTTTAGTTGCAGTTTCTACCGCATTCAGTAATAATTTTTTTTGTTTCAGAGATATAATTTTGTTTAACATTTTCACATTTAAGAAATGTATGTTTCAACAACAACAACAACAAAAAGAAATGCATGTGTCTAAGGTAAGAATTCTCATACCATTTTTCTTCCTATCTCCATTTAGCCTTTCACCTGAGAGAGAGATGTGGTGGTAAGAGTGTGCCACCAAGCTGGTTCCAACATATAAAGAACCTAGATAGGGTATCCTGGCTGTAAATCTTTATGAAAACAGACAGCCTCGTTTTTCTCCAGAGGAGCTACTGGTATATGCAAATTACTGTCCTGCAATTAGCAGCTCTGCTCTTAATAGACTATGCTATCAGGGCTCCTTCCCGAGAGATGCAATTGGGTTCAAATTAATAAGTTTAAGAGACTTCTGTAAAACCACTTCAGTTTAACTTTGAAATCGAGGACTGAATCCCCAAAAATTCTTTCAAAGTGTTCTTTAAAAGAACTTATTATGAAAAATATTTTCTTTAAATTCAAAATTATATTTATCACCCAGTTTACATAAAATAAATGTACATGTTGTAGTTGCATACAATAAGTATGCATTTTAGAATTATGTTTGAAAACTTTCTGTACCAGTTACTCCTAGGAAACCCTATACAGGGTTGCTATGAGTCAGAAATGATTCGATGGCACTTAACAACAATAACAAAATTAAACAACTACCTTAGCAGCTAATCTTCTCCATCATGTTCTTAAAAACACTGCTAAACGGACTGTCTCAAGTTGATTTCGACTCACAATGACCCTACAGAACAGAGTAGAACTGCTCTGTAGAGTTTCCCAGGCTGTAAATATTTACAGAAGCAGGTGGCCAATCATTTTCCTAAGGAGCATCTGGTGGGCTTGAATTGCTGACCTTTTGGTTATCAGTAGAGTACTTTATGTTTAACCATTACATTAACAGGGCTCCATAAACACCTACTTGAGATCAAAATTCTACTTAAAGTATTATGGGTATATCTCATTTTTTCTCACCCTGAGGAAGAAAGATGTATCAAAGCAACTTCAAATAATATGAAACCATAAAGCTCTCAAACAAGTTAGATTTTTTGGTGTTTAGCAATTACTAACAATGTGCATCTAAATTTATGATACATTGGTGTAGAAGTAGGAAAACAAATGACTCTTGCCAAGTGGGTGAAGCTTCAGAGGATTTGGTTTGTGGCTGGGATATATGGGCATGTTTGTTTTTTCCTATTGGGTGGGATAGAGGAGAAAGTCTCAGCCCCACATACACGAGAGAAAACAAAGCTGAAGAAACAAGCAATAACAATGAAAAGAGAAAATAGCAAAGGAGAAAATAAAGAAATAAAAACAGGCAGAAATCAGAATTATAAAAGAACTAAAAAGTTAAAAGAGGGACAGGAAAATGGAGTGACAAAGAGAAAAATAAGAAATAAAATAAAAGGAATAAATAAATAAATAAAACACTTATAAAAATTGAAAGGAAAGCTTAAAAGAGAGTAAAGAATAGTAAGGAAAGATCAATAGAAAAAAGAAAGAAGAAAAGATTTATAAGACACAGAAGAAACGAAGGAAAAACCAAACACAGATAGGACAAAATTCAAGGGAATGGACAGAGACGGAGAAAAAAGATTAAAAAAACAAACAATGAAACAATGTAAGAGAAAAAAAAAAAAAAAAAACAACAACAACAAAAAACTAATAAATCAATGCAGCTGTTGGAACCAGAGAGGAAAAAGTCTGGTGGTGAACTAAGAAGGTAGGTGCAGGAGGGATGTGACAGTGGAGTTCCTGTCTCCTAGATGGAAATTCTATAGACCTATATGTAATCTATATTCAGGGCACTCAACCCAGAAGAAGTTCATGGAAGCCCTTGGAGGAGCTGGTTTCAGGGTTTGTTTGGACCACAGAGCAGCTGGGTTCTGGGTGTCTGGGTAAGAGGGTTTCTGCTAGATGAATTCTAGTCTGATGGCTCTGTGGGTTCTACTGGACTGGAGCTGAGCCCACCTGAAATCCAGGCACTAAAGTGGCACAACTGACCCTTGCCTCACACTGGTAGGTCTCACAACATGTGTCTCTGAACTCCTGGGTGTGTGCTAGGGGTGAATGAGGGTGGGAACTGACCACACCTCTGGTCACCAGGGAAGAGTGGAGAAAAAGAAGAAATTACAACTTTTCTGTTGTCTGTGTGATTCTGCTCTGCCAGTCTACCTTCTGTTGCTAAAGCTGCTCACTAAAGTTCAGAATGGTTGTGCCATGTCTGGCCTGTTGTTCACCAGTCAAGCTCCCTGTTTTGCTGTTCCCCCTCAGCTTCTCCGACCAGCAAACACTCAACCACTTCTCTAACCTTTCCTCTGAAGTTCAGGGTTCCAGGACTTCCATCTGTGTCTGTGTTATTTGGAGTTCTGGTGTGACACTATAGTATAAGCACTGGACTGCTAATCACAAGGCCATTGGTTCAAACCCATCATCCATTCCTCTGACTTACTATGAATCAAAACCAATTCAATGGCACTTAACAGCAACAATGGTTTCATTTGTTTTCCTGCATCTTCGTTGTACGGGGGTATGTATAGTGTGTCTATCTGAAATTGATTAAACATGCTATCAAGATGCATTGATAATTACTGGGGATTTGAATGCAAAGATTGGAAACAAAGAGGAAGAATGATTAGCACTTGGAAAATATGATGTTAATATTGGAAATGATGCTAGAGATCACATGACAGAATTTTGCAAAACTAAAGGCTTGTTCATTGCCAAGAACTTTTTTTTTTAAACAGCATAAATGGGAACTATGCACATGGATCTCAGATGCAATACAAAACAATGTAACTGGCCTCATATGTGGGAAGAGCCAATAGAGAAGCTCACTACCATCAGCCAAAACAAGGATAGGGAACGATGATGGAACAGATCATCAATTGCTCATATGCAAGTTCAGACTGAAATTGATGAAAATTTAAACAAGTCCATGAGAACCAAAACATGACCTTGAGTTTATTCCACCTGAATTTAGAGACCAACTCGGGAACACATTTAGTGCATTAGACATTAATGACCAAACACTAGGGGAATTGTGGAATGACATGAACAACATCATACTGGAAGGAAGCAAAGGTCACTTAAAAGATAGAAAAGATCAAAATAGATGTCAGAAGAGACTCTGAAATTTGCTCTTGAACAGTAACTGGAAGAAGTGATGAAGCAAAATAACAGGAAATCGTCAAGTGCAGCATGAGAAGACACAGTGAAGTATTATAATGAAATGTGCAAAGACCTGAAGTTAGAAAACCAAAATGGAAGACCAACTTCAGCATTTCTCAAGCCAAAAGATTTAAAAATCTCAAGCCTCAAGTTTCATTATCGAAGGATTCTGTGGGTCTTGGTGTTACACTCTATGATAAGAACTGCTAACCACAAGGCTTGTGGTTCAAACCCACTAGCTGCTCCTCAGAAACTCTATACAGGATCATTATGAGTCAGAATTGATTCAACAACATGAGCAAAATATGGAATGATGCAAAAAGCATCAAAAGAGGATGGAGGAACTACAGAGCCACTCTACCAAACAGTCAAACATTTTAAGAGATAACATAGGGTCAAGAACTGATGG
>NW_006408604.1:3730438-3736595 GCF_000296735.1 Chrysochloris asiatica
ATATGCCCTCTCTTCTTATCAGGTGGATGCTTCACTCTCTACTCTAGTCCTCTATGGCTATGTCACTGACTCTGAGCCCGAGTCCCCAGGTCTTGCCACATTGCTGGCCAACCAGGTCTTCACCCGGGTTCACAGAAGTCTATTGAACATTGTAAGGCTTAACTGGCCGCTTCATTGCTGTTTTCCCCTCACTTCCCCTTATCGGTGATGAGCTTGGTCACCAATCAGAGAGTGTATTCCCATTGAGTCTTAGTCTTGGAAGGGGGTTCACACTGAGGGGACCTGACCACTAAAATAAGTACGTTTTGAAAGAAAAAAAATGTTTACTTTGAAAAGCTATCTTAAAATATGATGGAATAGTCTGTCCTTGACCCCAGATCTGGAGATTCCCTTTAAATCTTCCTTTGATCATATCTAAGATTCAGCTTCATATATCTAAGATTCAGCTTCATTGCAAGTAACAAGTGTTCATACAGAATCTCCAGTGGTTGTTATACATTCATCTGTTGGTTTGCTTCTTTCTGGATCTGATTAGTGAGCAAGTCAAGGCAATATAAAGGAAAACTGGATTCAGGTAGTTGAAATTTTTTTGAACCTGAAAAAGTCGGATTTAAAATTTTATGGGTCTTAGATACATACTCACGAAAGTGAGTGCTGGATGATTCTTCTAACTTAGAATACTATGTTTCTGACATGTACAAAACAATAAAGATTATGCTGGGAAGGCATATGGAAAACATTCTCTAATCTTAAAGCCCCTATGCTTTCCTTATTTCTTCACTGAACTATAATTTAATGCAATTGAGATCAAAATGGGAGAAAATAAGCTTCAGAAATACGATTGAAAATGTAAATTATAATTTTAAAATTCATATTTTTCAGACTGGCAACTTCTTATAAATGCAGCTTACATGATCTTATTTACTCCAGTTCCAAGGTAATAAAACCAACAGTGAGAAAATTTGGAGGTGGATAAAAAGACTGTTTAAATTAGGTAACATCGTTAAAAAAGAATACTTCTCCCTGAAGCTGTGTTGAATTATAATGTTTGGTGGTAGTTTATTAATCCATTTACTCCCATATTCTTGGTCAGGTACATATTTCAATGCCTGCTACACACTGTATTCTGCCTGTCTAGGAAAAAAAAAAAAAAAAGCAAAACAAACAATTTAAAAGGCTTTCAGTGTCTTTCAGAAGTAAACTAGACATCATGTTGAGGACAGATATGGCATAGAACAGTATTTCAGAAATACCTTAGAGTGGCTTGAATACCAGGAATAATTTGGAACCCTGGCATGGTTCTGATTTACAACTTAATAACTTCATTTTCTAGAAATAAAGTGCAGTTATTACTTAAAGGCTGAAATAGTACTATTTTCTCTGAATACCAGTAATAATTTAAATTCATGACTTCTATATTATTCATGCAGCCCAATTTAATATGAACAGTATTGCTAGTGTTCAATGTTTATGAAGAGTATGCCCTGAGGGTATACTGAGCTTTATAACAAACAGATGCTAGAAGTAATTACCTAGTCAGCTACTCTAATGAATCAGAGCCTAGGCTATATTGTATGCTTCTGGTAACCAGAGTGTGAAAGAAAATCATACACTGGTGGAGAAAAAAAAATTACTTCCGGAAGATGCAAATTTTAAAAGCAAATATGCAGAAGATTTATTATTTACTTTACAAAAGATGTATTTTTATTACTTTACAAATTAATTTTCTTTTTTTAAAGTTAAGGTATGATAATAGTGATTTCCTTGACTTGGGTACTGACTTGTTTATATTAGAGAAAACAGGGTTTAGAAAATATGAGTAACTTGAGAAGTGACCTGAATGTGGTTGAGTTTCTCAATCTTTTCCCTCTTTTTCTTGTAGTTTTGAACTAAGGGAAAGCTCAAGTCTCTGCTTGGCATGGGATGAAGCAAAAACTCTGAAGAAACCAAATCTTAATGGGTAGAAGCACTGAAGAAGTGAGCCCTTATCAGCCAATGAGTGTGGGAAGAAACTACTTTCTCTGTCTTTTAGTCTTTGTCTGTTTCTCTGTTTCTTTCTTTTCTCTCATATTTTTCTATTGATTATTTCTAGATTGATTCCTCAGTCCTGAAAATTTATACCAGGATTTTGTACCTGTAAAACTCTGAGAAAAATCTTATAATTATTGTCAAAAGACTGGAAATGTATATCCTGATGGCCTGAGTGCTTAGGGAGAATTCTGTGGAGGAGAAAATTGAAGAAAGGAATCCCCTAATTCTATATATGAAACCTGAGCTGTTCATGCACAAGAAAACAAAAAAGCATCATAGCTAAGTATTTAGGAATTGAACACATCTAAACACACTAGTAAGGAGACCAGGTGATGCTGTATGTTAGTCATTGGGCTGCTAACTGAAAGGTTGGTAGTTTAAACTCAACAGCTACTCCAAGGGACAAAGATGAGACTGTGCCCCTATAAAGATTTAGATTCGTCTTTTCATCACTTTAAAGAAAAAAAAAAAAGTTGCAATCTGGATTGGGATTGCATTATATCAATAGATTTCCTTGGTTAATATTGACATTTTCAAAATGTTAAATCTTCCTATCATTGAGCATGATATAATCTTCCAATTTTGTTAAGTCTTTTTTGGTTTCTTGTAGTAGTGTTTTATACAGTTTCTTTATATAGGTCTTTTGTTTCTTTGGTTAGATTTAGTCCTAAGAATTTCATCTTTTGGGTGGCTATTGTAAATGGAGTCCTGGTGTGATACTCTAGAATAAGTGCTGGAGTGCTAATCCACAAGGTTGGCAGTTCAAAACCACTAGCTGCTCCTCAGAAATTCTATGAAGACTAGGACTGTTCTGATGTGACAAAGGAGCTAACCATAAAACCACTACAATAAATCAGCAATATGGTGAGCTCATAAATATAATTATAACAGACTGATGTAATGGGAAAGAAGTACATCAGACTTAGAAAGAAATGACCAATTATAGATACTGAATTAGGTGAGCAAAATGTAGAAATTACAAGAGAGTTATCAGGAGACCCAGTGCCTGTCCCAGAGGAAAAAAGCAAAAAACAGTACAATAAGTGAAACCAGCAACTCACTCCTCACTCAAGAGGAATAGATGGCTCTCCTCTCTGTGAGAACATCTATGTTTAATAAATCTCTTTGCTTGCTTAAATCTCTGTCTCTTTAACTCATTATTGTGCCTACCTGCTGCCAATCCTTTAGAGGGACAGTGGGACCATACCAGGACACTTATCTGTTGTGACAGAAGTCATAGAAAAATATTAATATCACATGTAAGTAAAATTTTACTGAAGATAATTCAAAAATAATTGCAGTAGAACATCAACAGGGAGCTTCCAGAAATTCAAAGTAGATTCAGAAGAGAACATGGAATTAGTAATGTCATTGATGATGTAAGATTTGAACCACCTTTCCCCAAGTAATTTCATTTTCTTAGTCTACAGTTTTATTATATTGTATACATTAATAAATTCTAGTATCTAAAGAGGACACATCCTGAATGAAAATGGAGAAATCTTTGTTGTAGTGTACGGTGATATCAATCATGGGCCCTTTTTTGCTGGTTCAAGTGTATCTGAAATCCCAAATGACATTTTCAGCAACACTCCCCAGTCCCTAGGTCTCACTTTACCTATATAGCTGGCTCCAGAGAAGGACAGGCTGACATTATACAGGAAAGGGCTAGAGTATCCCAAACCAGGAGAGACAGAACCTCTGCTTTCAGAACAAAGGGCATTTTCTTTTTTTTTTAAACAAAACAGAAAAGAAACAAGAGAATAGGTAAAGAGCTAATAAGCAAGCTATCTTATCCACTGATAAATTTATACTTAAGCTTCATTAAGGAGGTGTAAATGAAGGAGCCAACTTGGTATGGTATCCTTCTGTGGGTGCTGGCCATTCCTACACCTTAAATTGTATGCCATCTCCAGAGGGGTACCTGTGGAGAGGAGTGTCCTGGGGAAAGGCATTCAGAGAAAAGTAATTGACTAACATTTTTTATGATGGTGTGAGCATGGTGGCTGTAGAGGACAAGGACTGGTCTGTGGACAACAAAGTAAGTGGTCAGAGCCCAGAAGCCACTCCACTGGAGAAAGATGAGACTCTGCTCCAGCAAAGATTTACTGCCTTGGAAGCTCCACACAGGCTCACCAGGAATCAGAACTAGCACAACAGCACATAGCAGTAGAAAGGTGGGGACTGCATGTAGCAACAATAGGCTTATAACCACTCACATTAGTACTTCAGGAATGGTCTCTTATATATCAATTCATGGTGCTCAATTTGAGCCTGCTTCTAGGGGCAACTCTGATTCTGAGTATGGCAAAGGAAAGCAATGGGTGCAAAGTTAGATGAGTAAATTGTTCATGGTTTTCCCAGGGCCTTTAGGGTATAGTTCATCTTGGTTTTTCTAGTCAATTGGCATCTCCAAGAGTTGTGCATTTTTCATTTTATTTGACAAGTTGTGAATCTTTAGCCAGCTGCTCTCTTGAGATATTCAGGGGAGTAATTTGGGTGTGAACATCTTCAGCCCAAAGTTGGGAGTTGTTGCCAGAGCCTGAAAGAATGGGACCTGGGCTGCCGCCACCATGCCAATACATTTCTCTTGGAGGACTCCCCTCCTTCATTGATACTCCACTCTACCAAGAATGATGTCCCCCTCCAGGGATTGGTCCCTCCCAACAACATACCCAAAGTATGAGATATGAATCCTAACCATCCTAGTTTCCAAGGAGAACTCCAGTTACACTTGCTCCAACACAGATCTGCATGATTAGTAGTTGCTCCACTATTGATACCTTCACTATTCTTCTCCAACAACACAATGTAAATGCATCAATTCATCTTCGGTTGTCCTTAATCATTGTCCAACTTTCACACCCATATAATGCTATTATGAAAACCCTGGATTAGGTCAAGTGCACATTAATCTCTAAAGTGACATTCTTACTCATAACACTTTAAAGAGGTCTTGTGCAGCAGACCTGCCCAATGCAATGTGCCCTTTGATTTCTTGACTGCTGCCTCCATGAGTGTTGACTGTAGTTCTAAGTAAAACTGAGTTTCTGACAAATACAATCTTTTCCATTCATCAAGATGTTACTTATTGATCCAGTTGTAAGCATCCTTGTTTTCTTCACGCTAAGGTGCAACCCATGACCCGACTCGATGGCACTTAACAACAACAACAACAAGGTGCAACCCATACTGAAGGCTACAGTCTTCCTTCATCTGCAAGCATTAGAAATCTTCACTTCCATCGAGGCCACATCATCTGAACCATTGCAGGTTGGCAATGAGTCTTCCTATAATCCCGGTGTCACATTCCTTTCCATACAATACAGTTTCTAGGATTATTTGGCCAGCATACAGACTGAGCAATTGTGGTGAAAGAATATAACTTTGGTGCACACCCTTCCCAATTCTAAACCATTCAGTATTCCCACATTATATTTGAATGACTGCCCCACATTCCCACCACATGCCATATACAGGCTCCTAATAAGCACAAGTAAATGTTCTGGGATATTCACTCTTCACAGTGCCAGCCATAACCTATCATGAACCACACAATCAAAAGCCTTGGTATAGTCAACAAAGCACAAGCAAACATCCAATATTCTCTGCTTTCAGCCAAGAGGTCCGGGCCATACATGATAGTTACTGTGGCTGGTTCTTGAATGGCTTTCAATAGATTCAAAATTTCTGAAATGAATCTTATTTTGTGTTGAGTCAAGACACCATAAGTAGCCCCCACACCTATTTTGTTGTTTTAAAAAAATATATCTTGTGTGTGTGTGTAGGACAGCTTAGAAGGAGGGCCATGGTTATTAACTTTATATTTTGTGCATTCAGGCTGGCTAAGTTTATGCTGTCTCATTCAAAAGTTTTTAAAGGTTAGCTATAGGCCTTTTGGAAGTCATACTTCCACCCAAGTCTGGTTGAACACTAAGTCCCAGGCTCTATATTCCACCATCTTCCCTTCCCTTCTCAACTTTGTCCTTAGGAAAATGTTACACTTTTGATTTTGAATGATTGGCCATTCTATGGTGAATCATAGTGTTATTGTCCCCCCTACATATCTATCTACTGCTTATCTGAAAATTGGGCCATGAAGGTGTGTTCCTTTCCAGACCCAAAG
>NW_006408604.1:3736695-3737574 GCF_000296735.1 Chrysochloris asiatica
GAGGTGTGTGTGAACTTCTGGTACTCATTTGACCTAGCTTGGATGGCTAGAATTGAGCTCACTAGAACCCAACTGGATGAAGATACAGATGTTTGATATTCTGAGCAAGTGTCAATTACTAGAGTTTGTTGAACTGGACTTTAGCTTATTGGATGAAGTTCCTCAAAATTCCAATCAGAATGGAAGATTATTCAGCTCAATTAACATGCTTGTCAATTTGTACGAAGTTGATAGGGACGGTCAACTTAGACATTGGCTATTAAAATTGGGGCTATTATGTCATGAAGTGGCTGGTTTAATAACTTTCACGGGTGTACTTAGTTTTAAAATAAGGTGCTAGGACAGAATCTCCACTGAATAGTTTCCCTTTTTTCCAGATGGGTCTGGTGAAAGGATGATTCTGATAGGATTAATTGTGAACGTTAAAACTGTAATTGGAGAAAATGTGTAACTAAAAGGCTTGACTAGTTATTTTTCATTTTAGGAACAAAGGATCCAAGGGCCAGCATTAGTGAAGAGTAGAAGTGGAACATGGGATTCCTGCCTGGAACAATAGCCACAGCAGAAACAGCTGCAGATGTAGTGGCATGGAAAGACAGAAAGAAACTCTAGGACCATGGACTGAGTAAGGCTCTATGCCAATTGTGAGAAACAGTTCTCAAGCTGGTCTATCTTCAGAAACAAAGAAACAAAGAGTCCAGAAAGTTGCTAATTGACTGAGGCATAGATTGTTTGTTGATATGGCAACAGGAGCCCATTCACCTGAGGTTTGTGTAAACAGGATCAATTAGAGGAGGAGGATTGGGAAACTGCTCAAGAAGTAGAAATTTTAAAATAAGAATGCAACCATCAAATGGAAATAGGAGATCTCCAGAGAGA
>NW_006408604.1:3737674-3741035 GCF_000296735.1 Chrysochloris asiatica
GAACATGATCAACAATTCTCAAGCTGGAAGAACTGAATCAAAAACTTCAAGCTAGCAATATTCAAGAATTCTATGGGAAAATATTGAATGATGTAGAAATCATCAAAGGTATACACAGAGTCACTGACCAAAAAGAATATATGAACTATATAACTCAATACTGGTCAATGTATGAACTATATAACTCAATGTATGAGTGTATGAACTATATAACTCAATATTGGTCAACTATGTAACTATATAATGATCAATGTTCAACCATTTCAAGAGGTAGCTTATGATCAAGAACTGATGGTAATGAAGGAAGAAGCCCAAGCTGCAATGAAGACACTGATGAAAAACAACATTCTAGGAATTGACAAAATACATATTGAAATCTTTTAAAACAGTGATGAAGAATTGGAAGTGCTCACTCATTTATGCCAGAAATTTGGAAGACAGATTCAAATTTGTGCCCATTCCAAAGAAAGGTGACCCAACAGAATGCAGAAATCATTGAACAATATCATTAATATCTCATCTGGGCTCTGAAATTCTTCCTTCTAAAGAAAATATTTTATTAAGTCTTTCAATTTGGATATGTGGATTATAAACTTATTTTTTTTTGCCTGGAATTATCTTTGGTTTACTGATATTGTTGAATTATGGTGCAGCTGGATATAAAAATCCAGTTGAAGCTTATTTTCCCTGAGTATATTAAGTATATTGTACATTAATTTCTAGTACTAGGTCAGAAATTAATATCCTATTAATTGAAAATCAGATCTTACATTAACTTTTTAACCTTTGAAAATATTCATTCTCTATCCTAAAGGTTGCAAGTAAAATTGTCCTAAAGATAATATAAAAATGGCTGCAACCATCCACTGACAGAAAACTTCCAGAGGCTCAAGATGGATTCAGGAGAGGGTGTGGAACAAGGGATATCATTGCTTATGTCAGATGGATATTGGCTGAAACAGAGAATACCACAAAAATGCTTATCTGTGCTCTATTGACTATGCAAAGGCTTTCGATTGTGTGGATCAAGGTAAGATATGGACAACATTTCAGAGAACGAGTTAATACTGCTCATGGGGAACCTGTACATATACCAATAGACAGGCATTCGAACAGAACAAGGGAACACTGAAAGGGTTAAAATTTGGAAAGGTGTGCACCAGGGTTGTTTTCTTTCACCAAATTTATTCAATCAGTATGCTGAGCAAATAAACTGAGAAACTGGATTATATGAAGAAGAACGTAGCAAAAATATTAGAGAAAGACTCATTAATAACCTGCAATATGCAGAGGATACAACCTTAATTGCTAAAATGAAAGAGGACTTAAAACACTGATGAAAATCAAAGACCACAGTATCGGTTGCACCTCAATGTAAGAAAAACAAAAATCCTCACCTATGAACTAATAAACAACATCCATGTAAATGGAGAAAAGATTGAAGTTGTCAAAGATTTCATTTTGCTCAACTACCAACACTCATGAAAGCAGTAGCCAAGAATTCAAATGACCTATTGCATTAGGTAAATCTGTGGCACCAGACCTATTGAAATGTTGAAGAGCAAAGATGTCAGTTTGAGTACTAAGATGCACTGGCCCCAAGTCATGGTATTTTCAGTATTCTCATATGCATGTGAAAGTTGGACAGTGAATAAGGAAAACCACAGAAGATTTGATGCACTTGAGTTATGGTGTAGGAGTAGAGAATTAAAAGCACCATAGACTGACAAAAGAAAAAAGCAATCTGTCTTGGAAGAAGTACAACCAGAATACTCCTTGGAAGCCAGGATGGTCAGACTTTATCTCTCATACTTGAGACATATTATCAGGAGGGATCAATCCCTGGAGAATGATATCATATTTGGCAAAATGGAGGGTTGGATAAAAATAGGAAGATCCCCAATGAGGGGTATTGACACAGTGGAAGCAGCAATGGGCTCAAACATAGCAATGATTATAAGGTTGGTACAGGACTGGGCAGTGTTTCCTTCTGCTGTGTATAGGGTCACAGTCGGTACCAACTGATGGCATCTAACAACAATAGCAATACTAAAGGCAGTCATATTTTAACATAGGAGACATACTTGCAATACACTTTTGCATATAATTATTAAAAGTGTGAAAATATTTTCTATGCAAATTATAACATGGAGAATATTAATTAACTATCAGGTTTCCAGAGAAGATACATGAACTGATAGTTGAAAGATGCATTTGTGAGTTCCCTAGAGTGAATAAAATTTTGCAAGGCAGAAAGTTGTGAAATAGCATTACAAATTTGAGCAATTTAAGTACTTTGACATATCTGAAGTGTTTCCAAAGGGTATTCATGAGCAATGAGGCTAAAGAGACAGGCAGAAATAAATTCATTGAAACCTTTGTATTCTCTGAAAAATGCTTGACATTTATCCAGTGGCAATTGAAAGGCTTTCAGAAGGAGAATGTTAATCAGATTTAAAGTCTAGAAAACTGCTTGATAGCAATGTGGAGAATTAGAGAATTCAGAGGTAGTATTTGAGTAAATGGGTATACATAGAGAAGGGTAGAAAGAGGCCAAAAGAAGAATTTTTTTCTGTTCAAAAATCCACAAAAAATTGTTGTTGTTAGGTGCCATAAAGTGGGTATTTACTCATAGTGACCCTATGCACAACAGAATGAAACACTGTCCAGTCCTGGGCCAACCTCACAACTGTTGTCATGCTTGAGCCCACTGATGCTGCCTCTTTGCGAATCCATCTTGCTGAGGATCTTCCTCTTTTTCTCTGACTCTCTACCTTATCAAACATGGTACCTCCTGACAATATGTCCGAAGTATGAGAGACAAAGTTTGGCCATCTTGGCCTCCAAGGAGCACTCATGGCAGCTCATGGCGCTTTTAATATTCTTCTCCAACACCATAACTCAAATGCATCAATTCTATCATAGTCTTCTTTATTCAATGTCCACCTTTTGCATGCATATGATATTATTGAAAATACCGTGCCTTGGGTTAGGTGCACCTTAGTCCTCAAACTGATATCTTTGCTCTTCAACACTTTCAAAAGATCTTGTGCAGTAGATTTGCCTAATGCAATACGTCGTTTGATTTCTTGGCTGCTGCTTCCATGAGTGTTGATGGTTGATTAAAGAAGAATGAAGTTCTTGACTATTTCAATCTTTTTTCTATTGATAGGAATGTTGTTTATTGGTCCAGTGGTGACGATTTTTGTTTTCTTTACAATGAGATGCAACCCATACCGAAGGCTGTGCTCTTTGATCTTCATCAGCAAATGTTTTAAGTCCTCTTCATTTTCAATAAGCAAGGTTGTACCATCTGCATATTGCAGGTTGTTAATGAGTCTTCCTCCAATCCTGATGCCAC
>NW_006408604.1:3741135-3742911 GCF_000296735.1 Chrysochloris asiatica
TATAGTGTTATCTAGGCACCATCTAGTTCTTCTGGTCTCAGAGTCATGGAGACTGATGTTCACATATCCCATTAATCCACTGGACTAGTTGATTCCACACTTCTTTAATTCTCATCACCCTTCTTTCTTCCAAACATGGAAAGATGAATAGCTTTAGATGGGTCCTCAGGAGCTTTTAAGATCCCAGATACTACCTACTCACTCACCACAGTAGAATGTAGAACATTGTCTTTGTGGACTATGTTATGCAAATTGATCATGGTGTCCCCTGACTATAGTTCTGAGACCCCAGACATACTTCTCTAGGTCTTCACCTATCTTCATCAATCTTCTGCTACCCTCCCTCTTCTTGTGTATTGCCACCCTTCTTGTATATTGCACTCCATGTCACCAGAGAAAACATGTGTCTACCCTCTAGCTAATGAATTACTCTTCCATCTCTCCAACACCTGGTAGCAATCAAAGACTGTTTCTTTTAGTGTCGTTGTTGCTGTTAGGTGCCATCAAGTCAGTACCAACTGATAGCAGCCCTATGCACAACGGAAGGAAATACTGCCTGATCCTGCACCAACATCACATTCATTGCTATATTTTAGCCCATTGCAGCTGCCACTGTGCCAATCCATCTTGTTGAGGGTCTTCCTCTTTTTCACCAACCCTCCATTTTACCAACCATGATATACATCTCCAGGGACTGGTCCCTCCTGATAATATGTCTGAAGTATGAGAGATGCAGTCTGGCCCTCCTGGCTTCCAAGGAACATCTGGCTGTACTTCTTCCAACACAGATTGCTTTGTTCTTTTAGCAGTCCATGGTACTTCTGCTATTCTCCTCCTACATCATAAATGAAATGCCTCAATTCTTCTAAAGTCTTGCTTATTCACTGTTCAACTTTCACATGCATACTGAAAATGGTGATTGAAAATGCCTTGGTTATTGAAAATGCCATGGCTTGGGTCAGGTGCACCTTAGTCCTCAAACTGACATTTTTGCTTTTCAACACTTTGAAGAGGTTGTGTGCAGCAGATTTGCCTTAATGCAATATGTCGTTTGATTTCTTGACTGCTGCTTGATTTTTGATCCGAGAAAAATGAAGACTTTGACAACTTCAATCTTTTCTCCATTTATATGGATGTTGTTTATTGATCTAGTAGTGAGGATTTTTGTTTTCTTTACATTGAAGTGCAACCCATACAGAAGGCTGTGGTCTTTGATCTTCATCAGCAAATACTTTAAGTCCTCTCAGGAGAAATATGAGGCTTTCTGCTTCCATAAGACTTATAGCCTCAGAAACCCTATGAGTTGGAACCGACTCCATAGCACACCACCACCAGCACTTCACTTATAGAAAGCATCATGTGCATATTGCAGGCTGTTAATGAGTTTTCTTCCAGTCCTGACATCTTCACATAATCCCGTTTCCTTAGCCTATGAAGCCTACGTGATCCTACATGCCTCTTGTCTTGAGATCAAGGGCTTTCCAAATGGCACTTCTGGCCACAACCTTTTCTGCCCATGCCTTGAGTACAAGGAAGAGAAGATTCTAGACTTCCTAAGCAGCTTATCAACTGCAGTTTTGCTCAGTTATGCCCCAAGAGCAGACAAAAACCCAGGAGTGTAGTACGAAGGTGCAGCCCTTCACCTGGGCCTGTGAGAGGGAAAACTACCTCACAGCTGCTTAGGCCCTTTAGGGGGACTGAGTGTTCCTGTACAGGCCCCTGCATCTCAGATGGTTACTTGTCCCACCTGGGGTGTCAGGTTTTTGCTGGAAAAAA
>NW_006408604.1:3743037-3744392 GCF_000296735.1 Chrysochloris asiatica
GTAAAGCACAGGTAAACTTCTTTCCAGTATTTTCTGCTTTCAGTCAAGATCCGTCTGACATCAGCGATGATATCCCTCATTCCATGGCCTCTTCTGAATCTGGTTTGAAACTCTAGAATTTTCTGTCAATGTATGCTTGCAGCCACTTCTGTATTATCTTTAGTAAAACTTTACTCACATGGGATATCAAAGATATCTACAGAAAATATAATCATATATTTTATGAAGTGGCTAATCAAAGATGAAGAAGAAAGGGATTTCTTTCACTATCTATCAGATGAACTTTCTTTTCTTTAAATTACTCTACCACCCAAAATCAGTGCTAAAGGAAATATAGTCTTAACATAAATAACAGTAACAATATTAATCATAAATACTATCATTTATTTAGAATACTGATGTGGCACTGTGAGTTAATGCGCTGGACTGCAAAATTGGTTTGAACTACAAGGTCGGTGGTTCAAGCTCACCAACCAACCACTCCTTGGAAACCCTATACAGGCTCACTATGGGTCAGAATTGACTCAAGGGCACTTAAAAACAACATCATCATTTATTTAGAAATGATTGTGTTCTGAGAAATTTAGAGGATGTTTTACATACACAGTGATGGGTAGTAGAGTGTTGTTGTTGTAGAGTATAACTGTTGTTGTTGTTAAGTGTCGTCACTCAGCTCCAACTCATGACGACCCTGTATAGGGTTTCTGAGGAATGACTGGTGGATTTGAACCACTGACCTTCAGTTAGCAATCCAGTGCTTATCCCACAGTGCTACACCATCAGGTAAGGCTCTAAATATCTTCAGAATAAGATGACGCCACAGATTTAAATTAAGGCCCATATTCCTAGACTGTATAGTCCCTGAGATTCTGAATTTGAGATCACAGAATAGAGGACTTGTGAAAAGATTTGACAACTTGTTCAAAGGGGAAAAGGTCTGTTTCACAAAGTAGTAGGTTATTTTCTTTTTCTTTTTCTTTTTCAGAGTGGGGGTTTGTATAATTAGTGAGTTTCTGGTGTGGCACGGTAGGAGATAAGCACTATACTGCTAACTGCAAGGTGGGTGAAATAGCAGGGTCACTATGATTTCTAACCACATGGACAGCACGTAACAACAACAATCACCACCAATGGAGTTTCTTTCTAGATTTTGCCATTGTTGTTGTTAGCACCATTGAATTCTTAGTCTACTTTTATTCTGCTGCATCACACCTAGGCTTGTTCATATCATTCTGTTATTTAATATTAATATTATTTTTAAAAAATGTTTCCTTTAAACTTCATGAATATTTCTAGAAAAGTAGAAAAAAAGTTGATTTAGGGGGTATGAAAGCACTCTGCCATAACTTCAGGTC
>NW_006408604.1:3744492-3745449 GCF_000296735.1 Chrysochloris asiatica
CAGTGCAAGAATGTTTTAGATACAGGCAATAGTAAAAGCAAAAGCAAAATCCTGAATTAGAAAAGATCTTCACAAGTTGGAATATCAGAAAGAAGGCTGAAGTTGCCAGAGGCAAAGGTGGAGAGTTGAGGATGTCAAAATAAGTAGAGGAGAAGGGGCGGAGGCCAGAGAGATGTCCAGGGACTGATGAGATCAGGAAAAAAACCATGGCCTGTGATCCCAAACCCAGTCAGATAACTGTTTTGTTTTGTTTCAATTCATTGTGAATTGAGTGAAGGTTTACAAAGATGATCAGTTTTGCATTCTGCAATTCATTCACTTCATTTCATTTACAAACTTGCAGTCCTCTCAATGTAACATCATTTATCCTACTTCCTCCCTATCTTCCTGTTTCTATGCCTCCTTCTTTCCCAGCCCTTCTGAATATTGCTCTTATACTAATGTTGCCCTTTGATCTTGAATGGTTGACCATTCTATTGTCAACACACCTTTTTCACCTTCATATTTTATGAGCTCCTATACATAGTGGTTATGTAGAATCGGGCTGATAACCTCAAGGTCAGCAATTCGAAACTACCAGCTGTTCCACGGGAGAAAGACGAGGCTTTCTGATCTTGTAAATATTTGCAGCCTCAGAAACCCTGAGCAGTATGACTCAGAATCGACTCTATGGTACTTAACAACAACAACAACAACATATTTGTCTTCTCTACTTGGCTAACAAATTTTGGGTGCTCTCAGAATAACTGTTTTTTGCTCCTAATATCTTTCACATTGTCTGAAGGGTAATGTTATTGTTCAGTGATGTCTAATCTGGTCTGACTCATGTTGTTGTTGTTGTTATGTGCCGTGGAGTCGGTTCCGACTCATAGTGACCCTGTACAGGGTTTCCGAGGCTGCAAATCTTTACAGGAACAAAAAGACTCATCTTTCTCCCACGAAACAGCTGGTAGTTTC
>NW_006408604.1:3745549-3751329 GCF_000296735.1 Chrysochloris asiatica
AACAACAACAACAATATACACATATATCTGTTTCACTGGTTTTGCTTCTCCAGCCTAAGACAGTGTCCTTACAAAGGAGGAGACACACAGACACAGCAGAAAAACAGTCATGTGAAGATGGAGGTAGAAATTAGAGTAATGCATCTATAAGCCAAGGGACACCCAGGATGACCAGGGGCCACTAGAAGCTGGAAAGATGCAAGGAAAGATACTCTCCTGTAGCCTTGAGAGAGAGTATGGCTCTGTTGAAATCTTGAATTCAGACTGCTGGCCTCTAGAACTTTGAGACACTTTTCTTTTGTGACTTGTGACTCATTTTGGATTTTCTGAACTCTGGTTATTTATTACTATCTCCTCAGGTGGAACACATCAAATGCCTCTCCTATCTTGATGTGCCCAGAATTCCTATTCTATTTATCTTTTCTTCTAACTTTATAGGATTAAATGAACAAATCTCATCCTCTCACATAGTTTTATTTACCAACTATATGCTAATAATTTCCATTAGGAAACCCTATACAAGGTCACTATGATTCAGAATTAACTCAGAGGTAATTAACAACAAGAACAATTCTTATATTACATTCTCTGATTCCTATGGGTACTTCAAAAAATATTTTACTAGGGTTCCAGTTCATACATGCACCATCTGATTTCAAACAAAATATGTTTAAAAATGTCTGTGCAATTTGTGTATGACTGCAGACAAGTTCTCTGTGTATTAATCTTGTATGTTTGTTTTAGCTGTTGTTCTTAATGCCATTGAGTAGGTTCTTACTCATAGTGATCCTGTATTACAATCCCTTACAATAATATTAATATTTTTTGTGTCATGGAAAAAAATGATTTTGAGGTCAGGGCTAACATCAAATTTTTTTAACAAGACATAGTGAACTTCTTCCCAAATCATTGAAGCTTTGCAACAAGTTTATTGGAATGCTGCTCCCACATAAAATAATATTAAGATGAATTAAAAGCTTTAAGGAAGCTCAGGAAGACCTCAAATATAAATTAAAGGCAGAAAGGTAATGTCAGAAGGCTACAGCAACTGTTTAGTTTTCATTTTAAAGGGGTTGTCTTTACAGATTTTCTGAGATGACACAGGAGGATCAAGGGAGATTATTATGAGACGTTTTCAGAAAACTGAAAACTACACCGGTGAGAATAAGCTTGGGAAACTTGTGCCAAGGAATTTTTTCATCACAACAGTGTACTTGCTTATTCTTTGAATGTAGCAAGGGCTTTCCTATGAGAATTTCATTGGGAAACCTTACTCCATCTACCTATAATCCTCATCTTTTTTTATAACACTTCTTTTTGTTCCCCAAATTTAAAAAACAAACAAACAAAAAAACATCTAAAAGGAACACAATTTGAGTGCCTCAAAGATACCAAAACTGCAATTTTGATATTGTGTAAATTGAAGTGTGCAGAGTTTTTTAGAGAGACGTTAGAAAGATGGAAAGTGTATAGACCTACATGGAAAATATCTCAAGAATCTCATCTTTATATTTTTGTTTAATAAAGTTTCCTATGATTTTATAGCAATAATTTTGACTTATCATCATATACATCTCAATTTTTTATTGGTGGTGCTAGTGGTCGTGTGCCTGCATAAGGTTTCTAAGGCTATAAATCTTTACGGGAGCAGAAAGCCTCATCTTTCCTCTGTGGAACAGCTGGTAGTTTCAAACAGCTGACCTTGAGGTTAGCAGCCCAACTCATAACCACTATACAACCAGAGTGCCTTAAATTTTTATTTGATTGAAGTTAATATGGCCAGGATTGAAAAGATAACTCCAAATCTACCCTTTGGTGCAATTCTTTATTTGATTGGCTCTTCAAGCCATTGTCTTTGTAATTCCTACCAAACATTTAGGTGGGACAGTGCAGTGTATTTTCTCTTTTCCTGATGGGTCTGGGTAAGAAAAGGTGGGGAAGATGCTGGTAGGATTATTTAATTCACTTGTGAGTGATTATTAACAGGGTTAATTGAGATTGTAAAAACTTAATTGAGATTGGAACTCTAACATAGCGAGTGACCACTTTTACCATCCTGCTGAATATAAAATGAGTCATCTCAGAATGAGTTAGGGATCTCAAAACCATCAATCAAGAAGATCTAGCAGTGAAGTGTCCTTTGGACTCAAACACTCCCTGTGCACTGAACCCTATCTATTCAGTGAGTCATGACAGCAGAGAAGTGGTGGTGTAGTAGAGGCAGCTGCAGCACCAAGCACAGAGACATGGGTTTCACGCCCACAGAACAAGAAAGCTAAATGCCTTCTCTAGTGGTGTGGGTTGCATCCAAGCACTTAATTGAGAGTACTAGGTTTGATGACCATTGGAAGTAGACCTCAGTACTTTGGGGCCGGGTCTTTTGGTACATGGGAGTGCCCTTTCGGTATTAATCATTGCTAAAAGAGCTTTGTAGCATTGCCTGAGCAGGGCAGAGACCAAGAGGCCTTGTAAATTAATAGGCTGAGGACCAGGGAAAGGCGTGCCTGTGATCAAGGCTGAAAAGAGGCAATCCTGATCAAAGAAGGCCGGTATCTGATGATCTGCTCTATAAACATTCACTCAATTCAAAATAAAAAGTTTAAAAATATGAGAAACACTGTATCTTGAGCATTTCTTATCCTGAATTATAACCTGTTAACTTTGCTGGGACTGGCACTGTGGGATAATGCACTGGAAATTATTTAGAAATTAGATATTTAAAATGGGGAGTGATAAAAGCATGAAGTTGTCAGCTTACACACTTTTATGGGTGTTCTTATAGTAAAATATCTGAGGGAGGGCGGGGGGACAAAGGAGAATCCTTACTAGTATTCTCTTTTCTTGATGGGTCTGGAGAAGATGCAGATAAAATTATATGATCCAGCTGTAAGTGACTGTTAACAGAGTTAATTGTAATTGTAAAAACTAATCATAACTGTGAAAGAGGGAGGAAGTAAATCCTTCATATATGACAGGGACAATGTTTAGAAGAGCCAGGTGGTAGCCTGGAGTGTAGTGACTGACCTGTATGGCTCTTCTAGTCATTATTGCTAAGTCATACAAATGATTGGCTGGGACCATGCAGGTAGAGTGTGTTCTCATTTCTTGGTGGGTCCGGGTAAGAGAAGAGGGTGTGGGGAGTTGATAGGATAATATTATTCAGTTGTGAGTGATTGTTAACAATAAAAACAGCCCTGGTAACTTAGTGGATTTTCTTAGCAATAGAATGCAGTGATCCAGGCAGCAAATTACGAAAGTCTATTCTGTAACCTTAACCAAACCCCAAACAAAACCCATTGCCACTAAGTTGATTCTAATTTGTAGTGACCCTCTGTGACAGAGACTATAATCTTTTCTGAAGCCGACTGCTATATTTTTCTAACTGGGAGTAGCTGGTAGATTTGAAACACTGACCTTTTAATACTAGCTGAATGCTTAAGAGCTATGTCACGAGGTCTCAATCTGATCTGAATCAGTACCTTACAGTGATTCCAGAAATAGAGATGAGGGATAAATGTGAGTGAATAATTAATTTCAGAGATAAATGAAAAATCTTTCCCGTATTCTTTCTAGAATTATATTTATCCTCTTCACACACATGTACATATATATGCACATACACATGAGGGGTAAGTTCAAAGAGTTGCTACAAAATCATAGAAACCTTTTTTAAACAAACATATCAAAGCATGAAACTATTATATGAACATGTATTTCAAGAACCCCAGTAACAGTACTTATTGACTTGCCCTCGTGTAAACTGTCTAGAGTTAAACAAAATAATGTATAAAGCAGACAGAAAATGAAAATGATTTATATTAACAGAAGCAATGCTAAGAAAGAGAATTGAGTTTCCAGTAGAAACACTGAAAGTCGAAGGCTAGGAGTAATGTCCTCAAGGTGTGAAACAACTCATAGAATTGAATTCTGTACCTAGTGAAAATATCACTCATGTATGAAAGAACAATAAAGGCCATTTCATGTAAAAAAGTGAAAGGAACAAATGACCAATAAAATGTTTGAGAGAATTATACAGGTAAAAATGCAACCAGTCTGAAATAATAGTCTGAGACTCTAAATTTGGGTTTTCTCAGTTTCAACTGGCAGCAAGTATATTATCAACTGACCTTTTTGGATGTGCCTGAAGAGGCAGGAGAAAAATGAAGGCATACCCCGGTCAGAGAGTTAAATCAAGGGAATAAGGAGTGGGGGCTACTTCTAGGGGAAAAGCACAATACAAGTCTAAACAAGGAACACTCCTTGTCTTCAGCATTAAGTTCCAACTCATAGTGACACTAAATACAATAGAACAAAACACTATTTGGTCTGTGAACCTTCAATCTGCTTTAGGAAACTGAAGCCTGTTTATAAAACAAAGGTTTGTTTTTATAAAGCAATATCACCATCTTGTGGTGTTGCAAGATATTGCTGCTAAGAATATAGACCTTCATTTTTACCATTAATATGAAATAGATATTACTTTTCAGTACTTGTCTCTTAGGATGAAAGGTATTTAGCCAATGTATTAGCACTTTAGTTTCAATGCATATACAAATGACTTTACTTCAAACATTTAAAAAAAATTAATGGAGAAAATGGAAAATTTTAGTAAATTTAATACTACCTAAAGTCATTTTTTCCCCTTTATTTCTCTGTAATTATTTTATGTCACATAATATTAGGGACTTTGTCTTATTCACAGATGGACTTGCAGAATTAGAACAGTGTTGGTCACACAGTTGGCTCAATAAGTGCTTGATAAATGTGAATGAATATGTGAACAAACACCTGCTTTCTATCTTTTGTAAATGTTCCAAGACAAATGTGTTTCAGAGTTTTCCTGCATTTGTACATGAAACAGTACAAGTCAGAATATAAAGTTTTTGTCGTTTCAAATACCAAAACTGGTAAGCTCTGAGAGATTCTAAAGGTTTTTTTTTTTTTTTTTTTAATCAAATATGTTGTAAGGTGATCTACTTGGGTAATTCAAAGTTTGATTTTATTTCAATTCAATGTTTTGAATATATGTAAGTTTGTTCCTGATTAAATATAACTCACTATGAGTAATACAATAGAATGAAAAGAATGTAGCCTTTGGAGTGTCTTGTATTGATTACAACTTCTAGCTTTTTCAGCAGTGTGATTTGGGCTTTCTGAGCTTCTGTTTTCTTTCTGGAATTAAAATTCTTCCTCATGGGCTTGTATGAAGATTACAGATCATACTTATAAACTGGAAACATGAATGTTTATTACTTTATTATTCAAAATCAACAGGTTACCAGCACAAGTGAATTAGTTAACAAATGTTGTTAAGTGCTGTTGACTTGGTTCAGACTCATAGTGACCCTGTATAGCAGGTGTGTGGAAATTTTTTTCTGCCAAAATTTATAACATCAGGCCATACAAAATTACCATTTTAAAAATTAGCCTGCTATATTTGGTCAAACATTTAATTGGTAGTGATTATGTACCATGGAGTCAGTTCTGACTCATAGAGACCCTGAATAGGGTTTCCAAGGCTGTAAATCTTTATAGGAGCAGAAAGCCTTATCCTCCTCTTATGGAGAACTACTCATCCCTAATGTGATGATTGGAACTGCAGTTGCCTTCGCAGGGCTAGAACAAATGATTTCACAGGCCTCATATGGCCTCATCTATATCATCTATGCCAATAAATTTGGAAGACAACTATCTGACTGACTGATTGATTGGAAGAGATCTGTATTTGTGCCCATTCCAAAGAGAGGTGACCCAATGGAATGCAGAAATCATCGGACAAT
>NW_006408604.1:3751429-3753120 GCF_000296735.1 Chrysochloris asiatica
ACTTCATGAATATTTCTAGAAAAGTAGAAAAAAAGTTGATTTAGGGGGTATGAAAGCACTCTGCCATAACTTCAGGTCTCTCTGGTGGCTTTGAAAAATCTTGATTTGTCAATCTGTAATTTCATTAAAAGAATATAATTAAATTTTAACATATCACTAAATATTATTCTGTATTTTGATTTCTGGTAAGAATATTATTGCATTCAAAAGGGTCTGAATGTATTTAGTGGTATCTTTTGGGGAATGCTCCCAGTATGCCCAGAAAATTACATCAATCTATTCTCCCGAATCACAAAATCCTATGTCAAACAAATTAGTACAGATGAAGTAAAAGTATGATGCTAAACAAGCATTAATGAAATGATGTAGTAAACTAAGATAATGTCACTGACAGCCTTAGAGAATTCTATATTTAAATAATGAAAGCTGTATTTCTAGAAAGAGGATGAAAAGGAAGCAACAGTAGAGTTTTCTTTTAGCTCATTAAAATGTTTCATACATTATAGCACTTTGACTTTTAATATCAAATCTATTGAGCAGTTTTTTCATTATCTTAATAGAAATCTTCAGCATTATTTCCTACAGTATCACTCTCTATCTTCAACAGTTCTTATTTATCATTTTAGGAGATCAGCCTCCTCATTATCCTGGAAAGAATGCATGACTTGCCCAGTCACTCTCCTCTCTCTCTGAGACTTTCTTGCCTCTGATGAAGTTCTAGCCTCAGTTCACCTAGGAGATGTTTCTATCTGAGATTTTTCTTACTTGTTTTATCAGCCGGTCCTCTCACCTCTACTTTCAAGCATTTCTAGTCCAACCATTTGCCACCACTGCACTCTTGCCTAGCTACTCATACCCATCAGCAGAAGAGGTTTCTAACTCATCCATGTGTTGTAAAATCATCAACCCATTCCCCTTTCAAACTTTAGTACTGAATATTCCATGTTCTAGAAACCTCTGGTCTTGGGCATATCAAGATGGTTGGTGGCCCTTCCCTCTGTCCCACTTGCTCTTACTCCTGCAATTAATTTCCCATGAAATAGTGTGCTAAGAGGAAACAAAAACAAA
Organism: Chrysochloris asiatica; assembly: GCF_000296735.1. Taxonomy (NCBI): domain Eukaryota; kingdom Metazoa; phylum Chordata; class Mammalia; order Afrosoricida; family Chrysochloridae; genus Chrysochloris; species Chrysochloris asiatica. The sequence continues at coordinate 3,752,498 of NW_006408604.1, forward strand.
GAGAATTCAACATTCAGGGTTATTTAAGAATGCCGAATGCATTGCTTCTTTATCCATTGTCCTTAGAATGAAACTGAACTCTATAATAGGGTGACATGGACCTGGAGGAGATGGCACCCAGATAATGGTAAATTGAGGAAATGTGTGGACACATTTCCTCGCTAAGGAGAAGTTGCAAAAACTTGTGCCTTTGAGGTGTAGTTAAGGTGCTCCTCGAACTTGCATTACTTTGTGGATTGAGTTGTATACCCCTGAAAATATGCTGATACCCAAGCCCTTGGTACCAGTGCATATGACATTTTTTTGGAAATCGAGTCTTTGAAAATGTTGTAAGTTAGCATGAGACCAAAACATGGTGGGTCTGAATCTAATGAATGGTGTCTGTAATGGTTAGAGTTCTCTGTCAACTCAACTAGGTCAGGATTTCCAGAGGTTTAGCAATTGAGATACGCTGAATCCCATGGTGATGAAACCTAATAAAGACCTAATTAGCTCTATGATGAGCTGCTGTGAGCAACCAATCACTTGAAGGGATGCTTCTTTGGGGATGTGAGCTGTTCACACTATAACGGAAAGGCAGGAGAGAATTTCTCTATATCTTCTACTAGGGACCTGGGACTCTA
>NW_006408604.1:3755590-3757392 GCF_000296735.1 Chrysochloris asiatica
TAGGGTCGCTATGAGTTGGTACCAACTCGATGGCACCTAATAACAACAAATATGGTCTCAAGCCAGATGTTCTGTACCCCTGCTATATAGGGTTTTTGAGGAGTGGCTGGTAACTTTGAACTGCCAATCAAGCAGTTCAAACAACCTAACAGTCCAGTTTTTATCCTACAGTACCATACCAGTATTCCACCAAACACTTAAGTGTCATATATAGTGTGGCACTCTGAGATAATGCACTGGACCACAAGGTCGGTTTAAAATGTAAGGTTGGCAGTTCAAACTCAGCAGCTACTCCTTGGAAACCATATACAGGGTCACTATGAGTTGGAATTTACTCCATGACACTTAACAACAAAGCAACATTTTGTTAGGCATCTTCCTAGGCATAATCTAGGGAGGCACAGGCATGTAAAACGTGATCTTTCTTTTCAAAACTTTTATTCAATAATTGCTGAATCAAAATATCTAGTTAGGTGCCCTTGAGTCAGTTCCGACTCACAGCAATCCTGTGAGCAACTTAACAAAACACTGACCTGTGCCGTCCTCACAATTTTTGCATTGGAGTGTACTGTCGTTGCCACATATAAATCCATCTCATTGCTTTACTAAGCATGATATCCGTTTTCAGGAACTGGTCCCTCTTGATAGCATGTCTGAAGTGTAAGAGACAAAGCCTCTCTCTAAGGAGTAAGACTTCTAAGGAATGTTCTGGCTACCCTTCTCCATCTCATTGTGGGTCTTCCTCATTTTGGCATACCCTTCATTGTACCAAGCATTATATTCTTTTCCAGGAACTAGTCCCTCCTGGTAACGTTTCTGAAATATAAGAGACAAAGTTTTACCATCCTAGCTTCTAAGGAACGTTCTGTTAGTATTTCTTTCAACACAGATTTTTTTGTGTTCTTATGGCAGTCCATGGTACTTTTAATAATCTCCTAAAACACTAGAACTTAAATTCCTCAATTCTTCTACAATCTTCCGGAATTATTGTTCAACTTTCACATGCATATGAGGTGATTGAAAATGCCAAGCCTTGGGTCAGGCACACCTTAGTCCACAAACTGATATTTTTGCTCTTGAAGCCTTTCAAGAGGTCTTAAGAGGCAGATCTACCTAATGTGATACATTGTTTGATTTCTTGGCTACTGCTTCTGTGAGTGTTGACTGTGGATCCAAGCAAAATGAAGGCTTTGACAACTTCAATCTTTTCTCACTTTTTTCTGATATTATTTATTAATCCATTTGTGGGAATTTTTTCCCTCATATTGAGACAATCCACAATCAAAATATATAAGAACAGAAAAATTAATATTTATGCTAGTTTTAAGCTATAGTTACGTCCATATGTTGACATTTATTAAAATCCAAATTTTATTTAATATTACAAGGGTGGAAACTGCCATAATAGTCTATTCTTTATCATTTATTTTTCTTCTGATGGCTAATGCTTTATCTTTACCTTGCTACTCTTTTCTTAACTGTTGGAAATTTTGCATTAATTTGTTGACTTTGGTTCTTTGTTCTTTTTGGATGTGTGCATTTATTGCTATAAATTTCCCACTAAGCACTGCTTTTGCTGTCTCCCAAAGGTTTTGGTATGTTGTGTTTTCACTCTCATTTGATTCAGAGACTATCTTATTTCATTTTAAAATTTGTTGTATTACCAAGTAGCTTTAAAGCAGAATGTTACTCAATTTCCATGCATTTGACTTTTTTCCCTTGGTCTTCCTATTGTTGATTTCTAATTTTATGGCATCATAATCTGAAAAGATGTTTTGTAGTATTTCAAACTTTTTAAATTT
>NW_006408604.1:3758426-3760419 GCF_000296735.1 Chrysochloris asiatica
CCTATTGTCAGTTTTATAGGTTTGTATTACTTTAGATACTTCTATATTTGGATTTAATTCTGCGCGGTTTTGCCATGTAAGTCAATCTCAGATTGAAGTCTGCTGTTGTTGGTTCTCAGTTCAAAGAACTCCCTTTATTATTGTTTTGTAATGTTGGTCTGGTTATTACAAATTCCTTTAATTTCTTTCTATTTGGAAATGTTCTAATTTTACAGTCATATTTGATGAAGAGCTTTCCTGAGTATATGATTCTTGGTTGGCATTTATTTTTCTTTTAGAGTTTTGCATACATCTTCCCTTTGCTTTCTTGCCTTCATGGTTTATGTTGAGAAATTAGAGTACAAGCTTATTGGTTTTCCATTGTAGGTAGCTTTTTGTTTAAATTTTTCCTGAGCTGCTCTCAGGATTATTTCCTTGTCTTCAATTTTTAAAATTTGATTATGATATATCTTGGTGATTTTCTTTTGGAGTCTATCCTGTTTGGGGTTCATGTAGCTTCTTGAATGGTTATCTTCTAGTCTTTCATGATGTTAGCAAAGTGTTATTACAACAGCTTCTCAATTATCTTTCTGTGCTTTTCTTTGTCTCTTCTTATTCTGGAATTCTGAGCACCCATAATTTATTGCTCTTCATGGTGTCTCACATGAATCTTAGTTTTGTTTTGTTTTTTCAGATTTTTTCATTCTTTTGTTTTCTGGCTTACTAGTATTGAGAGATTTATCTTCAAGTTCACTATTATGGCTTCCATTGATTCAGACATACTCCTTTGCCCTTTCAATGTATTGTTCATTTCTGAAATCTTAGTGTTAGTACTCTGGATTTCTGTTTTCAGATTTTGTATTGTCTCCAATCCTTTCTTTATCTGTTTAGTTTGTCTGTTCCTATAGTATTTTCCTGAATTCTTCCTTATTTTCCCTGACCTTTCAGTGAGTCATTTGGAGGTAACTAAATATCATGATCTTGAATTCTTTTTCAGGTAGTCCTAGTGCCATATTTTTCCTGAAAAACATTTTCTAGCTCTGTCTCTTGGTATTTTGTTTAAGCCACTCTCTCTCATTTTTTCCATGTGAACAGATTGTCTGTTGCTTCTAAGACATTATGGTGGTATTGAATTTGTTTTAAATGGGTGGTTGCCTGTTGCTGTATCCTTAGATATTCACCAACTGTATGATTAGGAGATGGAAGTCTGTTGCTTGTTTGTGAATGGGTTTGGCTGATGTTGATTCTTGCCATTTATCAGATGAATTGCACTGGTACTGGCTCTTGCCTGGTTTTTCGGGTTGTACACGGTATGGTTGTGACTGGGCTATATGGGCATGGTTGTTGTACCATGTTGGGAGACGCAAGAAGAGAAAATACACATACAAAAGAGAAGGAAAACAAACCAGCAAACAACAGTGAAATAAGAAAATATTAAAGAAAAACATGCAGATAACAGCTAGAAAAATAATATAAAAACCAAAAAGAGAAAAGAGGGAGAGGGAAAAAAACACAGAAAGAAAAAGGAGAATAAATGAAAAGAAAAAGACTAAACAGAATTATGAAGAGGGGTGAGTAAAAAGAAAAGATATCAGAAAGAAGTATAGAAATGGCAAGGGACAAAAAGCAAAAAATTAAAACGAAGAAAACTATTAAAACTGAGATAGGATAATAAACAAGGTTAGGAAAAGGGAAGAAAGAATAAACAAACAAATACAATTTAAGGGAAAAAAAGAGATCAGGTGCCATTCCAAGAGAGGAAAAAATCTGGAGTCTCTTGCTAGCCATGGACCTCACATGGTAGATGGGCAAGGAATGAGACAGTGCAACTCTGGCCATAGATGGAGTTCCTGTGTTGTTGTTGTTGTTAAGTGCCATCAAGTCAGTACCAACTCATAGCAACCCTATGTACAACAGAACGAAACACTGCCCAATCCTGGGCCAACCTCACTATTGTTGCCGTGCTTGAACCCATTGATGCTGCTATATTGCCAATCCATCTCTCTGGGGGTCT
>NW_006408604.1:3761608-3767906 GCF_000296735.1 Chrysochloris asiatica
AGATATTGTTTGTTCTGGGCACCCAATCAGGAAGTAATTTGTGCAGACCTCAAAGCAACTGGGGGATCAGGATATTTCCACCTCAGAGGAGAGTTGAGGGTGAGAGGTCCCATTAGTCCAGGGTTGGTTGGCCACAAACAATGTTATAGATTTGGAGCAGGCCTTGTCTGACTCCAGGTGCTGGGTTGTTGCTGCTAGTTCCTCATGTACTTTGGTACTGCTCTGATTGCCAGAACAGGAGGAATTTCACTGGGAGTGCATGTGTGGGGTCTATCTATGCCTCTGGTCACCACGATAATGTGGGGTACAGAGAAAAAAATTTTACAACTTTTTCTCCACCGATAAGTGTAAGTGGTATTGTGCCACCTACCACCCTTTTGCTTTCAAAGCTGCTGGTAAATGTTCCTCATGGTTACACCACACCTGGCTGACCAGCACAGATCACCTGGCAACTGTTTTTTGCCTCCACGCATCTGTTCACCTACTTCTATTTAGGGCTAGTCCAGGGATGGCCAGGACCAGCTCATAGGTTTGGGGCAAGTCTCACCTGAATCCAGGTGCCAGGATTGGTGTGGATATCTCCCCACTCATTTTGATGGGGCTCACAACTCTGGTTCTCACCTTCATGGAACTCTTGAACACTGAGAGAGTAGGAACTTTGCTGGGGCCTGGCCATACCTCTGGTCACCAGTGGGTACTGGGGAACAAGCAAAACAATTGCATCCTTATCTCTGTGAGTTAATTGGTATGTTTCTGTAATGCCAGTATATGTGCTGTCATGTCTCTGAAGCCACTTACAAAAGTGTAAGATGATCGTGCCATGTCTGATTAATCGGCACATGTATGTCACCTTTTTTGAAAAATGTCTGGTCAATTTCTCTCTTGCTAAACATTCAGTTCACTTCTCTATCCCTTCATCTGAAACTCAAGGTCCCAAGACTATCATTGGCATTTGTTTCATTTGGTTTTGCTAATCTTTGTTATACAGGACCTGTATAACCTTACCGCCTAGTCTGCCATCTTGCATCCTCCCTTTTATTTTCAATCATTTAAAGTATTATTCTTTAATTCTTCAAAAGTATTTAATGATCATGTTGAAAAACAGAATTTATTCATATTAAAATCATCTCTTTAAAATTTGTCATTGTTGTTGTTAAGTGCTGTTGAGTTGATTCTGACTCATAGTGACCCTGTACAGGGTTTCAGAGGCTTTTATATCATTGCAGGAGCAGAAAGTCTTATCTTTCTCCCACAGAGCAACTGGTGGGTTCAAACCACTGACCTGTGGTTCACAGTTCAATGCATATCATACAGAGTCACCACCTTCCCAAATGTATTTAGTAAGGGTAAAAATGCTTTGGCTCTGTATGAAAGCTCTGGTAGTTTCCAAACTTATTTCTGTTTGCTTAAAGCTAAATCATTCAAAATGTTTTAATTTCTAAATTCTGTCATATTTGAGTAGTTATAATGACAAATTCTCTATAAAAATAAAAGCACCAAACTTGACTTCAGATTTGATCTTCCTAGCTCAGTTGTTTCAGGTTTATCACAGCTAGCTGCAATTTTGCTTTTTACCAGATCTAGAGCAGAAGGAGGACAGGTAAAGTGTCTGGGTTGTCATTACTCATGGCACTTGTCCAGTTTCCAGGGTCTAGTGAATTGGTTAAAGCTATGGTTAGGGTCTCATGGTTATTATTTTAAATATTATTGTGCTTCCTTCGAAGTTCCTTGACATGGATGACCATGAGTCCTTTCCTGTTGTTATTAAGTGCATCTAGTCAGTTCTGACACATAGCAACTACTATAGGGTTTTGGGGGAGTGGCTGGTGAGCTTGAACCTCCAATCTTGAAATTCAAATGACTTGGCAGCTCAGCACATTAACCCACAGAGCCGCACCCTTTCTTAGTCCCTGGATATCAGGAATTACACCTCCAGCTTCTTTCTGGTGGCCTAATTGTATGTAACTCTCATCACCAGGAAATATTTAAGTCTAGTGTATCTGAATACTCTCAGAATACAAACCTATCTCATAGCAACAGTACTCTAGATCTGCCACAAAATAACAAAGCCCATCATCCTTTTGCATGCTCTCAAGACATTTTCCTGCAAAAAAATCATATTCCAATTCAAAGTTGGCTTTGACTTTCTCAGACATTAGCCAGGCCCCCGGGTACTGTGTCTGCAAATTTTAGAGAGCATATTTCTAAGTGAGATGTATCACAGAAGACTCTATGCTTAAACAAGGACGGAGGGGCCCGCACCTCCTTCCTTAACAATGGAAAAAACTCTTCAAGAGGCAAACACCCTTGCCAAGTAAGATTTCCTAGCAAAACTTTCATGAATTATTTTATACTTTGAAAGTATGTGAGAGGGTTCAAGAATTCTACAACCAATTCTCATAGATTTTCTTTTGAAAGATTATATTGTGGTCTGACAACTTACTTTGCAGTTTCATATTTATTGAAGCATTGGTGTAAAATTACATTTTAACCTTAAGCTATACAGTGTTTCATTCTGTTGTGCATAGGGTTGCATGAGTCGGTACCGACTCAATGGCACCTAACAACACCACCACATTTTTATGTTTTGAGACGTCAAAGTGTTCTGGGGAAAAATTTAGGTAGTACCCCAAGAAACAATCAGCCACTTCACTGTTACACTGTTTTATAAGATTTGGGATAAACTAAATCCAAGTGACATAATATATATTTTTTTAAATTTTTAATGTGAATTATGTGGATTTACATGGGAGAACATCAGTTTTACCTTCATCCTATCATATTTCGTTTCATTGCAATGATTAAAATCACCTCCATGCATCATCAAACAACTGAAGGATACACCCCATAGACCTGCCTCCCTGCTGTCAGCACACAGCCCCTCTCCCTCCCTTAGTCCAGTGTCCCCAGCCACTCCATCTTCCATGTCATCATCTCTGCCTCCATTTCTGGCATCACTGCTTCTCTGAGTAGGTTCCCGCATTCCACTCTTCTCACTTGATGATCCCAAAATCAATCACTCCCCTCCTTTTGTTACAAAACTTCTACCTTTACATTTTTGACCCTCATAGTCAGTCCTGATAGCAATTATTCCCTATTGTAGCACAAGAGTCTTAATCCCTTCTTCTTTCATTATTCCTATCCCAACAGATGAGAAACCATTCAGTGGAGATTCAACCTTCCCCCTCCCTGTCTTGAACTAGGCTCCCTCTTGAAAACTTGTAAGCCAGTTACTTCTTGCCTTTGTACCCCCACCCCCATTTTGGGTAGCCAATGTCTAAGTTGCCCATCCCTGTCTACCCTGTGTATAGAAGGGGTGGGAAGGATCCTCACTGTAGAGATTTGTTCCCTTTTTGGAGCTACTACATCAGTATAGGTAAAGTTCATCAAATTGTAGCAGGTTACTCTTTTTTTTCCTCTTCTTTTTTCTTCTAGTAGAGTTCTGATCATCCAGCCATTGAAACCAGGTCAAGTGGATACTATCTGCAAGTATGGGTGTTCTTGTGCTTCTGCCCTCACTTCATATCAGCTGGATGTTTCACTCTCCACTCTAGTCCTCTGTGGCCATGTCACCACTTCTGGACCCAATATCTGGTGTTGTCTGTTTTGTTGGTTTTCAGTCCAAAGAACACCCTTTAGGATGTTTTGAAGTGCTAGATTGGCTTTGACAAAATCTCTTAATTTCTGTTTACCTTGAATGTTTTGATTGCACCATCCTATTTGATTGATAGTTTTTCTGGATAGTTGTTTCTTGTTTGGCAGTTTTTTTTCTTTTAGGGTTTTGTGTATGTCTCCCCATTGCCTTCTTACCTGCATGGTTTCTGCTGAGAAGTCAGAGTTTAATCTGATTTTCTTGTCCTTTGTAAGTAACACTTCTCTTTTCCCTGTCTGCTTTTAGGATTCTGTCCTTGTCTTTGATTTTGGAGAGCGTGATTATTATATGTCTTGGTGATTTTCTTTTGGAGTCTATCCTTCCTGGGGTACGTTTGGCTTCTTGAATGTTTATCTTATCCTTCAAGATGGGAAATTTTTTTTCCAGAAGCTCTTCATCTATCTCCTCTGTGGACTTCTCTGATTCTTCCTGTTCTGAAATGCCAATAATTCTTAAGTTATTCCTCTTCATGTTATCCAGCATGAATCTTAGGTTCTCTTCAGATTTTTTAAATCCTTTTTTCTGCTTGCTCTTCTATCTTAGCAGTATTGAGAAATTTGTCTTCCAGCTCACTGGTTCTGGCTTCCATCTCTTTAATTCTACTCCTTTGCCCTTTCAGTGTATTGTCCATTTCTGATATTTTATTATTAATCATCTGGACCTCTTTTTGTAGGTTTAAAATTGTTTCCAATGCTGTATCGAGCTTGTTGGATTGTTCCTGTAGTACTTTCCTGACTTCTTCTTTATCTTCCTCCACCCCATTTTGGAGCATCTGAATTTGCTTCCATATCGTTCTTCTGAATTCCTTCTCAAGCAAATCCAAAACCTGCTCTTCCTCTTCTGGAAAGCCCTTGTCTGCCTCCAGCTCATTTGTCTCAGTTACTCTTTTATGTTTTTGGACATGTTTTGAGATCTTTTGTTATATTTTCTTTGTCATTTTCAGTAGTTAGGTGGGTTTTTAATGCTTAAATGGACATTTGTTGCTGTGTTGTTAAGCTTACTGAGAGTCTCCTGGTGGATATGATCAGGAGATAGTCTTCCCTTTTCACATGTAATGCTTAGCAGCTGTTATTGGCTCCTGTCTCAATGGTGGGATATAATGGGGTATGCTTGTAGCTTGGCCATATGGACATGGTTGCTGTCTCTTCTTGAGTAACATTAGCAGTAAAAGCTCCCACCTCCAGAAAAGAAGAGTGATCAAAAGGAAACAAAAGCAGAAGCAATATAAAAGCAGAGACAAAAACTTGCACTCTAAAACAAAAATAAAGCCATAGATGACTGACCAGTCACCTTTGCTGTGCAGGTAGTGTGTATGCCCTGTAGAAACCTCTAGCAGTGGATGGGGTGTCCACTCGCTCTGGCCTCTCCTTTAGTCACCACTGTAGAGTTGCACAGATAGATATTGAGACATTAATGGGAGAAAGATTGTCTACTATTTTTGTCTTGAAGATAATTTATCTATCTGTGTGTATACAGGTAATTCTCAAAATAGTTGCATCTTTGTGTGGGTAGTTGGTGTTGGCTCTTGCCTTTTATGTTGGGGTTTTACAGAGTGTTCATACAGTTTGTCTGTCTGGCCAGACCTGATTTTTTTCTTGCTAGGTAGCCAAGAATAAAGGGTCTTGCACAAGTTAACTTTTTAGGGCTGGGTCCCAGAGTAAGATGTCATAAACAGGTTTGCCCATGGGACCAATGGTGCTCTTCCTCTTTGTGTCATGGAAAAACTGTGGACTCAATGCTGGACCCTTTTGGGGGTGTGCGCCCACCCTCCTGAAGGTATTCAGGCTGGGCAGAGAAGGCTTGACAGGGAAGAGGAGGAAAAACTTTGTAGAATCTCCCAACACCTCTTTTTGCAATTGTCGCTGAGTGGGTTTTAGCCCTGGTTCACTGTGTCGTTCTGGCTGTGGCCCTGACCTCTGAACTCTGCCCTGGGTGGGGGTGCTGCAGAGGGAGTCCCATGTTCCAATCAATTCCTAAGTCACAATATTTTCCTTTATACAGATGTTTTTCCACCGGTGGGTGTGAGAAACTGACATCCTGCACCTTATGCTAAATCCAGAGCTCTGGAGCTGTTCCTTGAAAGCAGCTTCTCTGGGTTTTCAGGCCCTCCCCCACGGGGTCTGTTCTACCTGACTCTGCTTCTGCCACCTCCAAAACTGGAAGTTGATTGACACAATAAATTTTTCTTATCATCTGTTGGTAATACTTTTTTTCCTCAAAACTAGTGTATCTGCAATTGTGGTTTAATTTTATAATAAATGATTTCATACATCATATTAATGACACTTTACATGTAAAAAATCATTTATGTTTACATGAAAGAAAATGTCTATTATAGATGATCAAAGACCAAGTAGAGAAAACATTCTTGATGTTTATAAGACTATCAAATGCTTAAGTGGACTCTTAATGATGTGTGAATCATGTCTTATAAATGAGAAAATTCTGTGTGAAATGTAATGATATAAATTAAATTCCGGAATAAAAATAAAAAGGCTTGATGAAGAACATTTATAAGTACAATGAGTCATTAAACCGCCAAGTGTCTGAATGAGCCAAGACTGGAAAGACATCCTTTGCCCTTTTATAGAATTCTCCAGGGCCAGATCTTATTGGGGAGCTTTTAGAAGGGGAAGGAAAAAAAAA
>NW_006408604.1:3768766-3769868 GCF_000296735.1 Chrysochloris asiatica
GGCCTTTTACAAGTACTGGTCCCTTCTGATCATTTGTCCAAAGTATATGAGATGACGTCTTGCTATCCTTGCTTCTTAGTAGAATTCTGGCTTTACTTTTCCCAAGGCAGATTTGTTTGTCCTTCTGGCAGTTCATGGTACTTTCAGTATTATTCACCAACATAATAATTCAAATAAATGGATTCTTCTCTAGTCTTCCTTATTCATTGTCCAGTAGACCTGAGGTGATTAAGAACATCATGGCTTAGGTCATGTACACCTAAGTCCATTTGTAACACTTTAAAGAGGCCTTTTGCTGCAAATTTGTCCTATGTAATGTATCATTTGATTTATTGACTGCTACTTCCATGAGCATTGATTGTAGATCCAAGTAATGTGAAATCATTGACAACTTCAATATTTTCTTTTTATAATTTTGTTTCTTGGCTTAGTTGTGAGGATTTTTGTTTTCTTTACATTGAATTGTAGTCTGTACAGAAGGTTGTACTCTTTGATCTTCATCAGCAATTGCTTCAAGTTTTCGTTGCTTTTAATAAGCAAGGTTGTATCATCTGCATAGGTTTTTGTTAAGTGCTGTTGAGCCTGTTCTGACTCACAGAAACCTTGTATAGGGTTTCTGAGGAGTGGCTGGGGGTCAAACCAATTTTGGAGTCCAGTGCTTATCCTACACTTCCACACCAGGACTATTGTGTAAAGTGGGTCATTCATGCACCTTCCTCTAATCCTAATGCCATCTTCATCTTAATATAGTCTTGATTCTTGGATCATTTGCTCTATAAATATATTAAATAAGTATGGCGAAAGGACACAACCCTGGCACATACTTTTCCTGGCTTTAAGACATTCAGTATCCACTTTTTTTTTTTTTTCCAAACAACTTCCTCTTGGTCTATGTACCGGGTCCTCATGAACACAATTGTTTGCACTGTTATCCATAGTTTGTTATGATCCACACAGTTGAATGCCTTTGCATAATCAATAAAGCACAAGTAAAGATCTTTCTCCACCACTCATCTTTCAGTTTGCCATATTGTGGTGGCTTGCATTTTGCTGTGATGTTGAAAGGTATGTCACCAGTATTTTAAATACTAGGAAGGTCATC
>NW_006408604.1:3788462-3789593 GCF_000296735.1 Chrysochloris asiatica
GCTGAAGACGGGCTTACATGTTTTCTATTGTGATGTTTCTGGCTATTCCTGCCCCCCACCCAAGTGTCTATTTCATAATGGTAGGCAAGGGAAACCAAGATTCAAAAGACAGCCAAGCATCCTAATATTATTCCCTTCTTTTACCCTTTCAAACCATGCCTCAATCCCTCCATCCCGAAGCCCTGTTATTCCAAGGTTGTGCATACGTCATCACCTACCTATGGTCCAATTAGCCTTTGCAAACCTGCCTAACTGTTCTCCCATCCACCTTGTTCTTCTTTTCCTCTCCCCCTTCTTGTGTATTGCAAACCCCCAGCCCCCAAGTTTTCCTGTGTCTATTCCCTATCCTGTGCTCTGTCTTTCTCTCCCTCTCTCCCCTCTTCTCATCCCATACATCCCAGTGATCAGCAATTATATATATAGTTCCCCCCCCCCCCTTGGATGAGTTCTTATTCTTAGTCTTATACAATAATGGTCTTATGCAGTATTTCTCCTTTTGCGACTGACTAATTTCACTCAGCATAATGTCCTCAAGGTTCATCCATGGTATGTGGTGGCTTGCAGCCTCCTTGTTACTCTTCAAGGTAGAATAATATTCCAATGTGTGTATGTACCACATTTTGTTTATCCATTCTTCAGTTGATGGGCACTTGGGCTGTTTTTTTCTTTGTGTGTAAGGTGTGTCTCTTGCAGGTGGCATATTGAAGGTCTTGTTTTCTTATCTATTCTGCCACTCTCTGCCCCTTCTCTGGTGGATTCAATCCATTGACATTCAATGTAATTATTGATAGGTATGAATTAATTGCTGCCATAATTTTTTGGTAGTGGTGTTTGTTCCTTTGTTCTGAATCCCTTCTTGTGCTGGGTTTATGCTATTTCTTGTTGGTTTCTTCTTAGATTTCATGTTCTGCTTGGAAGTTCATTTTCATGGTAAATTGTGAAGTATTAACTTTCTTTGGGTTATCTTATAGTCTACTACCTTTTCTCTACATTTAAGAGAATCTATTGTATCCTGTAATCTACCTAACATACTTACCACCTGGATCTCTGTTGCTCTGTTTTTCTGTTCTTTGACATTGATATAATTTTGATCTTTGGTTGACTTCCCAGCTCCTTTGACTTCATTGTTGT
>NW_006408604.1:3789693-3794423 GCF_000296735.1 Chrysochloris asiatica
GTTTTGTTCTGTTCTGGATTCTGCTATCTGTTGACTGAGTTCCAGGTGGTGTTGTCACACCTGTCAATCTCTGGTTGTTGCCTGTTCTTGCTGGTTTTCAGTCAACAGAACTCCCTTAAGAAGTTTGAAAGGCCGGGGTGGGTTTGAAAAAAATCTCTCAGATTCTATTTATCCTGGAATGTTTTGATTGCACCATCATATATGATTGATAGTTTTGCTGGATAGACAATTCTTGGTTGGCAGGTTTTTTTCTTATAGGGTTTTGTATATGTATCCCCATTGCCTTCTTGCCTGCATGGTTTGTTCTGAATAGTCAGAGCTTAATTTGATTTGCTTGCCTTTATAAGTGACAACTCTCTTCTCTCTGGCCACTTTTAGTATTCTCTCCTTGTCCTTGATTTTGGAGAGCTTGATTATTATATGTATTGATGACTTTCTTTTGGGGTCTATCCATCCTGTAGTACATTCAGCTTCTTGAATGTTTATCTTCTCATCTTTCAAGATGTTAGGGAAATTTTCTTCCAGAAGCTCTTCAACTATCTCCTCTGTGCACTTCTTTGATTCTCCCTCTTCCAGAATGCTAATAATTCTTAAGTTGTTCCTCTTCATGTTATCCAGCCTGAATCTTAGATTCTTTTCAGATTTTTTTTTCCTTTTTTCTGCTTGCTCTTCTATCTTAGCAGTAGTGAGAGATTTGTCTTCCAGCTCGCTAGTTCTGGCTTCCGTCTCTTCTATTCTGCTCCTTTCCCCTTTCAGTGTATTGTCCATTTATGATATTTTATTATTAATCATCTGGACCTCTTTTTGCAGGATTTGAATTGTTTCCAATGCTGTATCAATCTTATTTGATTGCTCTTATAGTACTTTCCAGATTTCTCCCCTGTTTTCCTCCACCCCTTTTTGGAGCATTTGAATTTGTTTCTGTATCATTCTTCTAAATTCTTTCTCAGGCATATCCAAAACCTGCTCTTCCTCTTCTAGAAAGTCTTTGTCTATCTCCAGTTCGTTCATCTCAGCTACTGTCTTCTGTTTGGGGACATGTTTTGATATCTTTTGTTGCTTTTTTTCATCATTTCCAGAGCCAAGCTCAAACCTAGAAGTAATTAAAAAGTGAACAGGATGCTGGAAGGAAAAAAAAATAGAAAGCTTAGATGAAGTAGGCAAAGAAAGGTTTCAGTGTAGATAAGAGTAAATATTATTATGATGAGTCTTTGGAACAATGATTCCTGAGTTTCTCTTTGGTTCTCTCAGTAAGTTGGAGTGGGATACTAAAGGAATAGTATCCTAATGAACACTGCAGTCTTTTAGTCCACTATTGTTACAAAGAGCAAGTTCAAATACTCAAGATAACTTATATAAATGAAATGCTAGAAATTAAGAAACATACATAGGACATACATCTAATGCTACTTTATTTTTTTTTTTTGAAATATACAAAGGAATCTTTCATATTAAAATGAATTATTATGAACTTCATTTTAAATGAAAACGGTACTATAGTTGCAAATTACAAAGCTCTCACTTGCAATATTAAAAGACTAATTTTCTGGGCTCTAATGTTTTAAGAATAATAATCAACTGAATCTAATTGGTATAATTATCTCATAACAGACAGCTTTAAATTGTTTATTTGGATTGTAGCTGGAATGAGCAAAGGAAAAAAGGAAAGAGCAATTTAATTTCATGAGTCCAGATTTTAGGCTTTATGAAGCTACACTGAGACTATTTAAGGATTATGCTTCCAAACTGATGTATTGCCACAAACTAGAATGTAAGGCAGAGAATAAATTTAACTATTCTACATGCTTATGTTTCAATACTCTGCATTATCCTATATGAAATAGTTTTGAGAGAGTTTACTTAACTTTAAATTCAGTCACACAAAGGATCTGAAGATATTTTTGATGATGACAACAAGGATGATAATAGCAACTGAAAGAATGAATGCAATTAAAGATGAAACAGATATTAGACTTTTATCAATTTGTGAAAGAAAATTTTATCAAATTTTAAAAATGAGGACTTTAATGAATAAATATAACTTCTACTTTAATGAACTTCTTGTTGTGAAGTTGAGTGAAAACATTTTAAACTGTATCAGAACTTGCTGTTGAATGGCTAAAAAGATGTTTCCATCTGGGTTTTGGACTTGTTCATTCCAGTTAAGGCTCATTCTCAACCTACTGTTGAGAATTTGCATTTCCACCCCAGATATACTTCATTAGTATCTACAATTTAACAAGATATCCAGGTGATTCTTATATATCCACTGGTCACATCTTATGTATGTGGCGGGGGGTGGGGTTGGGTGGGAGGGTGGGGGAGGAAGGCTTCAAAAATTTAATGGAGAATGTATATTATGAAAAAACTATACACGGATTTAAAAAAAATTTTCGCACCAAAATGAACTCTTAGTAACTTGTTATAACATGTTTGAACAAGATCTTATTTGAGGTACTAAGGATAAGACTACTGTTTGAAAAGAACACATATCGCAGCAACATGAATCCTGAAAAAAATTAAAGCAAGAAAAGCCATCAGATTTATGGTGAAACATGGGTGAAAGAATGGTGAAATCATTGGTGCTTTATGAAAATGTTATGGGGACAATGCCCTAAAGAAATAAGCATTAAAATGGACAACTCATTTTAAGAATGGACAAGATTTCTGGCAACCATGTTGGTCTACTGGTAAGTGGAAGTGGAGGAAAAGCAGCAATGAAGATTTGGGCTGACTTCGACCATATTCCATAGACCCCCATCAACCTGAAGATGAGTGAGAGCAGAGGAAAGGCTGGTTGGTCCAAAGTATGGTGAGACCTGGGGACTCTTAAGCCCATGAACAAGGATATAGCTATGGAGTACTAGAGCTGAGAGTGAAGTGTCCAGCTGATATGAAATGAGGGGAGACACACAAGAATGCCCAAACCTGTAGATTATATCCATTTGACCTAGCTTCAATGACTTGATGATCACAACTCAACTAGAAGAAGATAAAAAAATTTTATGAAGCAAACAAGTGTAAATTGCTACTATTTGAAGAACTTGATCTATACCTATGGATGTAGTAGCTCAAAATATCAACCAAAAGGGAAGGAGTTGTCACATCAAGGATCACTCCTATCCCCTCTGTATGCAGGGTTGATAGGGATACCGGCATCTTAAACATGGCCTAACTAAAATGGAGGTGCTATAAAGGCGAAGTGATTGGCTTGTAAGTTTTCAAGAGGGGGTTTAGTTTCAGAGTATGCAGGAGAAGGTAGAATCCCCACTTAATAGTTTTCATCTTGTCTAGCGGGAATCCTGTTGTTGTGGGTTAATGCACCACACTTTGAATTGCAAGCTCGGCAACTCAAGCTCACCAGCTGTTCCTCAGAAACCCTATGCAGGGTTGTTATGGGTTGGAACTGACTCGATGGCAATTAACAACAACAACAACAGATGGGTCTAGTGAAAGGAGATGGGACTAAAATTCTTCTGATTCTATAGTGAGTAATTGTTATCATAACTAATTGTGACTTTCATAACTGTAAAGGTACAAGTTCTGTAACAAAAAGGGGGGAGTAAATTAGTCTTAGAGTCTATGAGCAGAGACCCTAGGACCATCAAGTAAGAAGAAAACAAGTGGAATGTGGAATCCTATCCAGAGAAACAGTGACACTAGATACGGAGGCAGAGATAAGGACATGAAGAGATAGAGCAGCTGAAGACACTAGACTCATGGAAAGAGAAAGGCTATGTGCTGTTGGCCAAGAGGCAGACTTGCAGAATGTGTCCTTTGGTTGTTTAAATGATTATATATTAATGAGTGTTTTTGTGTACATCCAGAAAACAAACAAAAAATGAGGGATTAGAAGCAAATATTGTTGAATGATGGTGCACAGAGGGATTGTAATCATTGCAATGAAACAAAACATGATAGGAAGAATAAAAACTAATGTTTTCCCATGTAAACTATCACTCAAATTCACAATAAAAGCTTTAAAAAAACCCCACAAGCTCATACATAGATTTAAAAAAAAAAAAAAAGCACGGACAAGATTATGTGAAGATGAAGAAAAAATTAATGTTGTTGTACCCTAACTGGAAATGATGGATGATTAAAAACAGAAACATTAGCCAACACCATAGGCACCACAGTTGGTTCAGTTTAAACAATTCTGACTGAAAAATAAAAGTTGAGGAAACTTTCTGCTCAATGAGTACTAAAACTGTCCTACCCAGATCAGTTGTAAACTAGAGCAGAGCTTTCAATGGAAACTTTAAACAAGTGGGATCAAGATCCTGAAGCATCTATTTAAAAAATTGTAATAGATGTGTGGTACTGTGAATTCACTTGATATGGCTTTTCTATCCAAAATTGTCTTACCTTCCATGAAATGATTAAGTGGGATTATGTAAATAGCACTCTACAGGACTCTAACTCTGGGATTGGTTAATTTTACCATCCCATTAGGTTTAAAAGGAGATATCTCAAAAGCAGGAACAGAAGATCCCAGCACCAGAAAGAAAGAAGAGCCATGAGTATAATATGAGATCCCTACCTGGGGTATCATATGGAAGCGAAAGCTGGACAGTGAATAAGGAAGATCGTAGAAGAATTGATGCCTTTGAGTTGTGGTGTTGGAGGAGAATACTGAAAGTGCCGTGGACTGCCAAAAGAACCAATAGATCTGTTTTGGAAGAAGTGCAACCAAAGTGCTCCCTTGGAGGCCAAGATGGCTAAGCTTC
>NW_006408604.1:3794655-3808133 GCF_000296735.1 Chrysochloris asiatica
AACAACAACAACCTGGGGTAGTGGCAGCAGAAGTGCTCACATGGGAAAACAGAGCAGCATCAAGTTTTCAGGCCCTTGCAACAAGTAAAGCTGAACATCTACAAGAGACTGGCTTGCAGAATGTGTCCTTTGGGTATTACAGACTGACTAAAGGAGTGTTTTAACTTACTAGCGTAGTGGTTACAAATCGGGCTGCGAACCTTAAGGTCAGCGGTTCAAAACTGCCAATCGCTCTGCGGGAGAAAGATGAGGCTTTCTCCTCCCGTAAAGATTTACACCCTCGAAAACCCTGTACAGGGTTGCTATGGGTCGGAACCGACTCGACGGCACTTAACAACAACAACAACAAGTAGGACAGAGGCCAAGTGGCTTCATGCTTGAGAGACTTGTCTGATTGGAGAACTGTGGTATTCTGAGTTGTTTCTGATCCTGAATTGTACCCTGTTCACTTCCCTAAATAAGCCCCATAATTGTGAGAATTGTCTATAAGCTCTGTGTGGCCATTGCAATGCATTATTGAACCCATATGTGAAGCAGAGGATGTTATGGTTGGTGTCAGAAGAGGACAAAAAAGGATGTAGGGTGAATACATGTCTAGCTTCTATCTCACCGGAGTCAATCTTGGGTTGATTTTGAGTTTGATTCTACTTCTTCCTTGTGAATCAGTGGAAGTCAAACATGGCTACCCTTTTGTGTTTGCAAGATGAAACATGACTTTACCTGAAGACAGCACACCATCAGAGAAATGGCTTCCAAGAAGAGGAAGTGGTCTAGTCAAAGCAAGAGCAAACTGGTCCAGAGCAAAGGTCATGGCAACAGTTTTTGGGTGCTCAAAGCATTTTACAAGTTGACTTTCTAGAGGATCAAAGAATGATAACATCTGCTTATTATGAAAATGTTCTGAAAATTAACCAGAGCTTTAGCAGAAAATTTCCCAGGAAAGTTTCACCAGAAGAGTTCTCCAACAGGATATTACTGCTCTTGCTCATTTCTTTCACAGGACAAAGGCAATTTTTCTAGAGTTTCTATGAGAAATAATTAGGCATCCAACTTAGAGACCTGGTTTGACTCTTTCTGATTTTTTTTTTTTTTAATATCTTAAGGGCATGCAATTTTATTCAATTAAAAATATAAAAAGGTCACTGACATGATTAAATTCCCAGGACCATTAGTTCTTTAGGGATGGACTAACTGCTAGCTGTTCCATGGGAGAAAGATGAGGCTTTCTGCTCCCATAAAGATTTGCAGCCTTGGAAACACTAGGCAGGGTCATCATGAGTCAGAACTGACTGCACGACATATAACAACAACAACAACAAAAGGACAAATGGAAGCAGCAGTCAATAAATCAGATGATGTATTGCATTAGGCAAATCTGCGACACAAGACCCTTTTAAAGTGTTGAAGAGCAAAGACGTCAGCTTGAGGACTAAGATACACCTGACCCAAGCTATAATATTTTAATAACCTCATATGCATGTGAAATCTGGACAGTGAATAAGAGGAAGACCCCCAGCGAGATGGATTGGCACAGTAGCAGCATCAATGGGCTCAAGCATGGCAACAATTGTAAGGTTGGCCCAGGACCAGGCAGTGTTTTGTTCTGTTGTACATAGAGTCGCTACGAGTCATTATCGACTCGATGGCACCTAACTACAACAAAAGGACTGGTTTCATCACTTACAAAAGTGTTTTCACCATGGTAGAGCTTATGTTGAGAAATAAAGCTTGCATTTCTTTATATTTTTATCTTTTAATTCATTTTTTCCAATAATTTTCTACATATAGGAACCACCTGGGTAATCTAGATTCTGATTCAGTATATCTGGGGTGAATATGTCATTCTCAGCAGAAATTGTTGTTGTTGTAGCAGAGATTAGACAGGAATTAATTGATTAGAAGCCCTGTTCAAAACAATATGTCTCTGAGATGCAATACAGTAGCAGCACTTGTTTCTTTTTGTTTTTGTTCCTTTGAAAGGGACAATTAGAGAAGTAATCATATATAAACACAGCTGTAATCCCAAACACTATACAGACTAAGATGATCTTGATGTATACCATTATGCTGATGTCTTCTTTTAGCCCTTCCAGTTTTTCCTACTTGACTCTGTATTGTTAACTAGGATGAGCTGTGTCAACAGGCTTTTTGCCTTCTGAATTCTTCATGGATTCCTTTAATAGGAAGCATTGCAGGAAACTGGAGGGAAGCAGGAAAATAAGGCTGCAGTTTTGCTCTTCAGCTTTCCTCTGCTGTCATTTTGGACCAGCTATAACTCTACGTAAAAGATCAGAGATTTTATTAGGTTGTCCTCACTGATTATTTTTCTCTCTAGTGTTTTTGATTGTTTCCTCCCCTTATACTTTTGGGCTTCAGGAGATCAACTGCTTCCACACATAGTTGTTTTGTGTTTTGTTTTATTCCTCCAAATACTGCAGCATTCTTCATTGATTTTCATAAATCCTATAATCTTTACTTTTTGTAAAGTTGTCCAATTTTAATATTGCATTAGTTTCAATGGGTTCGCTAAATAGTATCTGATGAGAAAATAGCGAAGTGGAATATAGATTTGAAAAACAAACAAACAAACGAATAAACGATTCCAGAAATGATGAAAGAAACTATGTGAAACAGAAACACAGACCTTGTAATATCTAGATAGAAAGTTCACATATTTGTAGTTGAGTTGAGCTGCAGAAGAATAAAAAGTATGCTGGTTGGCTGCAACTAAATAGACATTAAGGGAGGATTCTACAAAATTTAATAAAAACAGAAAACATTCAAGCAATGCAATACATTATGGTAAAAATATAGGTAACCTCCCACTGGGAGGAGGTAGAAACCAAGAAAAAAAAAAATGTAGATTTCATGCAAGATTAGTAATTACAGTTGACTTCTGAATAGCAACAATGGAAGGCAGAATAAATGGGAAAATCATTTCAGATATCAAAGATTACATAAACACCAACCAATGTTCATCAAAAAAGTTATCTTTCAAATACACAAGAAAAATAAAGATAATTCCAGATAAAAAAACAAAGCTAACTTTCAATAGTTACTACATGACACCATGTCTAAAGTAAGTGAGACAAAAAGTCATGCCATCTCACTTCTAATAAGCATTCTGACTATACTTCTTATATGAAAGATTTGTTTTTCCACTGGCAATCCATGGGACTTTCAGTATTTTTCACTAAGACCATAATTTAAATGCAATGATCCCTCTATCTTTTCCTTATTTCTAGTCCAGTTTTCAAATGCAGATCAGGCAATTGAAAATACTGTGTTTGGGGTCAAGTACACCTTAGTCCTCAAAATGACATCTTTGCCCTTGAACACCTTAAAGAGGTCATTTGCAGTAAATTTGGCCAATGAAATCTGTCATGTGATTTCTTAACTGCTGCTTCCATGAGTGTTGATTGTGGGTCTAAGTAAAATTAATTTTTTGACAACTTCAGTCTTTTCTACGTTTATCATGTTTATTGGACCAGTTGTGAAGATTTTCATTTTCTTTACATTGAGATGCAGTCCATACTGAAAGCTATAGTCTGATTTTCATCAGTAGGTATTTCAAGTCTGTTTAGCTCACAACAATCAAAGTTGTGTCATCTGCATATTATAGGTTGTTAATGAGTTTTCCTCCAATTCTGATGCCACAATCTTCTTTATATAATCCAACTTTTGGATTATTTACTCAGCATACATATTTAAGTGTGGTGAAAAGATACAACCCTGATACACACCTTTCTTGACTTTGCACCATTCACTATTCCTTTGTTCTGTTCTAAAGGCTGCCTTGGAACTGCCTTGGCATATATAAATGTTTCCAAGGCACACAATTATGTTGTGCTGCAATACCCATTCTTCACAATGTTGTGCATAGTTTGTTATTATCCATACAGTCAAATGCCTTTGCGGAGTCAATCAAGCACAAGTAAACATCTTTTTAGTATTCTCTGTTTTCAGTCAAGATTCAACAGACATCAGCAGTGATATCCCTCATTCCAAGTACCCTTTTGAATCTGACTTGAATTTCTGCCAACTCTTGCTAGTATATTGCTACAATACCCTTTTTAATTGTTGTCAGCAAAACATTACTTGCATGTGATAGTAATGATATTGTTTGATGATTTCCACATTCCATTGGTCACGTCTCTCTGGAATGGGCAAAAATATAAATTTCTTCCAATCACTTGGCCAGGTAGTTGTCTTCCAAATTTCTTGGCATAGATGAGAGAGTGCATCAGTTTGTGGAATCATTTCAATTGGTATTCCTTCAATTCCTGGATCCTTGTTTTTCTCCAATACTTTAAGTGCAGCTTGGACTTCTTCCTTCATGTGGTACCTCTTGAAATGTTTGAACATCAACCAATTCTTTTTTGTACAATGACTCTGTATTCCTTACATATTCTTTTGATGTTTCCTGAATCATTCAATATTTTACCCACAGAATCTTTCAACAATTCAACCTTTGGCTTAAGTTTTCCTTCAGTTCTTTCAGCTTGAGAAATGCTGAGTGTGTTCTTCCCTTTTGGGTTTCTAATTTCAGATCTTTGCACTTTTCATTATAATACTTAACTTTGTCTTGTCGAAATTCACCTGGAATTTTTCTGTTTCAGAGTCTCTTCTGACATTCATTTGGACTTTTCTCTCTTTTCACTATTTTTTAATGACCTTTTTTTCCCCCCCCAGGTGTGATGTTCTTGTTGTCTTCAATCAATAGAGTGTAATGCATCAAATTTGTTCTTAGGATGGTCTCTAAATTCAGGTGGTATGGCATCCTGGTATGGCACTGTGGGCTAATGCATCAGATTGCAAAGTCATTTGAACTGCAAGGCCAGTGGTTTAAGCTCACCAGCTGCTCCTTGGAAACCCTATACAGGGGCGCTATGGGTCAGCATTGACTCAAAGGTGCTTAACAACAACAACATACTCAATGTAACATTTTGGCTTTTATGAGCTTTACAAATTTTACTTCAGCTTCAATCTAAACTTGCATATAAGCAATTGGTGGTCAGTTCCACAGTCTGCCACTGGCTTTAGTTTTGGGGATTATATTGAGTTTTTACACTGTCTTTTACTACAGATGTAGTGAATTTGAGTCCAGTGTGCTCCTTTGGTGAGGTTCCTGTATATACTGTTTGTTTTTGAAAAAAGTATTTGCAATGAATAAGACTTGTGTCTCAAAAAATCTATCATGTGATCTCTAGCATCATTTCTATCACCAAGACCATATTTTCCAAGTATTGATCCTTCCCCTTTGCTTCCAACAATCACATTTCAATCTCCAGTAATTATTAGTGCATCTTGATTGCTTGTTTGATCTATTTCAGACTGAAGAAGTTAATAGAATTCCTCAATTTCTTCATCATTAGCTTAATAGTTGGTGTGTAAATTTGATTAGTAGTCACATTAACTGATCTTTCTTATAGGCATATAGATACTATCCTATCACAAACCTTAAATCTACAACTAAGTTTCTTGCAGACTAAGCATGTTTGTTTTGTTCCTATTTGTTTTATTTTTAGTTTGTCTCATAACTTATTCCTATAAGATAGTTTTCAAATTGCTGCTTTTGATGATGACTGGGACACTATTCCTCTTCAATTTCTCAATCCTGCTATAGTAAACCATAGGATTGTTTGATTTAAAATGGCTAATACCAGTTCATTTTGGGTCACAAATGCCTAGAATATTGATCTTTATGTGTTCAATTTCACATTTGATGACTTCCAGTCTTACTATATTCACACTTTTTACATTCCATAGTCCAATTTTTAATGGGTGTTTATATCTGTTTCTTACTATTTTAAGTCATACCCCATGAGCAAATGAAGGTTCTGAAAGCTTTGCTCCATCTACATTATTAAGGTCAGCTCTACTTTGAGAAGGCAGCTCTTCCCGTGTCATATATTGAGTGTCTTTTAACTTGAGGTCTCATGTTCTAGCATTATTCTAGACAACGTTCTGCTGATCCTGTGATTCAGAAGGTTCCCAGTGGCTAACCTTTCAGATGTGATCTGCCTCTCCTTCTTTCTTATCTGAGTCTGGAAGCTCCAATGAAACCTGTCCATTATGGGTGACCCTGCTGGTATTTAAAATACCAGTGGCATAGCTTTCAGCATCACAATAACACATAAGCCACCAAGTACAACAAACTGACAGACAAATGGCAATTAAAAAATATAGGTTGAGAAAAGTTTGTTTTATACTTTTGCCTAACAAAATATTTGAAAAGGACCTTAAATCTACAACTAGGTTCCTTTCAGGCTAAGCCTGTTTATTTTGTTCCCATTTGTTTTATTTTTAGTTCGTCTTATAATTTATTTTCAGCTTTATTTTTGGTAATCTATTCATTTTTATATTTTGTTTTTTTCTCTGAGGTATTTCAGTCCTGGATTTTAACCAAACAGTAGTTTAAGAACATAGCTATGCATGGGTACAATAAAAAATAAGTTAAATTAAATTATGTGTTATATCATGCTAAAAATTTCAATATTTACAAAAATACTCCTATCTTCAACTTAATTTGTTTCTTCTACTTCTTTATATTTTGGTGAAAATATATAAAACCAAACATGCGAGGGCAAGTCTAAAAGTATACTTATGAAATGATAGAATTGTTTATCAAGCAAAAATAACAAAGTGCAAAGCTATTGTTTCTCAACATATCCTCTATCAAGGTCTATACATTTCTGCGGGCATTGTCTCCATTTCTCTAACTCTTTCCTGATGAATTCTACACTTTTTGATTTATACCATGTCAAAAAAGCAATTTTAGCATACTTGAGAAACTCAAATTGCATTCCTTTAAAATGTACTTTGAGTTTCATGAAAAAAAGTTTGGAAGGGTAAGATCAGGGCTGCAGCATAGATGGAAGAAGGTTTTTCCCCCAAATTCTCATAGGACAGCCTGTAAAAAATGACACCAACCATTCCTCCCATAGCACTCTCTACTCAGTTGGGTTTGAGAATTCATTGTAGTGGCCATAGTGGTCATAGAAGTCAGACATCATGCTCACAATTATGAGTCTTATTAAAGATGTTACAATCCAATTCAGGAAGGCTAGGGTACAGTCCATCTAGTCAGGACAGTCTCTCCTAAGACATGTCCACAGCAGTTTTATCTCTCTAGCTCTTGGCCCCTTGACCTAGCATTTACTCTGATCTAGCAATATTTCAAAACTCTTTGAGGACTGCTGATAAATGCTCACAGGGCACACCATTCTACTATAAACCTCAGCTTGAAGGCAAATGGCTCTAACTCCATGGATCAGCAAACCTAGTTACCACAATTAAGGGCCTTCAGGCACCCCATTCTATAAGCAAGCCTCCTGGCCAAAGTCATTAAGCTTTACTTGTTCTGTGGGCAGGGAATCCCACCATTCTGTTTCATGCTTTGGATCTGTTCTGCTACTGATGTTCCTCTGCTTTTCCTCCTGTGCTTTCTGTCCCTTAATTGAGGAGGCTCAATGCAGAGGAATCTTAAAGTCCCAAGGACACACTCTACTCCAGGTTCTTCTTTTGATAATAGTGAGATTTCCCCTATTCCTGCTTCTGTGATGGCTCATTTTATACACATTAGAATTCCCAGTTTTATACGTATACTCTTCATGTATATTAGAGTTCATAATAACTCTGTTACTCACTCAAAACAGAATCCAATAATCCTGTAATTCTATTAGAATCTTCTCCAACTTTCTCTTATTCAAACCCATCAAGGCTAAAATGTCGTTTGGTGGGCGTTACAAAGACTATGGATAGAAGAACCATATGAATTAATTCATTGCATTGCACTGCTCTTGCTACCCTTAAAGAATGATCAGGCACATTGTTTCTATGGGAAAGAAAAAAACTCCTCAGTGAAATTGTCCTGGCCTTTTTTCCACCAAAGCAGTTTCAGGTTTCTTAAATCTTCTACATAATAAGTTTTCATGATTGTCCTATGTTCTTTAAGGAAAATCTATTGAGATTATCCCTTTAGAATCCCATAAAACTGTTTCCATAGCCTTCTGAGCTGTGTCACCTTTCTTATCATCTCTACCCATTTTGTTTCACCACCATTAACTTAGATTCACTGCTTCATAAACTTCTCATCTATGCCTTAGAGATATTGTTGTCAATTTGATCTCATATACATAATTCTTTAAAAGAGTTCAGTGTTTAAGGTGAGCATCTTTGTTCATTGAGTTAAACTGCTGTTTAGTTTGAAAATGACTTCAGGGCTATTTTTGGTTCAAAGTTTAATGACTGTCTCAGAACAAAAGATTGACAGATTCCCTCAGTCTCTGTGGGTACAGGAAGTCTGGTTGACACAATAATTAAAAAATCTGTTGCACAATACTCCCCCTTTAGATCAGGATTAATTGTGTTCTTGATCAAAATCCTTAGTGATGGTAGTCAGAAACTATCCAGTGTTTCTGGTTTCATGGCAAATGGAGTTAGTATTGCACTGAGGCAATTAGATATGAAATCCATTTCTTTGTCCAAGTGCTAGATCTCTTTCTTACTCCGCTACTCCAGGTGAATGGAGACCAATTTTTATATGGCCACTAGCAAGCATTTAAGACCATGTGCACCACTCACAAAACAAGGAAGTTGATCAGAATGAGGGGGTAAACTAGAAATTAAAACAATTAGTAGGCCAACTGAATGAATAGACCCATGCCGTTATGATCCTAGATATTCATACCAAGAAAACTAATCCTATGTGGTGTTTAGTTGTATCTAAGTAGTATTTGCAACAGAAATTTTTGGTTGCTGTTGTAGCTGTAAAATGATAAAATATTGTATTTACCATTTTGAGTTTTTTCTGGTATATAGCTTAGTGTTATCAATTACATTAGTCGAGCTATCTATCAATTACCCTTGTTGTTGTTAAGTTCCATAAAGTTGATTCCAACTCATAGTGACACTGCATAGGATTTCTGAATGGGTTTGAACAGTTGACTTTAAGGTTAGCGGTTCAGTTCTTACCCTATAGCCATGCACCATTACACTTAGTCAATGACAATTTTTCCTTCACCGTGGAAGTTGATTGTTTCAGGCATGTCTTCCACAATACCACTAACCTATTAGCAGTCAAGCAAATTAATCATTTGCCCCAACTGGAGATATCCTCTTTTATATTATAGGCATTGTGTATGTTATCTTATTCAATCCTTATAACCACACTATGAAGTAGAAATCATTATCACTACCATTTTATGAACTTAAAGAATCTTGCCCATAGTCATGCAGCTAATAAATAAGCTGAGCTTCAAATCAAAGGGTATTTCATTATACATATAACTTCAATATAATTTATCTAGGTTCTTCAGAATAGTTCTGCGGTGGTGAGCAATGCTGGCTCAAGTGGTAATAGTTTCTCTTCCTTTCCCCAAGGGCCAGAACAATACACAGGCCCTATGAAACCCTTAATAAATATACCCTGATATTCTTTCCCATTACCAAGATGCTTTGAGAAATACATAGGCCACATGAAAAAGATAAAGAAAGTATATATTCCTATTTCCTTCCTAGTTTTCACTAATTGTGCCTATATCTATAGATATGTCAAGGCATGTGATTTAAGTTTATCTATTAAAAAGACAAAAAGTCTGGAAATTTCTACCTAGTTTAATTATGCACCAAGTATTTTACTTATGTATCACATTAAACATTTTCTGTAATAATTGTCTCATACAACAATGACAACAAAGTGCTTTCTAAGAAGCACTGATGCTGCTGTAGGATAAGCACTAGACTGCTAACCAAAAGGTGGGCTGTTCAAACTGCTCTATGGGAAAAAGATGAGGCTTTCTACTCCTGTAAAGATCTACAACCTTAGAAACCCTGTACAGGGTTGCTGTGATTCAGAATCGACTCCGTAGCAGTGGTTTGGTTGGTTTATAATACTTTCTATTCAATGATGATTGATAATTGAATTATTAGGCTCATCATCTAAGTTAATCAGTGATAGACTAGTTTTCATTGTATGGTTGACTTACTTATTGTCTGTTTTAATGTCTTGTCATCACCTTTCAAATATATCTTGAAACTACAATAATCCCCATTTCTCTTAACCAGGCTGTTGGAGAATTCCTTTTATTATACTTAATCCATTCTATTTCTGCAATCACATCTTCACAATTGTTTTAAAACTGTTCATTAATCTTCATTATCAATCAGTCACAGAATTATTACCATCCCTGGTGGTCCTGGTGTGGTACTGTAAGATAAGCACTGGACTACTAACCACAGAGTCAGCAGTTCAAACCCACCAGCAGCTCCTTAGAAACCCTATACAGGGTCATGATGAATTGGAACTGACTTCAGAACACTTAAAATGGTGGTCCTAACCATAGTTGAACATCCTTTTTTTTCTTCCATATATTACTTTTGTTCTGACACACCAAGAATTCATTTCAGTAAAATAAACATTACAACTGTCTTGGTATCAATGGTAACTAAGTAATAGAGCATGCTAGACTGATGTTGTTGTTAGATGCCATTGAGACAGTACCAACTCATAGCGATCCTATGTACAACAGAACAAAACACTGCCTGATCCTGGGCCAACCTCACAACTGGAGCTCTGGTAGTATAGTGGTTATGAGTCAGGCTGCTAAGCTCAAGGTCAGCAATTCGAAACTACCAGTTGTTCTGCAGGAGAAAGATGATGCTTTCTGCTGCCATAAAGATTTACAGCCTCAGAAACCCTGTACAGGGTCACTATGAATCGAAACGGACTCAAGGCACATAACCACCACTGCTAGACTAATAGATGCATTTAATTAGGAAGGGGTAGATATGAACAAACCAATTTTCACAGCCAGTGTGCTCCTTGGAATGATCAGACTCCATCTCTAATACTTCAGATATATTATAAGAAGGGACTAGTTCCTGGAGAAGGATGCCATGTTTGGTAAAGTGGAGGGTCAGAGAAAAAGAATAAGACTGCTAACAAGATAGATTGGCACAGTGGCAGAAGCAATGGGCTCAAACCTACCAACAATTGCGAGATTGGCACAGGACTGGGCAATGTTTCAGTCTCTTGTGTATATGGTTGCTATGAGTTGGTCTTGACTTGATGGCACATAACAACAACAACAACAAAAGATATGTTCAATCTAATCAAGCATAGAAATCCCTGGAGGGTTGCTAGACTGTCTCGGCATAAATTACAGAGACGAACCATTGCTCAGATACAATTCCCTAATGGTCAGTATTACAGTTTCCAATCTGGTAGACAGGGAGCAGTGGAATGAATCCAAGTTCTTAGTAACAAGGCTGGTTGTGGATATGGTTTTTAAAAATGTGCCCATATATGGCAGAAAACCAACTAAAGCATTGGTAATGTGAAAAAAAAAAGTATTTATTCTTGAAGAAGATTGTCAACATTGCGCCTCAATCAACTCTACTTTTCCTAATGTATTTCAAAATTCCTTTAACAAAATACAGGTCCTTTGCAACCTGTGTGGAAGAACATAGATAAATCCTGAAACTACTAATAAGGAAAAAAAGTCTAAGCGTAAGGATCACAAGATTACATAGATTTGCAAAATGAAATTCTGTTCCAGATTCTCATGAGAACATTTCTGTTCTCAGCTGTACTTCTTTTGGGAAGAATTTAATTATTAGAGTAACAGAGAACCAGACTTTGCTTAGATAAATAAATTCCTGAATTCAATCAGAGAAATATAATTTCCCAATAGTAGAAGTTATTGTAATAAAGTCACTATATGCAACTCACAACTATTAAAATGAAAACTTAGGAATTAATATCAAGTTGATGGTATACTCAAATTCAGCCACAGTAAATAAATGACAAGTGGAATATATTGGAAATGCTAAGAGCTTTATTATTTAGTATAGGAGTACAAATTATTTTAAAATTTGATTTCTAAAATTGTTTATGTTTTGTTCGCTAGCACTACAAGTTAATAAAAAAAAAAAAAATGAGCAAATGCTAAGAACAAGAGTCATTTAGCATTGAGGAGAATTATCTTAAGACCAAGGGATAGGATGGTAGAATAGAAAGAATGTTGAGATTTTGCATCAAATAAATTGTAGTACAAATTCTAGTTTCCACTTACTAAGGTCATTTATTTGGGCTGCATACTTAAAATCCCTCCTCTGAGCCCCACCATGTCTTATTTACAGGATTGCTAAAGTAAGCAAAGCAATGTTTTATTTAATGTTTGCAAAAGGCTCCAAAATATTCAAGCACTTTGGCATAAGGAAACTAGACATCTAACAAGCAAATGAAGGACATTTCTTTGTAAACAGCTTTCTTTCTTCTCTAGCAATTATTCAAAGTGCATATTTTTTAGAAAATATTTCTAATATCAATTTGTAACTGAAGTCATAAAAGCAAATTCAACTCCGTATTGAAGGTTTATTGGTAAGATAAACTGCATGTTCTATTGGCTTTGCTTTTTCTCTCATTAGCTTTGGACCACTCAACTGGATCTATTCACTTAAATGTCTCAAGGGTATCTTAAAACTCGAAATGTCTAACAGTAAATATATTTATTTCTTCATATTGTTTAGGATACTGAAATTAAACACTGAACCTCAGTTAATGACATCACTAGCCTCCTAATTATGTCACAACTTCATATTCATACTAGGTTTACTCTCCCTCTTTCATACTGCCTCCCTAGAATATCAATGACCTTTGCCACTCTTTTTGCAGGGGCTAGGCTCCAGGAAGGTTCACTTTTGAGTTAAAGAGGCCAAAAAAACTACATAGGGTGTCACAAAGGGGATTCATACTGCTTTATTGTCTCCAATTGTGGCTGGTCAGGCAAGTGTATCTTGAGCGTTCACCTTGAGGGGAAACTGCATCAACCCCCAGTGTTGCCTGGCAGATATAGGCAGCATAACAAAGAAGGCAGGCTGCCAACTGTTACATAACTGACTTATATATGTGAGTTACATGATGTGAGTGGTCCCCAAGGCCAATGGGGTAAAGCTGTGCACAAAGCCACTTACAAGGCCCTTAGCAAACTCTTAGATTATTAAGAGGTTAGAACAAGGCTATGAAGAGGCTGATGTCTTGGTGGCTCAGTACAGCTCCAATAGCATGCAGACTTCCATGACACACTCTAATTCAGACCATTTCCAAAATTCTTAAAATAATCTTCTAACAGGTGCTTCCAATTCTCAGTCTTCCTCTCTTGTTCTACCTCCAAACTGTATCCCATATTACTTTCCAAAGGGGAATATTTAATCCCTGCTCTAATCATTAACTTCCTACCATAAAAGTTCTCTAAGCCTCTTCTTCTTATACAAGGAGGTTACAAAAGTGTTGCAGACCGTGTAAGACTAGTCAGAGGTTCGAGGCCCTCTAGGGCTGAGTGTAACAAATGAGGCCACTGGCAGTTAATGGAAAATTGCTTTCATCTTAATATTCAGGTATATATATTAAATTAATACACTGGAGCCTTTGAAAATCCACAGATAAATGTGATATTTTCCTACAGCGGAGACTA
>NW_006408604.1:3808857-3809940 GCF_000296735.1 Chrysochloris asiatica
CTGCCAA
This sequence comes from Chrysochloris asiatica, assembly GCF_000296735.1. Lineage (NCBI taxonomy): Eukaryota > Metazoa > Chordata > Mammalia > Afrosoricida > Chrysochloridae > Chrysochloris > Chrysochloris asiatica. The sequence goes on from NW_006408604.1 coordinate 3,808,865, forward strand.
CTGTTACATAACTGACTTATATATGTGAGCAGAGGTACTCGTGCTCAGTATCCATCTTGCTGCTGCTTATTGTCTTTAGGACTTTGCTCATGTTATTCTGTCTGTAACTCTTTCTTTATTGGTTTTCTATGATGGGTGTAAAAAATTATCACAAATTTGGTGACTCAGTGCAGCAAAATTTTTCTTTTAAAATTTGAGAAGCCAGAAGTCCAAAGTTTGTTTCACTGGGTTGCATTCAAAGTGTCAGTAGAATCAAACTTTCTCAGAGACCATAGGGGACTTAAAAGATAATTGGTTTGTGCCTCTTCCAGCTTCTGGTGGCTGCTGTCAGTCCCTGGCTTGTGTCTGCATCCCTCTCATCTCTGTCTCCACAGCCAGAATTCTGTTCTGTTTCTGTCTGTCAAATCTCTCTTTGACTTCTTTTTATAAGGACACTTATGATTACATTTCTGGCACAAATTGATAATACAGGACAATCTCCCAATCTCAAAATTTGTAATTTAATTACATCTGAAAAGACCTTTTTTCAATATAAGGTAACATTTACAGGTTCCAAGAATTAGGACCTGATATATTTGGGGCCATTTTTCAGCCTATATTTTTACATCACAATATAGCTAAAAATGTTTTAATATAGTTATGACACCTTTTGCTTTATTCTGAATTTATATTTTTATGTAAATATTAAATTATTTAAATAAAATAGGAACTTCTCAGGTCCAGGTGAGCCACTATTTTATTCATTTTCTGTTTTCACTCTCAATGTCCCACCAGGTGTCCGGCACATAATAGGCCCTCAATATGTAGCTATTGAACTTCTGAAATAAAGTCACTCTTTTTTGCTACCTTGTGTTTTCAAAATTGATAATTTCCTTTGTGGAAGAGAAAAGTAAACAAAGGATATGTCATTGAGACCCCTACCCTAGAGTCTTAGCAAAATTTTTACTTTTTTTCTCAACAACGTTGTTGTTAGGTGACATCAAGTCAGTACCAACCCATAGTGACCTTATGCATAGTGAATGAATCACTGCCCGATCTTGGGCCAAGCTCACTACTATTGCCATGCTTGAGTCCAT
>NW_006408604.1:3815332-3817838 GCF_000296735.1 Chrysochloris asiatica
ATCACAGCAACTCACAAGCCACCACAGTATGACAAACTGACAGATGAGTGGTGGTTTCTTAACCAGAGCACACTGAAAAAGTGATGAGATATCATTCCTATAATAATGTTATGAGAGACACAACCTGGAAAAATAGAATTAAAAGATAGTGTAATTTTCCCACAAACTTTTTGGAGCTCCCTCATATATCTGTTTTCCTAGCATGGATAACATTGCAAAGAATAGGAATTCCAGAATACTTCATTGTGATCATGAGGAATTTGTACCAGAAAAAGAGTCAATCATTTGAACAAAACAACAGATAGTGAATTGTTTAAAATCAGGAAAGGTATATGTAGTAATCTACAGAAGCAAAATCAATGAAACTTATATACATAAACTGTTATTGTTAAGTGTTGTTGAGTCGGTTTCGATTCATTACACTCTAATACAGGGTTTCCAAGGAGTGGCTGTTGAGTTTGAACCACATACCTTGTGGTTCAAACTGACCTTGTGGTCCTATACTCATTTTACAGTGCCACACCAGGACTCCTATACAAACATGTAAAGAGAAGTTTACATCAAGTTGGCTCACACAGTTATAGAGGTTGGAGAATCCTAAGTCTGTGTCAGATGAGCCAAGATTGGCAGGTCAGACAGTAGGCAAAAAAATCAGGCTGCTGATGAATCCCAGAATTTGCAGGTTATAGAGCGGACCACTGATTTAAGACCAAAGAAACAGAGATTGGATGACATACCAGAAGGAAGATCCATACACAACGGAAAGCCAGCAAGCTTTGCCTGAGTGTCTAATATATTGAAAGTGGGCTGTACCATCAAGAAAACTTCCTTTCAATTAACTGATTATCACAGCTGACACAATTTTAAGTTAATTACATTATATTATATCTCATCATAGGAATAACTACATATTAACTGCTAAACAGCTGAGAATCCTGGCTCAGTCAAGTTGACTGAAAACCTTAACTATCACACTAAGATTAATTGTTCTCTATGCTAAGCAAATAATCAGAGAAACTGGATTGTTTGAAGAACAAAATGGCACCATGACAGGAGGAAAACTCATTAACAACCTGTGTAATGCAGATGATACAAAATTTCTTGCTGGAAGCAAAGAGGACTTACAATACTTACTGATGGAGGTCAAATGGAGGTCAAATCCATACTACAGCCAGCAGTATGCATTGCACCTCAATATAAAGAAAACAAAAATCCTAACAACTGGACCAGTAAATAACATCATAATAAATGGAGAAAAGATTGAAATTGTCAAAGACTTAATTTTATTTGGATCCACCATCAATTACAAGAAACTACATTGCCTTAGGCAAATCTGCTGCAAACAGACCTTGTTAACGTGTTAAAGAGCAAAGTTGTCACTTTGAGACTAAGATGGGTCTGACCTAAATCATGGTATTTTAAATTGCATTATATGCATGTGTAGATTCCTGGTGATGTGCTGTGGAATAAGCACAGTATTGCTAACTACAAGATCAGTGGTTCAAATTCACCAGCTGCTCCTCAGAAACCGTATACAGGATGATTATTAGTTGAAAGAGAGAGGATAGCACTTGACAACAACATATGCATGTGAAAGCTGCACAATGAATAAAGAAAACAAAACAAGAATTGATGCATTTAAACTATGGTCTTGGCAGAGAAACACCATAGACTGCTGGAAGAATGAACAAATCAGTTTTTACAAAATATAGCTGGATTGATCTCCTTAGGACTGTGAGACTTTGACTCTTGTACTTTTGACATGTGTCAGGAAGGACCACTATCTGGAGAAGTACATGTTTAATAAAGTAGAGGGACAACAAAAAAGAAGAAGATTCCCACTGAGATGGATTGACATAGTAGGTCCAAACATAACCATAAGTGTGAGGATAGTGCAGGACCAAGCAGTGTTCTGGTCTGTTGTGCTTTGAGTTGGAAGAGACTTGATGTCACCAAACAACAAGAAACATGTACTAGAGAGATTGTCTCCATTGCTGTCTGTAGAGAAGTAAACTGTCGTGTTATAGAGAGGCAAGTGGACAACACCATGGGTAAGAAACTACAGTAGGTCTCTAGTTGCTCAGAGAGTCCCTCTATTGACAGCCAGCATGAAAATAAAGTTGGTATAAGTTCTGGTGTGGCATTTCAGGATAATGCTCTGGAATGCAAGGTTGGTTTGAACCCAAAGTCAGCAGTTTGAAGTCACCAGCCATTCCTCAGAAACCCTATGCAGGGTTGCTATGAATCAGAACTGACTTGATGGCATTTAACAAGAAAACTGTATCTGACACCTGGATTGTAACCTAATAAGGTTCTGAAATAGAAAATTTAGTTAAATTGTACTTCCATAAAGGAAACAAGTATAAATTGCTACAATTTGATGAATTTGATTTATATTAATCAAGGTCAGCAAGGAGCTCTGGTAATGTAGAGGTTACGAGTCGGGCTGCCAACCTCAAGTTCAGCAGTTCAAAATTACCAGCGTTTCCGCAGGAGAAAGATGAGG
>NW_006408604.1:3819498-3836825 GCF_000296735.1 Chrysochloris asiatica
TTTTTTAAGTATAAAAGCAAATGATCAGGGAAGCAGAGATCTAAAATGTGCTGTAATGGAAAGACTGTATCAACCTGGATTCACTGTTTACTATTTGTACAACATTAAACAACTGATATTTTTAAAAGAAAATTTGCTTCTGTAGTGTTTTTGATAGCAATCGTCTGTCAGTTTGTCAAATTACAGTTTGTCAAACTATGCTACAAGTATTTTCAATGCCAGCAGAGTCACCCACGGAGACAGACTTCAGCTGAGCTCCTAGACTAAGACAGACTAGGAAGAAGGAGTGGCAGACTAGTTCCGAATGCGTAGTCACTGAAAATCTTATGAATATCAATGAAACACTGCCAGCACAAGAATATTGATCACTGTAACATGATGAATAGCACCAAAGTATTGTCAGATAAAGTATGAGATGATGAGCCCCTCAGGTTGTAAGACACTCAAAATATGAATGGGGAAGAGGTGCCACCTCAAAGTAGAGTTGAGCTTGATGATGCAAATGGAGTAAAGTTCACAGAAGTTTCATTTATTGATGGGGAAATACTCAAAATGAGGTGAAACAGCTGAAAACATCAATTAATAATTGGAACAACATGGGCTGTAAGAAGTATGAATCTAGGAAAACAGAAAGTTGTGAAAATAGCATGAAATGTATAAACATCGCTATCCTAGGCATTGCTGTTATAGCACCACACCAAGACTCCATCATAGGCATTAGTGAATTGAAATGGACTAGTATGGCCATTTTGAATCTGACAGTATTATGGTTTACTATGCCTGGAATGGTAAATTGAGGACTGACATTGCATTCATCATCTAATAATCATTTCAAGATCTATCTTGAAGTATAATGCTGTCTATGATAGGATAATATCCATACATCAACAAGGAGGACTAGTTAATCACTATTATTCAAATTTATGCATCAACCACTAATGCCACTGATGATGAAATTGAAGAATTCCTCCAACTCCTTCAGTTTGAAATTGATCAAATATATAATATAAATGCAACTAATCATTACTGGTGATTACAATGGAAAGGTTGGAACCAAAGAAGATCAGTAATTGGATAATATGGCCTGGGTGATAAAAATGACACTGGAGATCACATAACAGAATTCTGTAAGATCAATGACTTCTTCATAATAATAACTTTTTTAAACAAAATAAAAGATGATTATATACATGGACTTCACCAGATGGAATACACAGAAATCAAATTGACTACATCTGTGTAAAGTGGTGGTAGAAAAGCTGCATATCAATAGCCAAAACCAGGCCAGGGGCAGACTGTGGGAAAGATCATCAATTTCCATATGTGAGTTCAGGCTGAAGATGAAGAAAATTAAAACAAGCCCATGAGACCCCAAAAATGATCTTGAACATAACCCACATGAATTTAGAGATCACAAGAATAGATTTGATGCATTAGTCATAATTACTGAAAATCAGAAGAATTATGGGATGACATCAAGAACATCATATATGAAGAAAGCAGAGAGTTCATTAAGAAGACCAGAAAGAAAGAAATGACAAAAATGGATGGCAGGAGAGACTCTGAAGTTTACTCTCCAGTGTAGAGATGCTAAAGCAAATGAAAGAAATGAGCTAAATCCAAAATTTCAAAGGGCAGTTCAAGAAAACAAAGTCAAATATTATAACAAAACGTGCAAAGATCTTGAGTTAGGAAAAAAATAGAACACATTCAGAATTTCTCAAGCTGAGAGAACTAAGATAAAATTTAAAACCTTGATTTTCAATACTGAACTATTCTTTGAACAAAATATTGAATAATGCAGAAAATGTCAAAAGAAGATTGAAGGAATACAATCACTGTGCCACAAAGAAATAGTAGGTGTGCAATCCTTTCAAGAGGTAACATATGATCAAGAACCAATTGGTACTGATGGAAGAAGTCCATATGCACTATGGACATTGGCAAAGAACAAGGCTCTGGGAATTGATGGAATACAGATTGAAAGCTTTCAACAAACTGATGCAGCACCAGAGGCACTCACTCATCTATGCCAAGAAATTTGGAAGATAGCTACCTGGCCAAGTGATTGTAAGATATTCATATCTGTGCCCATTCCAAAGATAGCTGACCCAAAGGCATGTGGAAACCACCAGAAAATATCATGAATATCACACACAATTAAAATTTTGCTGAAGATAGTTAAAAAATGTCTACAATAGTACATTGAAAGGGAACTGCCAGAGGTTCAAGTCAGATTTACATGAGGATATGGAATGAAGGATATCACTGCTAACATAAGATGATCTTGACTGAAAGCACAAAATACCAGAAAGATGTTTACCTGTGCTTTATTGACTATGCAAACACTTTAGACTGTGTGGATGTCAAGTGATGAATAACACTGTGGAGAATGAGACTGCTAAACACTTAATTGTGCTCATGAGGAACTTCTACATAAACTGAGAGGCAGTCATTTGAACAGAACAAAGGAGACACTGAATGGTTTGAAATTAGGAAAGGTGTCTGCCAGGGTTGTATTATTTCACCATACTTATTCAGTCTGTAAACTGAGCAAGTAATCCGAGAATGTGCATTATATGAAGAACATGGAATCAGGATTTTGGAGTAAGGTTCATTAACAACCTGTAATATGCATATTATATAACTTTGCCTGCTGAAAGAAAAGAGGACTTAAAATACTTACTGAAGACCAAAACCTTTGGCATGGGTTGCACTTCAGTGTAAAAGAAACAAAAATCCTCAACACTGGATCAATAAACAGCATCATGATAAATGGAGAAAAAAATTGAAGTTATAAGAGACTTCACTTTGCTTTGATTCACTATTAATACTCATGGAAGCAGTCAAGAAACTAAATGATGTACTGCATTAGGCAACTCTGCTGCACAAGACTTCTTTAAAGACTGAAGTGTGCATGACCATACCTTGGTATTTTCAGTAGACTCATACGCAAGTGAAAGTTGGACAATGAATAAGGAAGTTTGTAGAAGAACTGAGGCATTTTAGTTGTGGAGCAGAGTATTTTAAGGTACTAGGACTGCCAGTTGTGCTGTTGTTATGTGTTATTAAGTCTGTTCTGACTCATTGCTGGTGAGCTTGAACCAACAAACTTGCTGTTCAAACTGAGCTTACAGTTCAACACATTAATCCACAGCGCCACACGAGTACTGCCAGAAGAACAAACAAATCTGTATTGGAAGAAGTGCGGGGAGACCAGCTCTCCGCTGGGGTCATGGGACAGGAGAGGAGATGCAGAGTCGGCGGTGAAGAAGTGAATGAATGAATGAATGAATGCAATTGAAACGCTTTTCAGCTTGCTGTGCTGTCCAGCTTGTTGTTCCCTTTTTCTCTGCCTTCTGCCAGCCCAGTTCAGCAAGTCTTTATTTTTATACTTAAAATTACACAGTATATGAATTGACACTTTTATCTTTTCTTGAATTATTACAGTTAGTCACAACATTCTTGCACCTGGTCATTAGACAATCTTGACAAAAATACTTCTGTGATGTTCAAACTGACCTTCATTTCGTTTCCCAGTATGTGAATAAACTGTTTCTTCTTGTTTCTACTAAAAGATTATCAACTTTCTATTTTACATAATGTACTATTATTTTCATAATAAAGGTATTCATTAAATCACTTGGAAGCTATGTGGCATAAAGCCCAACCTGGCTACTTGCTGTAAGAAGTGTAGATTATTAAGTCAAAACTATCCTTCACTTAAGTTCATTATTGTCTGTTTGTTTACGCAGGTGCTTGTATATAGGGGTTTGAGAATTCTAGCTAGTGACTGATTGTGGTGAGGTCTATGGGGGTAGGTCAGCTTGACTCTAATTTGCTATCTGCTTTTGTGGTCTCACAAATGCAGTTACTTAGGTTTTCTAATGAAAGGGAGTAATTTACACAATTCTCTTTGTATTCAATCCACCAAAGTTGAAAGCAATTATTGCTAAGCCAGTTTTTCCTAAGGTTTATAGAACTCATAGTGAAAGGCTGTGAATATTGCCATATTATATATTTTTACAAGTAAATTCAGAGTTAACTTGAAGGGAAGATAGGGACTAGCTTTTGAGAGTCTTTTGCTGTGCATAATGTCTCTCCCCCACAGCCGTGCCAAGCAACAGGAGTTAAGCGCTTCCTGCAAAGAAGTACAACCAGAGTGCTTCTTGCCAGGATGGGGAGACTGTGTCCCTCATACCTTGGATATATTTTTAAAAGGGACTAATCCCTGGATAAGGACATCATGCTTGGTAAAGTGGAGGAACAGAGAAAAAGATGGAGACCCCAATGAGATGGATTGGCACAAATGTCAGCAACAACGTTCTCAAGCATAGACAATATTTTTTTCTGTTGTGCACAGGGTTAAAAGTCATAACGGACTCAACTACATTTAAAAACAATACCACCACCTAATTTTTGAGACTATCTGTATCTTAAAGTGTTCTAAGACATAATTCTTTATGATAAAGAATGGTGTATCTTCACCCAAACCAGATCCTCTTCTTCCTGGGCACAGTTATTTTTCACTTCTTGCTTTTCCTCCTTCCATACTATTTAATGTTGCCATTGATGAAATTCTGACCAACAGCATATGAATTGGTGTTCAACTCTCCCAGGAGAGCTCAACACAGCTCTCAACACGAGGTTTGTTTTCCATTCATCTGCTCTGATACAAGATGTTTGGCTGTCATATGCTAAAAGCTGCTGAAGAAGAACTGCTCACTGACCAAGAACAATTATTTTGCACTTCATGTCATCAAGAAATATGAGGGGTTTCAAAAGTTCATGGAAAAGTGGAATCAAAAGATAATGGAATATTTCCATGAACTATTTGAGGACCCTTTTATAAGTCTTCTGTTTAAACCATTACTTATTTTGTGGTTGGTTTGTAACAGACTTCCAAGGGGACATTTGCCTTTTAGTCTGTCAATTCCATATAATTGTAGAAGCATGCTTTATTTCTGAATTTTTAATTTTGAAAGATTTTATTTCTATGGGCTAGTAAAAGGCTCTAAGGAAATGTGAGTTAATGATCCTTAGCACATCTGCATTGCTCTGCCTTTTGTTAACCAGATTTCTGCAGACCTGCACTGATGGAAGGAACCATGCATCACTTACTCAAATTTTCTGTTAGAACAATTGAGGCACAGAAGGACATCGTATTTTGAAGGCCATAGTCACTGTCTATGCTACCTACTAACTTCAAGTAATTAAATAGAAACTAACTAAAACATTAGCCTACATATTAACTTTTGAGAAACACTAAAATAGCCTTTAAAAATCACTAAATGTCTTCAGAAAGACTGACACAAATTTTTAGAGAAGGCAAAAAGGGTGAATAGCAGAGTAGTAATTACTATTAGCTATCATGCTTCAGTTATTATAAACCAGCATGTAACTAAAGTCATATGAAAGTATAAACACCACAAGAATAATTTAAAAGAGTAAATACAGAGTCATTATCTTGAAAAGATCATAGTAATTATAGGTAGACATGCTGAGAAAAATTAGCAAAACCATTCAATTATTTAGTTTCATATATGCTTTAAAAATCTTTGAAAATTGTTGAGATATTCATTATTTTTCTTTTTCCCAAAAAAAAGCAAAAGTAATTTAGCTAATTACTGACATTACATGTTGAATAAAACATTTCTTTAGAATATGATATCCAAATGAAAGATTATCTTTCAAATTACAGTCTAAAAATGATTTAGAAATATGAAGGTGAGACTGTCATAGGTCAATTCTATTAATAATGTCAACTGAATTTCTAAATTGCCTGGAGATAATATAAATGTCTTTATCATGTTCAAATAAAATTGACATAAACACACATCACATATATAGATCTTATGTATAAATAAGAATCTATTCAGGATCATATTAAAATGTAGATTCTGATTCAGTGTCTGTGGTGGAAATGAAAATCCTCAGAAAGGGATTGAACTGGAATAAACTTACTCAAACCTTGAAATTTATCACACACACACACACACACAATTCTATATAGGGAACTTGATATTGTATGTAATGAGTGAACTGTTAGAATATAAACTGATTAACTAAGCAGTTGTTGTTCTATAACATATCTATATACATATATAACACCCCAAAATGTCTTGGCTGTTTCTGTAGCTTAGTGTGGTACTGGGGGTTAATGCACTGTACTTGCTGCAAGATCTGTCTGAACTGCAACCTCACCAGCCATTCTTTGGAGACCCTATAAAGGGTCACTATGAGTTGGAACTGACTGGATGTTGTTAATGACAACAACAACAGTGTAATGATGGACTTATGATGTCATGTTGTAGGGTCAGAACTAGGCTTCAGACCACAAGGTCAGCAGTTCAAACCCACCAGCTGCTCCTTGGAAACCCTATACAGGGTTGCTATGAGTTGAAATCTACTTGACAGCACTTAACAACAACATTGTAATGACAGAGTCCTGGTGTGGTGCTTTAGGATAAGCACTGACCTGCTAACCACAAGGTTGGTAGTTCAAATCCACCAGTCATTCCTCAGAACCCATAAACAGAGTCACTGTGAATCATGATCAACTTGATGGCAGTGGTCAGTTGGTGGGACTGCATGGCAACAGTTTAGCTTTCTGGTATTGTAATAGCTTATCATTCAGCAGTTAAATGCCCAAGTTTGAAGTAATTTTCATGGGAAGAGAGTTTGGCGAATATGTGATTGTGGAGAAATTGCTTCTAATCTCTCACTGAAAATGTTGATTTGTGCTATTCATTGTATGACACTGCATAAAGTGATAGACAGATAAATTTTAGCAATCAAATATTCTTCTTTCTCTAAGTTTTTTCCCCTTAGGTCCCTTATCCTAACCTCTACATGATGTGCAAAGGGCCACTTGATATAGTTCAAGTTTTCTATATACTTGAAAATACGTGCTTTTTGAGACTATAATATCATATTCTTCAAAAAATACGCTACTCATCATTTATAAATTTTGTCTCAAAAATGTTTTATTCTGTTACAGTTTTATGTCCTTGATTTATAATTAGCACTGCAGCACATGCCTCAAATCTGATGAAGACTGATCCATTTCTGTACAGAAATTAATTTAGTTGTGAATAAGTCTACAAATAGATGCATCTTGATAAGTATTCCAAGGGACTTACAACCAATAGTAAATGTTCAACCATGAAAAGATCAATGTGTTTTCTCTCTGTCATTACTTTTCTTTGTGCTCTTGGAATTGTTTATTGCTTAGGAAGGCCTTTCCCTTCCCCAAAACCAGTTGCATGTCCTTAGGTATAATTAGTACATATTTAAAACTTCATATTTATTTGAAACACAGTTCTATATAATCAACTGCTATACTTAAAAATCTATTCTCTTAATACTCATATCACACTAGTTCTACTAAAACAGTATTTAATTGTTTTTAGTATGATGTAATTCATAAGACAAAAAGTATTTAATTTTCTTATTATTTTACCTTATCATTGTACTCCCCCCAAATTACTCCATTATTATTGCAAATTTTCTTTTCCTAATCAGGTTGTTCATATTTAGTTAAAATTTTTGTACTGTTGTTTTCTTTGGTACTACATTTTACTTATGGATTAATTTGGTAATCATTATAATATTGGATGGTTCTGTACATTTTTAATGTATTCAAACTTTATTTTATAATATTCTGTAAAGAATTACAGAATTAGTCATATATATTAAGGACCTTCAAAAAGTCTTTGGAAAAATTCCATTCTTTTAATTCCATTTTTACAAGAACTTTTTGAAGCCCCCTCATATAGTACACATTCATTTTCAGTTTACTCTTCTTTGCATTTCTTTTTTCTTTCTGCCTTTCTTTGTGGAAAGGACTGTATTTCCACTGTGCTTGAAGCTAATATGGCACTTACCTCATACACCTTCATGAAGTAATGGTTGAAGAATACCTGAAAAATATTTAAAAAAAAAAAACTGCTTGGTAGGTCATAAGGGCTTAGAGCATGGTGGCTCTGTAGGATTAGCACTGAACTGCGAACCACAAGTCCTCTGGTTTAAGCCAAGCATCCACTCTGTGGGAGAAAGATGAGGTTTTTTGCTCCCACAAAGATTTACAGCCTTGGAAACAAAAAATAGGGTCACTATGAGTCAGAACCAACTTGACAGCATTTAACAACAATGCATGTGCTAGTTATTACTATGTTAGAAATTTAGTTTTATATGTTGACCATTTATTTGCTGAGCTTACTGAATGGTCTTATGCATATTAATATGAATATAATGTAGTTAAGAAAAAAATGTCATTTGTTTTTTATGACATTACTTGTTCCCCTCATTGTGTTAGATGCACTGCTAGTTCAGTTCTATGCTGAAACTTAACAGGCAGCATTCTCTTGTTTTGGAGAAAATTAATAGTAATTACTCAATAAATATTTTCTGTGATTTTTTAAAAAAATATGTGTAGGATAAGCCCATTGGTAACCGCTTGCCACAATGTTTGGTTTGGAGCAAAGATAAGAATTTCAGAAACTTCTAGCTCTTTTGGAAACCAATGGCAGAGCACCTCTTGGGCCCAGGCCCCCATAATCATAGTACCAACCTCAGATACTCCCTTTCCAATCACTGACATGCACATGTTGACACCAAAATTATGCTAATGGAATAAACCAATGTCTTTTACCACAACTGTCAGGAGTATCAAAACATCTCCTATCAGTTTGCCCAATCCTTTATGGGTGATCAATACTTTTCCAGTATTGACTGCACCTAGAGATGGAGGACATAAATCCCATCATCCAGGATATGGCAAAAGAAGATTTCCTGCTTTCATATAGTTTACCTTTTGATTAACTCTCCAATCTGGTCTATCTTCTAGGCAGGGGGAAATAAATGGTATCTAACCATTGACTGTCACAAAATAGTTTGCCCCATTAAACCACCCCTGCATGATACTGTGTCTATCTTGTATGTTCATTGAGACTTTGGGGTACAATGGTCTGGAGTAATTCAGCTGGCTAACATGTTTCACATTATGCCCACTGCCCCTGAAGACCATTATCAATTTGCCTTCATTTTCAAGGTCAAACTTTATACTTTCACCAGACTTCTTACAGGATAACTTCATAATCTGGCTATTGACCATGGTTTGTGTCAACAACATCTTGAGAGTTTCTCTCTGCCAAATGGTGTTTGTCTTGCTGGCTCCCCTATGGACAACTTGCTTGTTCTTGTGGTAGTCAATTAGACTGCCATTTTTGTTTTGATTTTTCCTGCTGGTCTTTCTTTCAAGAAGTATCTTCTGTTCCTCTAGGAGCAGTAGGGTGATCTTAATTAGGACTCTCCATGCCCCTGCACTCCCATCCCACTGCTTCCACATCACTCAGGATGTCATACATTCAGTAAGAACTGGTAATTGATTTCACTTATGTAGCCATATCTACGAGGGTCATGAAATACTGCTTGTTATGGGACATCTCTCCCCCTTAATCACTGTTAAAATAGTAAAGGGACAATTATCATCCACAGATGACCCTGGTGGATAACAACAGGTTTCCTATTGGGGTTTCTATTCCTACCATTAGCTGTGGGTGACAAAGCTCTATGCTCACATCTGCATCCCATAGCATTTGTAGAAAAGTAATGGGTGTGCCAGAGATAAGAATTTTTGAGGCCTCATTTGAGGGTGGCGAGGCTTGGGTATCACTTTCTAAGTTATCTGTCTCTTTGCCAGTTTGGGCTTATGTATTGGCAAACAAGGCTGGTAAACACTTGGTTTATGGTAAGGTGTCACTCTTTTCCAAGATCTATGAGAGCCTGTAAGGCTGGCTGGATGGTGGGCTCAGATGTAGTCATGTCTAGAAGAGAGACTTGGAAGCTGAGGTGTCCCTTTGAGAAATAGCTAAACAGCATCAGGATGAAATTGTGCTTCCTCTGGGCTGTACAATTCATTCATGCCTGGTGCCAGTGGGTGGTAGTGATTTGGCAGGCATACAACCACTCCAACAAACCCAGCTCATACAGAAGACCTCCTTCATTGCACATGATTTCTCCACAGTATTCTGCCTGTGGTAAGGAAACTCAGGCTGGGTAAGTCACTCCAAGACCATGAATCTCCATTGGAAGAGGGAGTAAATCCTTCCTGGATGGCCTTGGCATATTCAGTAGCACATAGCATCCTCAAGCTGGATGGCTTGGGTGAGACTCTCAGATTTTTAAGAAGAGACAGTAGTTTGTCAAACAGAGTTATGGATGTTATATGATGGACCTTGAGATCATTGAAAGCGAACTTACTCCCAACTGAGTAGATCTGATATAGCCAGATATCACTTTTCTTTGAGGCTCCTTGAAATAGTTATTTTAAGAGTGATTGGATCTCAGTAAAGTCAGGCAATTCTGGCTTCCAGAGAGCATTCTGGTTGTACTTCATCTAAAACAGATTGATTTGTTCTTTTAGCAGTACATATAGTACTTTCAATATTCTCCTTCAACACCGTAACTCAAATTCATCAATTCTTCTACGGTCTTCCTTATTTACTGTCCAACTTTCACATGCATATGAAGTTATTGAAAATACCATAGCTTGAATCATGTATATCTTAGTCATCAAACTGACATCTTTGCTCTTGAGCACTTTAAAGAGGCCTTATATAGCAGATTTGCCTAATGCAATGCATCATTTAATGAGTCTTCCTCCAATCTTGATGCCACGTTCTTCTTCATATAATTCAGCTTCTTGGAATATTTGCTTAGCATACAGATTGAATAAGTATGGTGAAAGAATAAAACCGTGATGCACACCTTTCCTAATTTTAAAACATTCGGTGTGCTCTTGCTTTGCTTGAACAACTGCCTCTTGATCTATGTAGAGGTTCTTCATGAGCACAATTAAGTGTTCTGAATACTCATTCTCCATAATGCTGTCACAGCTTGCCATGATCGACACAATTGAAAGCCTTTGTGTAGTCAATAAAACACAGGTGTACATATTTCTGGAATTCTCTTCTTTCAGCCAAGATTCATCTGCCATAAGCAATGCTATTCCTCACCCCAAGTCCTTGTCTGAATCTGGCTTGAACCTCTGAAAGTTCTCTGTCAATGTACTGCTGCAGCCATTTAAAAATTATTTTTAGCAAAATTTTACTTGCATATGATATTAATGATATTGTCCGATGGTTTCCACATTATAAATGGTCAACTCTTTTCAGAATGTCACAGATAAGAATCTCTTCCAATCCATTGCCCAGGGAGATGGCTTCCAAATTTCTTGGTTTAAATGAATGAATGTCTCCAGTGCCACATCAGTTTCTGCTAAGATTTCCATTTGTATTCCATAATTCCCAGAGTCTTTGCCAATGCCTTCACTGCACCTTGGATTTCTTCCTTCATTACTGTTACCTCTAGATCATATGCTATCTGTTGAAACAGTTGAACATAGACCATTTATTTTTGTTACAGTGACTCCGGGTATTCCTTCTATCTTCTTTTGATACTTTCTGCATCATCCAATATTTTGTCCATAGAATTCTTCAGTATTGCAAATTGAGGCTTTTATTTTTACTTCAGTTTCCTCAGCTCTATAAATGCTGAGTGTGTTCTTCCCTTTTGGTTTCTAATTCCAGATATTTGCATATTTCGTTATAATATTTGACTTTGTCTTCTGGAACTGCTCTTCGAAATTTTCTATTCAGCTCTAACCTCCTCATTACTTCCATTTGCAATAGCAACTCTACCCTGGAGAGTAAGTTTCAGAGCCTCTCTGACATCCATTTTGGTCTTTTTCTTGTTTTTTGTCTTCTTAATGACCTTTTGCTTTTTACCTTTATGTTGTTCTTGATGTCCTCCTACAACTCTTGTGGTCTTCAGTCATTAGTGTCTAATTTATCAAATCAGTTTGTGCAAGATCATATTTTGTTTTTTGTTGACTTGTTTTAATTTTCTTCTGCTTCAGCCTGAACTTGCATTTGAGCAATTCATGATTTGGTCCATAGTCTGACCTGATCTTATTTTGAATGATGATATAGAACTTTTCCACTGTCTCTTTCCACAGACGTAGTAAGTGTGATTTCTGTGTATTCCATTAGATGAGGTCCATATAACATTTTTTATGTTATTTAAAAAAGGTATTGGAAATGAACATGTCACGAGTCTTGCAAAATTCTGTCATGTGATCTCCAGCATCATTTCTATCACCAAGGACGTATTTTCCAATAACCGATCCTTCTTGTTTCCAACCTTTGCATTTCAATTATCAGTAATTATCAATACATCTTGAACACATATTTGATCAATTTCAGAGTGAAATATTTGGTAGAATTCTTCAATTTCATCATCACTGGATTCAGTAGTTGGTGTGTATATTTGAATAATAGTGGTATTAATTGGTCTTCCTTGTAGGCATATGGATACTATCCTGTCACAGACAACATTGCACTTCAAGTTACATATTGAAATGTTCTTTTAATGATGAAGGTGATGCCACTGCTCTTCAATTTGTCATTTCAGCATAAACCATGTAGTTGTCAGATTCAAAATGATAGTACCAGTTCATTTCAGCTCATATATAGAATGTGATGTTTATGCATTCCATTTCATTTTTGACAACTTCCAATTTTCCTAGATTCATACTTCATACATTCCATGTTCCAATTTTTAATGGATGTTTACAGCTGTATCTCTTCATTTTGAGTTGTGCCCAACAGCAAATGAAGGTCCAGAAAACTTTACTCCATTCTTGTCACAACCATCAACTGTACTTTGAAGAAGCGGCTCTTCCCCAGTTGTGTTCTGAGTACCTTCCAAAACCAGGGATTTATTTTCTGGCATTATATCAGCCAATATTCTGGTGTTCATTATCATGTTTCTACATTCAATATTCTGGTGCTACTGGACATTATTCCACTGTTATCATGACGTTTTCAATTACTAAATATTTGGAAGTAGTCAGTCTCTCTTCCTTTCTAGTTTTTCTCAGTCTGGAAGGTCATCTGAAACCTTGTCACCATAGGTGACACTGCTGGTGGCATAGCTTCCAGAATCACAACATGAAAGCCTCTACAGTACAGCAAACTAACAGACGAGTGGTGTTGAAACTGTGTTGTGACCATACTTCTCCTTGAAAGTTGCATCTGACTCAAAAATATGGCCTGGACATTAATTTATATTATCATCTTCCTCATACTAATGCAACCTAGGTTGTTCTTTTATTCCTTCTTTCATTTCTATTCACAAATGAGCTAATTATTCCCATTGCCTTTCATATTAGAAATCCTAGAAGATATAGGCTCAGAAGTTAAAAGAAAAAACTAGGGGAGTGCGGGATAAAAAAAAAAAAAAAGAAAGAAAGAAAAAAACTAAATTGATCAAATCAAAGTAAATTTGTAGGCAGTTTAGTCATTACCTAAAATTTGTCTTAGTGAAAGAGTTTATTTTCCTAGGCTCTTAAAAGAGGCAGATTCTAGACATACAGCAATAAAGAAATGGTAGTTGGGACTCCGTTAATGTGCATAACTATTGGCTTAAAAGCCTCCAGTCTCCAAATAGTAACTCCAATATTTATAAATAAAAAATGGAGTATGTTGAAAACTTCCTAGAGGAAAACACTTTTAAAGTTATAATTGGGTACTAGGCTATGGGGAGGAGTTGACCTTAGAGAAATGAGACCAGCAATAAAAAGAAAATCAAGAAACATATGCTTGACTGAAGTCAGCATAGTTCCTGAAGACAGAGCTAACCAAGAAGGAGCAGAAAAGCAAGATGAATGAGGTGAAGCTTGCTGTCTTGGGTGGTGAAGGAACAGGCAAATCTGGTGAGTGGTAATGTTTTCTATGATATAAGGTATAATTAAAAAAGAGTCATATACTATATATAGGCTTATGTATACATGAATATACAGATCCAATAATTTTCCAAACACTCTTACTGGGATCATATTCGTATTTTATTAACAACTTTCATTTTAATAACCAGATATCTATAAACTTATAGCAGTTATATGAAGATATGAAACATTTGTATATGTCTTACTCTACTCACTAGTGCTTAAAATTCATAGGACAAACAGGAAACTGTACCATTCTTTTCTCACCAACATCTTATCCTCACACACCTGTCTCCAGACCCACCAGTGGTCAAACAATGACTTTGTGGGGAGCAAACTCTTTCTGCTCTGAGACCTAGAGTAGAAACATATGCATGGAAGTTTGTATCTTAATTTTTTAATGAAGCATTCCTGGATTAAAGAACTCTGGAAGGCCAAGACTTTGTTGTCATTGGTGCTGAGCAGCAGATGCCTTAATTTTAGAAGAAAGCCCCCTTTTTTAACCACCTTCTGACAGCAATAAAGATGCCATGGGAACCACCTGAGCTAAATGAACCTACCAATGGGTTAGAGCTGGTAGCTGCAATACAATAAACCCCCACTAGAGATTCCTTCCCCATTTCTTGGATTTTTAAACCTTTTAACTAGCAACAGCAACATACCCTTAAACAACTGCAAATGTTTGATTTTCTCTTCCTCACTCTTGACATGTTTCTTGTCAGGAAAATAAAGAGATGCCATAATTCTTATATCTCAAGTTTAATAAGAAATGTGTGTTTCAAAAGATAAGTTGCCTATGTATTTGCATTAATGAATTAATTACATAATAATTTGACTGTACAACACTGTAAGATCACTTTTTATCTGGCATCATAATCATTATGACTGTAAATTGGAGATCTTGATGACTATCACTTAGATTGTTGGTGTTGCTCTTAAGTGCCCTTATGTCAGTTCTGACTCACAGTGACCCTGCATAGGGTTTCACAGGAGTGGCTAGTGGGTTTGAACTGCCAACCTTGCTGTTAGCAGTCCAGTGCTTATCCTACAAAATGTAGTAATGTTTTAAAGTTCTTCATAAATGCATGCTGATTTTTTACCTGAATGATAAATTGCCTCATGTTACCTAAATTATCTATATTTTTAAACAGAATAGTCTCCCAATTAGACTTGCTTATCTTGCAGCTCTTACAGTAAGGTTCCTCACCAAGCGATTCATTGGAGAATATGCATCTAATTTTGGTAAGTCACTACTCTGGACTTTTTCACTTTAAAATATTAGCATCATAATCAAACCACACTTTAGCTCCAGAAACATTTTGACAGAAGCTGCAGTTTTCACACTCTCCTGCATCTATTTATTTACAGATTCTGGATAGAAATGATAAAATAGGTATCACTGGATTGAATGTTGTTTTATGATGAAACTCACCAAATTTTTTAGTACGTTAAATGGATTAAAAAGTTAGATAGTTTCAAAGTTCAGGACTAGAATAGCATTACAATTGTTATAAAGTGATTTGTGTTTTTCCTTGAGAAACGAACAAAAAATCTTAAATTTACACTCACCCAAGAAAGGGTTGTTGGAGTGTTTTAGAAAAGTATTAAAGTATTGTATTATGCCATTTCCTACACACGTTCAACATAGTACTCCAGTCTGCATGACACTGTGGACCTTTTAGAGCAAATGTTTGAAAATGATTATAGAATAAGAAATATATAAAAGAAAAATTTCCATTCATTCCTGAAGGCAACAGCCTCAGTCATAAAGGTAAGCAAAGCACACAAGTTAGAAATCAGGCATGAGACAATGGAACAATGACAACGAAGCAAAACAAAACTGAGCAAGACAAAGCCTTCACTTTATGTTTATACGATGTTGTTATATAAAGAAGTGAAATCTTCATACATTCCTGACTGTTCAATATCAATTAAAACTATAAGACAAAAATATTTTTATCAAAAGCTCACCATTGTATGAAGATACACTAGCAAAAATTAATCTATCTTGTGCTTCTTGGCTAACAGGGGAAATAATACAATTCTTAAAAAGTTAAGAATTTGTGACTCATGTTCGGAATATTTGAGGTTTCAGAGTGGATATTTTACAATATCTAGAACGAAATTTCTTGGTCCACAGCCAGTAGTAAACTTCCAAAGATTAGAAGGAACTGTCTGAAAACATTTTAAAGTTTAATGAAGTTATAACAAGTTTTTACTATAGGTATCACAGGATTTTAAAATTCCTTCTTAATTCTTTGAAGTTGATTCCCCAAACATCTGCTACATTGTCCTAATGTGAGTTAGAGTATTTGCCAGGATCAATCATGATTTTGTGTTAGGATGCTATTATAGAAGCAAAAAAAAGTTACAGAAATGAATTAATTTGTTCAGTATTTCAGAATGTTTACTGAGCAGCTAACTACTCTGTGCCAATCACTTTTCTGCATGAAGAAGGTATAGAAATGAGCAACAAAAAAAGACAAATCTCCAACCTCTCACAGGGTTTAAATTCTGTGAGGAAGACGATCAATGTCATTTGATGTTAAATGCTATGAGGAAAATGAAACAAGAGAGGAGCTGCACTAATGTGGTTTGTGACTATTTAAAATAAAGTATCCAGGGCAGAATTCACTGAGAGGGTGACATTTGAACATAGACATGAAGGCAGAGAGGATGAAGCCAAGACCGTATCTGGGGAATTATACTGTAGGGAGATGGAACATCAATTACCAAAATCCTGAAGCAGAAACGTTCTGAATATTGTGAAGAATGAGATGAAAGCCTTTATAGCTAGAGTGAAGGAAATGCCAGACAGAGACAACAGAGGGACCTATTGAGGTCAGAGAAGTAATGGGAAGTAGATACTAAAGTACATTTATTATCTGGCATTTTAAAGGCTTTAGTTTCAATCCAAGTGAGCTCTATGTTGAGTACCTGAGTGATTTGGTCAGAGAAGTGACAGGATCTGGCTACAAGGTTTGTTTTAGTTCTATGTTGAGAATAGACAAGTGAAAGGAGGGAAGTCGGGGGGTAGGATGACAGAAGTGAACTAAATTAGAAGAGTTTGTTTTAATCTAGGCAAGAAGTAACAGTGACATAGACTAAAGTGGTAGCAATGAAGTAATTAAATACAGTCAGACTCAAAATGGATTTGGAAGGTGGAGTTCTGGGGTAATATTGTCAGATAAGCGCAGGACCGACCACAAGATTGCTTTGAACCACAAGCTTGGTGGTTCAAACTCACCAGCCACTCCTTGGTAACTCTATAGTGGGTCACTATGAGTCAGAACTGACTCAATAGCACTTAAAAACAAGTAGTAGTGGTATTGTGCTAAAAACACATAGTGATCCTGTATAGGATTTCCGAGGCTGTAAACGATCACTGTGGCAGAAACCTACATCTTCTTTAGCGAGGCTGGAAGGTTCAAACTGTTGTTAGCAGCATGGCTCCAGAACCCACCATGCTCCCAAGCCTCTTTATATTTTGAAGGTTGTTGTTGTTGTCAGGTGCCATCGAGTCGGAACCAACTCATAG
>NW_006408604.1:3839490-3856827 GCF_000296735.1 Chrysochloris asiatica
ATTCCCTGCATAGTAAACCATGTGGTTATCAGATTCAAAATGACCAATACCAGTCCATTTTAACCCACTAATGCCTAAGATATCGATGTTTATGCATTCCATTTCATATTTTGAAGGTAGGAAAAATAAACTTTAATAGAGTCAATATGGGGTATAAGAGAAATAAAGCATAATGAATGACAAGGTTTTTGACCTGGCAAACTGGAGTGATGGAAAATCCATGTATTGACAAGAACATTGTGAAAGATCAGTTATTACAAGTGGATGGGGAGTTTGAATCACCAACATTTTGGTTCAAACTGAACTTTCGGTTCAGTTATTTATTCCACACACCACACCAGGACACCAAGTGAGTTCTCTATCAGATATCTAAATGAAGATATCCAATTGCAGTCTATTGAGTCTGGAGTTAAGGGAAGAAATCTGGCTTATAAATGGTTCGACAACCAAAAATGTTTTATAGTCTTTGCACTGGATAAGATCAGCAAGGGAATGATGTAGGTAGAGAAGAGATGCAAAAACTGGACCCATGCTAAAATGTAGGAAGATATGGTGGGGCAAACAAAGAAAGAAAGATTAAAATGGAGCAAGAGTGGCAAAAGAAAACCCAGAAGAATGTGTTTCTTGAAGGTCATATGTGAAGCAAACATTTTAAAGAGGCAAGAGTGACTAGCTACATTAATGCTGGTAATAGGACAAGTAAGATCCCACACAAAACTGACCATTGAGTGTAGCAATAATAGCGGTAAGAATTACTTACTGGGGTGTTGTTGTTGTTGTTAAGTGCTGTTGAGTCAATTCTGACCTATAGCGACCCTGTACAGGGTTTCCGAGGCTGTAAATCTTTACGGGAGTAGAAAGCCTCATCTTTCTCCCACAGAGCGGCTGGTAGTTTCCAACTGCGTTGACTTTAAGATTCACAGCCTGAACCTTCCTGGAGGGGAAGTAGGGCTAAAGTTCAATTTGAATGATTTAAAGAGCATGGGAGAAGACGAATCAGACACAAGGTATGTAGATACTTTGCTTTTAAAACCAGCAGTACAATACCTTTAAAATATTTTGGGATGTGCAGTGAGTGATTTTAAGATATGGTGCGATATGAAGAATTTTTAGATTAGAAGAAATATAGCATGTTTGAATACTGCTGGGAATAATAGGGTAAAGAAGAAAACTTTCATGATGCAGAAGAGACAGAATTGCTGGAACCATGTTTTCCAGTAGGTCAATGGAAATGGTAATTAGTAGAAAGTGAATAAACTGGGCTTACACAGAAGCACATGTAATTCATCTATATTAAAGATGGAAGAAAAATTCCTTGTGTGGTGCTGTAGGATCAGCACTGCACTATGAACTGCAAAGTCAGTAGTTCAAACTCTGCAACTGTTCCTTAGAAACCCTATACAGGGGTTGCTATGAGTCAGAACTGACTCAAAGGCACATAACAACAATAAGGATGAAAGATAAGTATATGAACACAAAAACATGTAGGTGGCTAGTTATGGTGGTAGGATTCATTTGTAAAACAGATTCTAGGAGCACATATGAACAGGCTTCGTGTGGCACTCTAGAATAAGTGCTAGACTTCAAGGTGAACCACTCACCCTGTAGTTTAAACTCATCAGCTGCTCCTCAGAAACCCTATACAGGGTCACTATGAGTTGGAACTGATTCTATGGCACTTAACAACAATAAAAAACAAAAGTCACCTCACTACTTCACTAAAATATAACTGGCTGAATCTATAAATGAGTGCATTTTTGTCTTCTGGAGTATTTCCATATTGACAATTAATATGCATGTTTTTGCAGAATCGATCTACAATAAACATTTGTGTTTGGAAGGGAAGCAACTAAATCTGGAAATATATGACCCTTGCTCTGAAGTAAGTAAAAAAAAAAAAAAAAAAAAAAAACTTTATTTACTCATTTTAAATCATGATTTGATGATTGGATGAGAGTAAGTGAAAAAAAATGGCCAGTCTTAAAACTAAAGTTTCTGCTCAATTATTAAAACCTTAAGAGATTACCTTTAGTGTTACAACTTACATTATCTATCTTCTCTGTGAAATTATGTTAAAAAATTATCACATTATAAGTATACTGGAAAGATCAGTATTAGACTGAAGTCCTAATGTATTCATATTTCTATCCGGCCACAGTACAGATATCAGAAGTTAATAGTTTAAGAGCTAATCAGTTCAATTTATATTTTTACTATTATGTTTTTAACTAGTCAGTTGCCATATGAGCATACTAAGACAGATTTTGAATTCAAACTTCTTTCCTACTAAAATTTTAAAAGTTTATATAGTACTAATACGTAAGAGATTTTTAAAAAACTCCATGGACCAGATCTTTATCAGGTAGGTAAATACCCCTAAAATATTTTCAGCTAAATCTTGCAAATGGTTTTGTTACTGATTTAAACCTAATACCATACATTAAAGGATCGTTGGTCATGTAGTGGGTAATGCTTTGGGTTGCTAACTGCAAGGTCAGCAGTTGGAGTTCACCAGCCAATAATTGGGAGAACCATGAGGTTTTCTGCTCCAGTACGGATTTACTGTCTTGGAAACCCTACACAGGGTTGCTATGAGTTGGAACTGACTCATAGCACACAACTACTATCACCACTGTCACCATACATCAACAGATATTTATTGACATAGGTAAGAAATATACTTTTTGAAGAACAAATATGTGGAGATTAATTTAAAAAGCGATTATCATATTTTCTGAAAAGTAGACATATTTTGTTAAAGATGTCATAAAGTGAATTAAATATAATTATACTGTGTTGTTATTTAGTGCTGTTGAGTCTATTCCAACTCATAGCGACCCTGTATAGGATTGCCAAGCAGCGGCTGGTGGATTTGAACCACTGATCTTGCAATCTAGTGCTTATCCTACAGCACCACGCCAGGATTCCAATTTTGCTATTGTTGTTAGGTGCCATTGAGTCAGCACTGGCCCATAGCGACAATGAACAGCAGAACAAAATACTGCCCAATCCTGGGCCAACCTCACTACTATTGACACACTTGAATCCATTGATGCTGCCACTTAGCCAATCCATCTCATTGGGCGACGTCCTCTTTTTCTCTGACCCTCCACCTTACCAAATATGATCTCCTTCTCCAGCAGCTTGTCCCTCCTGACAATATGTCCAAAGTATGAGAGATGAAGTTTGGCCATCTTGGCCACCAAGGAGCACTCTGGCTGCACTTCTTCCAAAACGGATCTATTGGTTCTTTTGGCAGCCCATGGCACTTTCAATATTCTCCTCCAACACCATAACTCAAAAGCATCAATTCTTCTATGGTCTTCCTTATTCACTGTCCAGCTTTCGTATGCATACTAGGTTATTGAAAATACCATGGCTTGGGTCAGGTGCACCTTAGTCCTCAAGCCGACATCTTTGCTCTTCAGCACTTTAAAAAGCTCTTGTGCAGCAGATTTGCCTAATGTAATATGTTGTTGGATCTCTTGACTGCTGCTTCTGTGATGTTGATAGTTGATCCAAGAAGAATGAAGTCCTTGACAACTTCAATCTTTTCTCCACTGATAAGAATGTTGTTTATTGGTCCAGTGGTGAGGATTTTTGTTTTCTTTATATTGAGATGCAATCCATACCGAAGGCTGTGCTCTTTGATCTTCATCAGTAAATGTTTTAAGTCCTCTTCACTTTCATCAAGCAAGGTTGTATCATCTGCATATCGCAGGTTGTTAATGAGTCTTCCTCCAATCCTGATGCCATGTTTTTCTTCCTATAATGCATCTTCTCAGATTATTTGCTCAGCATACAGGTTGAAAAAGTACGGTGAAAGACAAAAACCTTTCTTAATTTTACACCATTCAGTGTTCCCATGTTCTGTTCGAACAACTGCTTCTTGGTCCAAGTACAGATTCTTCATGAGCACAATTAAGTGTTTTGGAATATTCATACTTCACAATGTTGTCCATAGCTTGTCATGACCCAAACAATCGAAAGCCTTTGTGTAATCAACAAAGCACAGGTAAACATTTTTCTGATATTCTCTGCTTTCAGCCAAGATCCATTGGACATCAGCAATATTGTTGTTGTTGTTGTTAGTTGCCATCGAGTCGGTACCGACTCACAATGACCTTATGCACAGCAGAACGAAACACTGCCTGATCCTGGATCAACCTCACTACTGTTGCCACGCTTGAGTGAGTGCCTTCCAACCTGAGGGGCTCATTTTCCATCACTATGTCTGACAGTGTTTCTCTGCTATTCATAAGGTTTTTCAGTGACTAAATATTTGGAAGTAGTTCGTCACTCCTTCTTCCTAGCCTGTCTTCATCTGGAAGCTCATCTGAAACCTGTCTACCATGGGTGACCCTTCTGGTATTTAAAATACTGGTGGCACAGCTTTCAGAATCACAGCAACTCACAAGTCACCACAGTATAACAAACTGACAGATGAGTGGTAGATCAGCAATATTGTTGTTGTTGTTACGTGTTGTGGAGTCAGTTCTGACTCATAGTGACCCTGTACTGGGTTTCCGAGGTTGTAAATCTTTACGGGAGCAGAAAGCCTCATCTTTCTCCCACGGAACAGCTGGTAGTTTCAAACTGCTGACCCTGAGGAGATCAGCAATATAGTTTCTCTTAAATTTCAAAATTTAATCTCTGGTAACTAATCACTTTAAATGAAGGAAGAGGACTCATGGTGTGACACTAAACGATAAACACTGGAATGCAAACCACAAGATCAAACCCACTAGCTGCTCCTTGGAAACTGAATTTGAACCAACTTGACGGTACTTAGCAACAACAAAAATTAAGGAAGAAAGAGAAACAAAGACAATTACCTTTTAGAAAATACCAGTACTATGCTATATTTTGTGATCATATTTTTTAATTGAAATATCTTCCAGGTAAAATGGGTCTCTATTAATTAACCATTTAGAAAGTAAAATGCAGGTGTGTCCGACTATACCATTCGCTATGTTCTTGATTTATTTTCAGCCACAGAAAGCAAAATTTTCTCTCACAAGTGAACTACACTGGGCAGATGGATTTGTCATTGTGTATGATATCAGTGACAGGTCTTCTTTTGCTTTTGCAAAAGCACTGATCTACAGAATTCGGGAGCCACAAACTAGTCATTGTAAAAGGTACGATATTTTTCATTCCTCTCTTCTTTCCTTTTAGTAAATCATCATATAGTTGTAAGCATCATTAGGAAGAGTTTAATACAGTCTTCCAATTACAAAATTTAACAGCCCTGAACAATTCACCTTCCCATTCCACAGGAGTTACACATGTAGTAAAAAGAATAAGATGAGAATACGTTATATTCTAGCTGACATAAACAATAACTTGCTCTTGGTAAATGGCTATTTTTACAAGACAGCTCTGATTGTTAACATGACACTCACTTGCAAAATAATGGTCCTCTGTACACAAGATAGTTCATTTCCAATCTTTCCTTTTTATTTGCACAGAAATGTGAAGGGTACTAAATAACTCCAGATTTATTACATTTGGCATCCTGTGAAATCCAATTCCTTGTCATTGGGTTATTCAATATATTGACACCATACACACTGAATGATCAAACTATGTATGAGGATACATTTTGTTTTTCCTGCTTCACCTCCCCAAATAAAGAGATCATAAACAATTCTACATTGTTAATTGGCTTGGTATTAATGACTGTGAAAGAATGAATAACTGTGCCTTGAATCATAGTTACATTTCTAGATATAAGCTTAAACATCTAAAGTTTTCGATTTTAGTTTTCCTTATCCTTTTTATTGTTTTATTTATTCTCTTTTAAAGTATTTATTTTTCTTCAATATGTTGATATAAATTAGCCTTTGTGTTTGTTTAACTACAGTTTTGCCCTTAGAGACAAGAATACAATCTATTTATATTCCCCCAAATGAAAAGAATCACTTAAGAACACTTAGAAAGATATTGAAATATAAATTTATATTTAAAAAATGTTCCTGCAGTCTTCTAAATGTATTGACTAATTTTGAGAGTATTTCTATTTATTAATCTTAGCTAGATTAGGAAAGCAAAAAATTTTTTGTAAAATTACAAAACAATTTATGACTCACTCTTCAAATCATTTTAATTTATCCCTTATAATAATTTTGTGAACTAATAGAAAATGATCTTTTAATGAAATCTTGACTATCTCTTTAGACTTGAAGGCTGCATTTACCCATTTCTTTATCATAAATAATTTATCAGAGTTCCATGTCATATATAAGTGCTGGTGGCACTGTGACTTAATATGCTGGACTGCACAGTCGTTTTGAACCACAAGATTGGCAGTTGAAGCTCACCAGCCACTCCTCAGAAACCCTATACAGAGTTGCTCTGCCTCAGAACTGATTCAACAGCACTTAACAACAACAACAGATCTTACTACAGTCTCCAACTAATGTTTTGTTTTAGTAGTAGCTTGCTATAACAAAGGAGAATATATTTGTTGAAGACATTATCTAGACAAAGAAACAATTTTCTTAAATAGAAAAGTTGTACAAGGTCATGAGATTGTAAAATTTACTTTGCAGTATGTTTTAATGGATAGCAACGAAAAACAGCAATGAATTTGGACAATATTTTTCCCTTAGGATCTAAATCGACTGTTCAATTTCAGTAGTGGTATAAATATAGAGATGTTTCTTCATCTTTTTGTTCAGATTGATAAGAAAAATGAATAATACTACTGAGTAATCATCTTTCATCACCTGGTATCATGCTACGGATTTTTTATAAACACCATCTCAATTAGCTGCATGAGAATTCTGTATGATGACAATTACTTTACCTTTATTTTATATGCACAAGGAAGCAGAAAATGAGAAAGATAATATGTGTTATTAGGAGTCCTCATATGGAGCTGTAGGATAGACACACTGAACTGTTAACTGCAAGGTCATTGGTTCAAACCCACCAACTGGTCCTGAAAACCCTACTTAGGGTCACTGTGAATCGTAACTGACTCAATGACACTAAAAAACAATAATAAAAAAAAGAAATCCAAGGTGAGAAAGATAGTAATGCCTGGTTTGTAAACAGAAACAGGATTCAAGAATACATTAGTGTTACTTCAAATTCTATGCTGAAAGGCCTGTTGCTTTTGTGTCATGTATTAGATTCTATATAAAATAATTTGTATAAATAAATGGTAATATACTCATATGTCATTATGCACACACACACGACTATAAACAAGTACACTGTCAAACTATACACACATGAAAGTTTATACTTTTTTGATCCAAAGTCATAAACAATTTTTAAAAATGTTAAACCCATCTTGCCATGGAATGTATTTCAGAACTGTGGAGTCAGCAGTGGTTTTGGTTGGCAACAAGCAAGATCTCTGCCATGTGCGAGAGGTTGGATGGGAAGAAGGGCAAAAGCTGGCAATGGACAACCGATGCCAATTCTGTGAGCTGTCTGCAGCAGAACAGTCTCTGGAAGTAGAAGTGATGTTTATCAAAATTATCAAGGATGTCCTGACAAACTTCAAACTCAAAGAAAAAAGAAGACCCAGTGGATCAAAATCAATGGTCAAATTAATCAATAATGTATTTGGAAAGAGAAGGAAATCAGTGTAATAGACATGTGATCCTAGGGAATTTATTATGTCATTGATTTTAGATCTTTACACAATAATTAAATCTACCCCTGTGTAATATACCTATATATATTACAAATTCTCTTGGAGTTGTAAAATAATCAAGCTTGAATTTTTCCACAACTGAATTTTCAATGATATTATTTATTTTATTTTATTTTGTGTATGTGTGTGTGTCTTTTCACTTAGATTAACATTTGGTTTTATAGTTATTATACAAAATAACACTCAATATAACCTATTGTTGGATTATTATCTGGTTTGCCTTGCCAAAGAAACTATAGTTATATAATTTTACCTTTCTATAGGCTACAGTTTACTTTTATTTATTTATTTTGAACGAAACAGTTATATTCATAGTTAATATATTCTTCTTGTTGTCAAACGCCACTGAGTCGGTTCCAACTCATAGCAAACATGCGTAGCGTTTCCGAAGAGCAGCTGGTGGGTTTGAACTGCTAACCTTATGGTTCAAAGTCTGGTGCTGATCCTACAGCGCCACATTGTTTTTGTTAAATGCCGTCTAGTTGATTCCAACCCATCGTGACCCTGTATAGGGTTTCCAATGAGCAGCTGATGAGCCTGAACTGCCGACCTTGCAGTTCAAACAGCTTTGCAGTCTGGCGCATTAACCCACAGCACCGCACCAGGATTTCCTACAGCGCCACATTAGATGACTTAATTTACCAATTTATTAATGTTCTTGATCTATTTATTAAAAGAGCATACATTTATTGTTTTACATTTTTTATAGTATTTCAGTAAGTTTTGTTTTACTTTTAATAAAACTTAAGCTTTAACAAGTTAAATCCCTTGTTCATGAGTACATAGTTTATAGTTGGTTAGATGATGCCATAGTTCATATTTTATTGTTTTTTGCTACACTATCAAGAACAATTATCACAAAGTAATTAGTTTATGCCGTTGAGGTTCTTTATAAATGAAAAGATTAGTTTATTCCAGTTCATATAGAAACATGTGTACTTTTAGAGGAACAAAAAAGGGAAAAACTATTTAGTAAATACATAAGTTTAAACCATTTAAAGTTACACTTTAATATATTTTGTATCTTGTTTTATTTTTATTGTGTTCTAGATCATCTCAGTTTTAGAAATTTGGTCCTTGTTCTTTGAATATTTTTTCCCAGTTAAAGAAAGGTCTTTTTGTGATGATTTTGAATAAAAATAGTATATTTGTCCATATAATAAGGTCTCCTTTAAAGTGATATTAAAAGACATTAATGGCTTAACCAAGCATATGTATTTGTCATGAGTCAAAATTCTAAATTTCTCTGTAAAATACACAATTTATATTTCCATATATTTAAAATTTTATTTAGTGTACCTTGATTTTTTTTTTTTAATCAAGCTGATCTAGAATTACATACCTTGTTATAAAGGAGTCTATGGAACATAATAATACAAATATGAATTTTACATTTTAACTGTAGCTTCTGTAGTTTTGGAAATGAAAAGTGGATTATTTTTCAGAATGACATTTTAAAATACTGGATTAATTCCTCCCTTTGATGATGTGGGTTAGGTATTGGGCTGTTAACTGCAAGGTCAGTGGTTCAAACCCACCAGGTGCTCCTTGGAAGAAAGCTGAGACTCTGATCCTGTAGAGATTTATAGTCTCAGAAACCCTATGTGGTGTCACCATGAGACAGAGTCTCTTTGATGACGTGGGTTTGGTGATGCAGCAGTTTAAAGCATGTATCCACATTCTTTGACACTTCTCTCACTGATAGTTTGAGTCTAATGCCATCCCTAGATGAGGCGCAAGCCTTAGTTATTCTCTTTTAACAAATTAAAATAGATGGGAGAGATGTGTGTGACTTACAGGTTAGGTTATAGGAGTTAGAGTTCCCATCTTGAAAATCTGTTTCTCTCTTGAAAATCTGCTCTGGGAGTCATGAGACAACATGGAAATCCTAGCCTCCCTGGAGGTAACAGACTGGAGATAATACTTGGACTTAGTGATGCCCAATCACAAATATATGAATTAACCTATGGAATTCTATCTTAAGTTTGGATTACATTCTTCAACTTTGGGTTACTCTAGCTTGTGCTCAGTGGAGCAAGATGATTTTTTCCAAAAGAATCCTGTCCCGATTGCAGATATTAAGCATAATAAGGAGTCCAGGTGAGGTGCTGTAAGATAAATGCTTGGCGGCTAACCCAGTAGCCTCCCCTCAGAAACCCTATACAGGGTTGCTATGAATCAGAACTGACTGTACGACACTTAACAATGGCAAACTTAATAAATTTAGTTGTTGTTTTAAGCCTTTGTAAACAAGTAACCAGAAAAAGTAATTCATTAAAACCCTGAGCAACTTCAGCCAGTTCAAAATGTTTGGTTTTCATATTGGGGTAAAAAGGGTGAGAAAAGAATTCTTGCAACCAGATTTAAAAGTGTCTGTAACTCAAAGTTGACCCAACATTAGTTTTCTTGTGAATATCATTCATGTGTAAAACAACCTACAAAAAAGTGAAAAATAATAAATAGCAGTTTTCCAAAGTGAGCAAAAAGTACATCTACCTATGGAGAAATAAATACATCAACACTAAGCCATAGAATGTTTTAGGTTGAGGGTAGAAAGTGTGTCTATAAATCTCTGAGATAGTTAAGCTGTAACATTAGACCAGGAATTGCCTATCTTGCTTCTAGTGAAAAAAGATGTTGTCATTCACTTTGGATGAGCTTCAATGAAATAACACATAATGAGGGGCAACAGCTGAGGAAGGGAATATAAAAGGGGAGGGGCCTTTAAAATGGTTTTGATTTAATACAAGGCATGCACTATTAATAAGGGGGTTGAATGATACCTGTATGTTTTATAGGTTTATAAATTGGCTGTAGTAAAATATTTTACATCTTAGATCACTAGGTATTGTTTCAGCTTATTATGGGAGATATCTATCTAGAGTTGACTGAATTGTATTAATCTGAACCTAGTTTAATGATGCCTTAACATTTTTATGGGGGAATTTAATGTTTGCAATATCCATGTTCCTTATTTGAAAGCGTGACTTATAGGTTTCTCATCTTCCTTAAATTATGAAATCCTTCAGCTAATAAAGGAAAATGATTATAGTTTGCAAAAAAGGCAAAGTCATTTAACAATCCATATAACTGTCTATTGTAGGACTTTGCATAATAATTGTAATTTAGCTATTAGGGATTCTAAAGGCAGTTATCAGTCATACTCTACAATTCTAGGGGAACCAGGCAGAGTCCAAATTATTTAAAGTATTTTAAACTCCCCAAGAAAAAAAGGCATACCATAATTTAAAAATACAGTCTATTAGTGACAAGATATTATTTTATAAGTAAAAAGAAGATCATCATCATTTTCAAATGTATAAACATCAGTTGCTGTGATACTTTTGTGTACATCCAGCAATTTCCTATTTTATATTGGCACTTTTTTTTTTTTTTTCTTTCCTGTAGCGCTCTATTTGGGACTCTATCTTGCTCCAACTTTGCAATTTTGAACACCATATTTTTTCTTCTGTTCATCTTTCTTTCTTCTCCTATTTTGCTGTTCCTTTCTCTGTCTATAATAAATTCAGTATTTTGTATATTTCTGAAAAAACAAATTGTTCTTAGATTCACTCATATGTAGGGTAGGAGACTTAGTTGAAAATTAATGTTTTACTTCAGTAAGAATTAACTGAAAAAGTACACAAAACAAGAAAATGATTTCTTTGGAAAATATTTTTCTACTCCTCCTACATTTTAAAAATAACTATGACACAGTTTGTGATACTCAGTATTCCAAAAATTCAGAGATAGAACAGTTTTTCACTGTTTTCCTGAGTAACACCTATTGCTGTGTTGCTCATCTAAAGAAAACTCACAAAATTATTGTTGATAAAAGTGATGAAGAATAAGGACAGAAGTTAAAATTAAATTATATTCTTTAACATCTTCAAACTAAATTCCTTCAAAGGAATGTCAAGGATTGCCAGCAGCCATTAGAATCTAGGAAAGGTGATTGTTATATGTTGTGGAGTTGATTCTGACTCATAGCGACTGTGCAGCTGATGAGTTTGAACTGCTGACCCTGTGGTTCAAACTGACATTGTACTCTAGTACTTTATCCCACAACCCCACACCAGGACTCTCTCTCTCTCTCTCTCTCTCTCTCTCTCTCTCTACACACACACACACACACACATATATGATATTATTGTGGTGTTGTTGTCAAATGCCATCAAGCCAGTGCTGATTCATAGAAACTCTGTACAGGGTTTCCGAGGAATGGCTGGTGGGTTTGAACCGACTACTTTTAGGTTAGCAGTCGAGTACTTATCCTACAGCTCTGCACCAGAACTCCACAAATTGTGTGACTGTTTTTAAGTGCCATCGAGTCAATTTTGATTCATATTGACCATACATATACTTTTCAAGGAGCAGCTGGTGGGCTTGAACCTCCGACCTTTAAGTTAGCAGTCCAGTGATTATCCTACAAAGCCACACCCATACTACGTATATGATGTTACTGCTACTGTTTTCAAGTGACGTAGAGTCAATTCTGACACATGCTGTTGTTGTTATGTGCCGTGGAGTCGGTTCTGACTCATAGCGACCCTGTACAGGGTTTCCGAGGCTGTAAATCTTTATGGGAGCAGAAAGCCTCATCTTTCTCCCGCGGAACAGCTGGCAATTTCGAACTGCTGACCCTGAGGTTAGCAGCTCGCTTCGTAACCAGTACACTACCGAAACTCCTTAATTCTGACTCATTCTACCCAATATAGGATTTCCAAGACGGTGGGTTTGAATCACTGACCTTGTGGTCCACAGTCTAGTATTCGTCCTATAGTGCTACACCAGATGATACGAAAGCACATACAGGAGAAGACAGACACGATTTGATGATTGATGATGGACTGAAGAGGTAGATGAATCTCCTCCAAGTCCAAGAACTCCAAGGATTGCCAACTACTAGAACTGAAATAGACAAAGAAGGAGTTACCCCACATTCTCTATATAAACTTCTAGCCTCCTAAAATTTTGAGAAACTAAAGTTTTGTTCTTTAAATTCACCCACTTGTGGCATGTATATTGCAGTAGCACTTTGAAACTAAGAGAATAAGTTTTGGGCAAAGAATGAAGAAGAAGAAGAAGAAAAAAAAAATCATTTGAGATATCTGTAAGGAAAGAAGCCAGATAATAGCAAGTTCAAATATCCGGTGAGCTCAAAGATCAGCTAAAAGACAAGCACATAAATGGAAAGAAAGTTGTACTAGACAAAATCAAGATGATATATTAAGGAATGATTTAGCATTAGAAGAGAAAGGGCTTTGCTGAACAGAGGAGGGCATGATAGATTTGAGTTGCCATTTCTAAAGACTCTGCAGCACTTATGAGTCACATAGGCCTTTTCTGCTATTCCGTCTATAATCTTCCTATATGTTGAATTTCTCAGTTCGTTTTCTGTATCTTAAGTATTGTTCCTTACCTCCGGTGATACCATTTTTTTTCTTACTTTTCATTCCTTACTACACCATCTCAAGGGTGCTTCTGCCTGCTGCTTGACCCAGACACCATGAGGCTCACACCTGTGGCTCCAATTATTGCCACACATTTATTTTTATTGTTGGTCACAGAGATTTTCTTCTCGTTTTTGTAACTTTGTAGGGATTTTCCATATTTATTTGCTTATTTTTATAGTTAATGTATCATTGGTATGTTATTCAAAATATGAACCATAAATGATTTCCAGACAAGAATTCTAACTTGATTTCAATTACAATATAGGCAATAGCCTCTTTTTCAGCTTTTTAACACCTTAAACAGGTCTTTTGCAGCAGGTTTTCCCAATGCAATAAATTGTTTGAGTTCTTGACTGCTGCTGTAATGGGTATTTATTATTGATCCAAGAAGAAGTAAGTCCTCGAAAACTTCAATTTCTTTGTCATTTATGTGATGTTGTTTATTGGGCCAGTGGTAAGAATTTTTATTTTCTGTATTTTTGTATGTAATCCATACTGAAGACTGTAATCTTTTACCTTTGTCAGTAAGTGCTTCAAATCCTCTTCACTTTTGGCAAGCAAAATTGTGTCATCTGCATATTCCAGGCTGTTAATGAGTCTTCCCCCAGTGCTGACACCATTTTCTTCTTCACATAGTTGAGCATCTCAGATTATTGATTAATATATAGTCTAAATAAGTAAAGTGAAAGAATACTATATTTAAATATTGTTGTTGTTACTATATGCTGTTGAGTCTGTTCCGACTCATGTTGTTGTTGTTGTTGTTGTTAAGTGCCATCGAGTCGGGTCCGACCCATAGCGACCCTGTACAGGGTTTCCGAGGGTGTAAATCTTTACGGGAGTAGAAAGCCTCATCTTTCTCCCGCGGAGCAGCTGGTAGTTTCGAACCGCTGACCTTAAGGTTTGCAGCCCGATTCGTAACCACTACGCTACCAGTTCCGACTCATAGTGACTCTATATAGAGTTTTTGAGAAGTGACTGGTGAGTTTGAATCACTGACCTTGTAGTTACAAGTCCAGTGCTTATCCTACAGTGTCACACCAGGATTCCATATTAATATATGTTGTTGCTGTATGCTGTTGTGTTGGCTCTGACTCATGGCGACTCTATATAGCATTTCCAAGGAGAAACTGGTGGGTTTGAACCTCCAACCTTGTAGCATGGTACAATGGTTGTTGAGTTGGTTCCAACTCAGTGAGATCCTGTATAGGGTTTCTGAGGAGTAGCTGGTGGATAGTATGCTATAAAATCAGAGTAAATTTTATTAAACAAAAATATCAAAATGTGAAGCTATTATTTCTCCACTTTTCTTCCACCTAGACCTATACACTTCTGAAGGTGTTGTTTCCATGACTTTAACTCATCCCTGAAGAATTTTACACTCTTTGATTAATACCATATCAAAATGGCAGTTTGCCATCCTTGAAAGAATCATGTCATGTTTCTTTTAAATCTTCTTTGAGTTTGGGGAACAAAAAGAAGGGACAAGATTAGGGCTGCTGAGGAGATGGAATAAGGTTTCTCCAAGAAATTCTGATAGGTTAAACTTTGCTACCCTAAAAGAATGAGCTGGTACATTATAGTGGAAAAAAAAAAAAATCCTCATTATAGTTTTGCCTGACTCATGTAGTTTTAAGTCCCAGTGATCTTCCTTTGTTCTTCAAGAAAATCTGTCAAGATTACATCTTTGAAATCCCTAAAATGAGTCACCATAAACTTCTGAGCAGACCTCCCTGCCTTGAATTTAACTTGGCCCTGCAGATCTTCTCAGGAAAACCACTGTTGTGAATTGAACCATTTTTTAAAAAAGACCCCTAAAGATGAGGCTTCCTGCTCATGCAAACACTTGCAGCTTCACAAACCCTATACAGGGTTGCTATGAGTAGGGACTAACTCCACAACACTTAACAGCAATGAGACCAAGGCAAGCATATTACCTATCACAGGGATATGTTTAAATACATTTTGTTTGGAATAAAACCCATACATATATGGACTGGAACCCTAGTGACAATACTATTTGACTTCCTCTCATACCTATTATTTATTAAATCATTTTATAATATCTAAGGGAGTGCGGTGGCTCCTTATGATAAGCACTAGACTGCAAACGAAAACGTTGGCAGTACAAATCAATCAGCTGTTCTTCAGGAAAAAGATGAGGCTGTCTGCTCCCACAAAGATTTATAGCCTCAGAAACACTGTACAGGGTGTTTATGAGTCATAAGCAACTTGACAGCACTTAACAAAAAGAACAAATAATATCTAAATAATGAGATTCTGTAATTGAATAAACTTAAAAGAGAATATAATTGAATACATTTGCAAGAAAGTTCATTTTTCGCAAAGTGGTGTGATTGAAAGTTTGTAGAGCAAATACTTGAAGAAGAAAGTGAAAAATGTCCAGCAGAGAAAACTAATTATCATAAAAAGAAAAACAATAGAGTTCTTCAATTGAATATCAGTTTATAAAATAATGCCTTAAGTGAAAAATGAGTGAATGAAAGTAGATTGGACATATTTAGAGATTAAGTACTAATTTATAACATTAGAAATAAGAATGATTGTCCTAAATACAGACGAATTTGTAATTGGACTTGAAAAAATAAGTTGTAAGAGACATGTGCAACAACTTTCATATAGGCAGGAGTATAGCATGAGATTCGTTAATTCTAAGTGTATCAGTACACTTTTACTAGAAATTTGGTTGTCCTTGATTGATATTTTCTGTCTTGCTCATCACTGCATCCTCAAAATGTAACACAATTCCTGGCATATGTTGTTGTTGTTGTGTGGCATGGAGTTAATTATGGCTCATAGCAACCAAATAGGACACAGTAGAACTGCCCAAAGGGTTTCCTAGGTTGTAAGATATTTGGAAGACAGGTTCCTGACCAACTGATTGGAAGAGATATATATGTGTGCCCATTCCAAAGAAAGGTGAGCCAACAGAATCTGGAAATAAATAGACAATATCAGTAATATCATATGTTAGTAATATTTTGCCAAATTAAAAAATGGCTACACCAGTACATCTACAGGGAACTGATAGAAACTCAAGACAGATTCAGAAGAGGACATGGAATGAGGGAAATGATGGCTAACGTTAGATGGATGAAAGCAGAGATTACCAGAATGATGTTTATCTGTGCTTTATTTGCTAAGCAAAGGTTTTTGACTGTGTGGATCATGAAGACTTATAGATACAATTGCAAATAATGGATTTTTCAGAGTACTTAATTGTGCTCATAAGAAACGTGTACAAAGAGGCAGTTGTTCAAATATAGAAGGGGATGTTGAATGGTTTAAAATCAGGAAAGATGTATGCTAGGTGTGTATTCCTTCATTATACTTATTCAATCTGTACATTTAGCAAATAATCCCAGAAGCTGGATTAAATTAAGAAAAATGTGGCATCAGGATTGGAGGAAGACTCATTAACAACCTACAATATGCAGATGATATAACCTTGCTTGCTGGAAGTGAAGAGAACTTAAAGTACTTATTGGTGAAGATCAAAGACCACAGTCTTCAGAATGGGTTGCACCTTAACATAAAGAAAATAAAACTCCTCACCAATGGACTAGTAAATAACAACACGATAAATGGAAAAAAGATGGAAGAAGTCCAAGACTTCATTTTGCCTGTATATATTATTAGCATCATGGAAGAAGCAGTTCACAACAAATTACACGGGGCAAATCTGCTACACAACACCTCTTTAAAGTGCTGAAGAGCAAAGATGTTAGTTTGAAGACTAAGGTGCACCTGACGCAAGCCATAGTATTATTATTATTTTTTAATGTTTCATTGTGAATTATGTGATAGTTTACATGGGAGAACATTAGTTTTACATTCATCCTATCATATATCATTTCATTGCCATGGTTACAATCCCCTCCATGCATCATCAACCAACCAAAGGGTATATACATTACAAGCCTGCCCCCTGGTCATCAGCACACAGCCCCTCTTCCTCTCTGGGTCTACAGTCTCCAGTTGCTCCATCTCGCCACGTCATTGCCTCTGCCTCCATCTCGGGCATCACTGCTTCTCTGGGTAGGGTCCCGATCTTCTCCCTTGATTGTCCAAGGGACCTCCACTCCTAGGCTGCAAAGTTAATCACTCCCCTCCTTGCTACAGAACGTCTATCTTTACATTTACAACCCTCACAATCAGTCCTGATAACAACTATTCACTATTGTATCA
>NW_006408604.1:3859174-3869826 GCF_000296735.1 Chrysochloris asiatica
AGCAATGGGTTCAAGTGTAACAACAATTGTGATTATGGTGCAGGACTGGGCAGTGTTTTGTTCTGGTGTACAAAGGGTCACTACGAGTTGGAACTGACTCCACGTGGCATCTAACAACAACAATCATATTTACAGGAGCACATTGAGAGGTCTTTTCTTCCACAAATGGCTGGTGGGTTCAAACTACTGACCTTTTCGTTACCTTCTGAGATCTTAGCCATTAAGCCACCAAGGCTCCTTATATATTGTATAAAAATACAAACCAAATCTGTTGCCATCAAGTCAATTCCAATTTATAGTAATTCAATCAGAGTACAACTATGCCCATATATAGTAAGTGATCAATAAATATTTGTTGAAAAAAATAAATGAATTGGTACACATGAGGGACTTTATAAAGTTTGTGGGGAAAAAAATGAATTAAAGGGTAATGGAAGCTCCCTTATATATTTTCTAGGGTCTTATAGACTGAGTATGTATGTGTGTGGTGCAGAGAAGGGTAGAGAAAACATACCTAGATGGAAATATTTCAAGCAAAAAAGGTATTTGTGTAAATCAGAACTGATATACGTGTCCATACATCAGAGCAGTGGAGAGGAAAAGGGGATGGAACAGAGAATGCTTGTTTCTCAGTAGTTGTAAAGAACCCAAACAAATTCACAGCCAAGGTATTCAGAGGACCCATTAGAATTACCAAATAGATGTATTCCAGAGAGTACTATTAGGAGTTCCTGGTTGATGGAAACAGGTTGACGGTTTGAACCTGCTCAGTGGCACCTCAAAAGAAAGGCCTGGTAATCTGCTTCCAAAGGCTCCTAACATTAAAAACCCTGTGAATGGCGGTTCTACTCTGTCTATATAGGATTGCCAGGAGAATGAAGTGCCCAGTTGATGGCAACAGGGTTATAATACTTCCAGCACTGAATCTTGCATGTTTACAGCTGCTTGATAGATTCCTAACCTAATATCTAATGTCACCAATGAAAGGAGCACTGGTAGTACAGTGGGTTAAGTATTGGGGCTGCTAACCACTCGATTGGTGGCTCAAATCTACCAGCTGCTCCATGGAAGAATGATGAAGCTGTTGATGCCTATGAGGATTTATAGTGTCGTAAAACATAAGGAGAGGTTTTACTCCATCTGGGAAGGTCACTAGGAGTCGGAACTGACTCAATGACAATTGCCTTAGTTTTAGATGTTTGGTGCATGCACCTGGAATTATCAAGACACATTGGGTGATGGCATATTGCAATGAAATTCAGTCTAATTCACACATAGATGAGGAAACATACTCAGCAATGCTGCATCTGGGACAATTATCTCTAGTTTTCTAAACCTCTTATTTGTATTTGTATTTTTGCTTTTGCATTAAAGGTCTTAAAATTGCCTGTCTTTTTATTTCTAAACACCAAATATAAAAGTTATCAGCTCACAATGTTCCTTTTATACATAGTTGTAAAAGCATTTCTTGTATTATCATTCACTTTATTACATTTCAGTGATATTTTGTTACTTGTACTATAGGAAGTTAATAGGCCTCATGAACTGTATCTAGAATACAAGTTGTACTGGTTGCATATTCCAACCTCTAAATGCCTTTCATGTCAGCTTGAGAGATACCATCAGGCATTTGAAAGCCTCGGCCTATTTATAAAGATATCATCAAAACCTGCCTGATGTAGCTGACTTATGAATCAATTATCTGAACTACAGCAAGTGATGTATCTATTCTGAATTTTCAAGTCATATATTTGAAGCTAAACTACAAACAGATAAACTATTCAACAGCCTATCATGATTCTTATCTTCATGTACCTACCTGTCAAACGTGAAAGAAAATAAAAAGAGGCAAAATCCAATTGATTTTGCTAGGAAGAGTTTTTAAAATTATATATATTCATATTCCCTCTCTGTATATCTCTCTTACTCTTGCCTACACACACACACACACACACACACACACATACACACACACACACACACCTGGCTATCATGCTAGTTATGATGTGAGAGAAAACAAATATATAGAACCAATAAGAAAGATAAATAATTAAATCAAGAACCACAAGACTTGCTTGCTCATGCTGTAAGCGGAGAGAAAAAAAACCAACAAAATTAGTTATAAGTCTTATGGCTTAAATGATTGGGTCTTTTACTAAACAAATACTTCACTTTATTACAAAAGCTATAAAGCCACTGAGTGTGAGAAGAAATGCTTATCTTTCATCCCAGATGTGTTGAAAATAATAAAAGAGTTTAAGAGAAAGAACTATGTCTTTTTATTTATTTATTTAACATTTTTAGGCCATTTCATATTCTATTTCAGGATCTTCCTTTCAGTTGTAAATATAAATTATTTCAGGTTTACTGCTTTGCTGAATGATGCTCCAACTTCAGGAAAGTCTTTCATACATGCTAACTAAACTCATGAGAATCTCATTAATACACTAGGATTAATACACTAGGATTACAACGTATTAATATGGTGGTGTTGTTAGACGCAGCCAAGCCAGTTCTGACTCACAGTAACCCTATTTATGAATGATGGAATAACACACTGATTTTGCTACATCCTCACAATTGTTACGTTTGAACCCATTGTTGCTGCCACTGGGTCAATTGTGTGTCTTCCTCTTTTTCTCTGATCCTCCATTTTACCAAACATGAGGTCGTTTTCCAGGGACTGGTCCTTCCTGACAATATGTCCAAAATATAAGAGGCAAAGTCTCACTCTCCTGGCTTTTTAGGAGCATTCTGGCTATAGTTCTTCCAAAAAAGATTTATTAGTTCATTTGGCAGTGCATGGTACTTTTAATATTCTTCTCCAGCACCATAATTCAAATGTATCAGTTCTTAGGTGGTCTTCCTTATTTACTGTCAAGCTTTCATATACATATGAAGTGACTGAAAATAGCCTGGCTTGGGTCAGGCTCACCTTACTCTTCAAATTGGTATCTTTGCTCTTTAACATTTAAAAAATTTCAATGTATATGTTGTTTTTGTTAAGTTCTATTGAGTTGGTACTGACCCAGCGAACCTGTATAAAATTTCAGAGGTTCTAATTGTGGTCTTGAACCTCAAACCTTGTGGTAAAGAGCCCAGTGTTTATCCTGTAGCACCTCACCAGGATTGAGAAAATTGAGTAACTTTTAATTAACCAGTGGATTATCTTTCCAGTATGAAATTCTATGGGAGAGAAAAATTAATATCAGAAGTATATTTTATTTGCATAGAATTATAATAAAGGAGACCAAACATCTTGCAATGGCCACACCAAATTCAGGCACTATATTCACAGTTATAGGGTTTATAAGGAAAATTAGCAAGTTACAATTCAGGGTCAGAACTGGACAGTTTCTCTTCTGCAGTGCCCACGGACAGTCGTCTCTCAGCCTTGGCAATGTTACAATGCTCTTTTAAGGCTGATTATAAAGGCAGTTGTTCAAACAGAACAAGGAAACATCGAATGGCTTAAAATTAGAAAATATATGTGCCAGGGTTGTATTCTTTCACCATATTTATTTAACTTGCATGTTGAGCAAATAATCCGAGAAGATAAATTAAATGAAGAAAAACGTGACATCAGGACTGACTGAAGATTCATTAACAACCTGTGATATGCAGATGACACAATCTTGCTTGCTGAAAGACAAGAAGACTTAAAATACTTGCTGATGAAGATCAAAGGCCACAGCCTTAGTTATGAGTTGCATCTCAATGTAAAGAAAACAAAAATCCTCACCATGGACCAATAAACAACATCCATATAAATGGAGAAAAGATAGAAGTTGTCAAAGACTTCAGTTTGCTCGGATAAGCCATCAACATTCATGGAAGCAGCGGTTAAGAAATCAAGTGACATGTTGTTCATTAGGCAAATCTGCTGCACAAGACCTCTTTAAAGTGTTGCAGAGCAAAGATATCAATTTGAGGACAAGGTGCACCTGACCCAAGCCATGGTATTTTCAATAACCTAATATGCATGTGAAAGTTGCAAAGTGACTAAGGAAGGCTGTAGAAGAATAGATGCATTTGAATTATGGTATTGGAGGAGGATGTTGAAAATACCACAGACTGCAAAAAGAACAAAATATCTGTGTTGGAAATATAGCCAGGGAAGCCAGGATGGCCAGACTTTGTCTTTCATACTTTGGACATATTGTCAGGAGGAACCAGTCACTGGAGAAGGATATCATGTTTGGTACAGTGGAAAGTCAGAGAAAAAGAGGAAGACCCCAACAAGATGGATTGGCACAGTGGCAGAAGTAATGGGCTCAGGTGTAGCAACAATTGTGAGGTTGGCCAAGGACCAGGCAGTGTTTCGTTCTGTTGTACATAGCATAGGGTTTCTATGAGTTGGTACCAACTCAATGGCACCTAACAACAGCAACAATAAATGCCCACAGGGTATACCACTCCACCATAACCCTCAGTCTGAGGACAGTAAGCTCTAGCTTCTTGGGTGAGCAAATCTAGATGCCCAAGTAAGTGCCTAGAGCACCCCACTCAGTAAGTAAATTTCCTGCCAAAAGTAATTCAGCTTTACTAGCTCTTGGACTGTGAAACCCATCACTCTGTCCCCTGCTTTGTCTCTTGTTTGTGTTGCTGCTGCTCCTATGCCAGTTTTCTGGTGTCACAGCTTTCTGCTCCTGGATGGAGGAGTTTCAATGGAATCCAGAGGTCTTGCTCCACTTCTAGATCTTCTCTGATGACAATGAGATAGTGAGACCCCCTCCTGCTTCTGAAATGACTCATATTAAATCCACATTTGAGTCCCAAGTTTTTACAATGACAATTAACCCTGTTAACAATCATAGCTGACTCATAGACTCCTATCAGCATCTTCTCCATCTTCTCTTTCCCAGACCCATCAGGGCAAAAACGTTTGATGGGAGTTACAAAGACTATGGGTATTGTTGCTAGGTACCATTGAGTCAGATCCAAATCATAGAAAGAAACCCTATGCACAACGGAAGAAAACCCTGCCTGGTTCCACACCATACTCACAATTGCTGTTGGGTTTTTGTCCATTGTTTTTGCCACTGTCTTAATTAATCTCATTGGGGGTCTTCCTCTTTTTTCACTGATCCTATTTTTTTTTTTTACCAAGAATGAAGAACCAAATGATGTAATTCACTGCACTGTAGTAAGCAAAGAATGGAATTAGGAAGGCCAGTTAGATGGTTGTTGTAATGATCTAGTCATGAGATAGTAGTGGTTTACAATAACAATAAATACCATTAAAACATTAAAAGTAACACTGCTTACTGAAAAATATTAAGCAAAAAAATGATTTGCAAGCATTACTTTGCTTAAAATTTATAATTATCCTATGAGGTAGGTTCTAGTACCCATTGTCATTCAGTCAATTTGGATTGATGCAACCTCATATGTGCAATAATGCAACTATACTCCAGAGTTTTCAATTGCTGATGTTTTGAAAGTAGAATGCCAGGCTTTTCTT
This sequence comes from Chrysochloris asiatica, assembly GCF_000296735.1. Classification (NCBI taxonomy): domain Eukaryota; kingdom Metazoa; phylum Chordata; class Mammalia; order Afrosoricida; family Chrysochloridae; genus Chrysochloris; species Chrysochloris asiatica. The sequence continues at coordinate 3,864,639 of NW_006408604.1, forward strand.
CCCAAGCATCTATTGGTGGTCTCAACTACTATGCTTTCAGTTATCAGCCAAGCATGTTAAGCACTCAGTGATGAATGAGAAAGCTAGAAACTGGTATTATTCCCATTACACAGACAGAACAGAAACCCTGCACATAGGTAAGTACTTTATATAATTTGTAAGTGATGAAACAGTGACTCAGACCCATACCTCTCTGATTCAGCTGCCTAGACTCTAAACGGTTACTTTACTCTGTCTATAACGTGGAACAAATTGGGAGCTACATAGAAGGTAGAATTGATAAGACTGATGATTGATTATATGACAGAAGAAATGTGGAGGAAACCTCATATTTAATGTGATTCGCAATGCTTTTCAGTTACACAAGCAGGCAAATCAGGAGGAGTGGGTTAGAAAAGGGAAATTATATAAAATTTCAGACATTTTGAGTTTGTTATACCTCTGTACTAGTCAGTAGGCCCAGTCAGTAGGTAGACAGATATAAAGTTCAAGATACAGGTCTGGGTAAGATATAGATTGGGATGTCAGATGTACATAGGAAGAGTTCACAGTCTTAGAATATTGTGAATGTAAAATAAGCCTTAGTTCAAAACCTGAAGTGAATTCAGAATATCTTCGTATGAGGATAAAATGATGTTGTATGCACGGAAGAGAAGCCTTGGTGCACAATGGTAAAGTACTTGGCTACTACTCAAAAGGTCTATGTTAGTTCAGTGTATCCGCCCCCCCAAAAAACAAACAAATAAACAAACAAAACAACACAGGGGGATTGTAAGCAAATGCTGTTGAATGATGATGCATGGAAGGGATTGTAATCATTGAAATGAAACCGAAATATGATAGGATGAATGTAAAGCTGATGCTCTCCCATGTAAACTATCACTCAATTCACAATAAAAAACTTTAATAAAATAAAATAAAAGGTCTATGTTAGAACCTACTAGTGGCTCTGCAGCAGAAGAACCAGAGGTCTACTCCTATAGATATTATAGCTTAGGAAACCCAGGAGTCCTGTAGGGTACTGCACTGGACCACAAGTTCGGTTTGTACCATAAGGTTAGCAGTTTACTCACCAGCCACTTCTCAGAAACCCTAAACAGGGTTGCTATGAGTTGGAATTAACTCAAAGGCCCTTGACAAGAACAACAACAGAAAATCCTTAGGGGCAGCTCTTCTGTATTATATAGGGTTGTTTTTGAAATGCAATCAACTTGTTGCATACGACATTTACAAAAGTATTCAAAAGGTACCAAGTAAGTATATTTTCATTATAAAAACTTTTCACAACTTAACTCAAGTTCTTCTAACTTTAACTTTATTATATTCTTAGCAATACTGACAAATAAAACAATAGATCTAGGTCTACATTTGCAAAAGAAAAAAATCAGAAAATACTATGCCCTGTATCAAACACTGCATGCATTAAAAGTAAAATTATAAAGTCTTGAGCTGCAAGAGAAATGCAATTTAAGGTTAATATCAGAGCAATAAAACATATTTTATTTATGTTTTGAAATAAATATAACTGGAAACTTCCAAAACATATTTATTTTAAGCAACAAAAGGTAATGTTCTCCATCTTTAATTTCTTTCATAAATGAGAGGAAAAACAAACAAAAGAGTAAAACTCCTTATAAAAGTGGGCCAAGAATATTAGTAACCATGAATATACTTAAAGGATTGTTCAAGCTTTCTAGTGATTAAATAAACGAAAATAAAATAGTTATGAGATTTAGTTTAGGCCTATTATTTTGGAAAATATTAAAATTAAGATAAGGTTGAAATAAACTTTTATTCCCCTTCTAATATTTTTAGCTTCCTCCTTTATAAAATAAAGAGAAAATACTGGACTGCTAACTGCAAGGTAAGCGGTTCAAATCCACCAGTTACTTCTCAGGGTTGCTATAAGTGGAAACCAACTCTATGACACTTAACAACAATAACAAAATAACACTGTTCTTCCACTATTAGGTCTATTTTATCTCCTATCCAAATCAGTTTCAAAAAAACGTTCTGATCTCAAAAAAAAAAGAGAGATCAGAAAGAGGTCAGCAGTTCTAATCCACCAGCTTCTCTGAGGAAGAAAGAGGAAGTTTCTGACACCATAAAGAAAACTCTACATAGGCTCGCTATAAGTTGTAATCAACTGGGTGGCAATGTGATCATGAAGTTGGCATTTTCATGATCTGTTGTTAGTACACACTTTTATTCAAATTCATAGGAAATGAGTTTCCTAACACAAGGGAGATTCACAAAGTTCAGGGAAAAATGGAATTAAAACACAATGGAAATTTTCATGGACATTTTGAAACTCCCACATATGTCTGTCTTAAAAGTCTGTGTACAAAAAAATCTAACTTTTTCTATCTATGCACATGAGACTGCTTAGGCTTAATATGTTTTATTTTTTAAAAATCATATTAAAAACATGAAATAAATAATTATACAGCATTTCTTTTTGACATCATTTTTGTTTAGTTATTACTATGTTGTTGTTAAGTGCCGTCGAGTTGGTTCGAACCCATAGCAACCCTGAATAGGGTTTCCGAGGCTGTAAATCTTTATGGGAGCAGAAAGCCTCATCTTTCTCCTGTGGAACTGCTGGTAGTCGAACTGCTGTTCTGGAGGTTCCAGCCCGATTCCTAACCACTACGCTACCAGAGGTCCTTATAAGAGATAAATGTGATAAAGATGTGTATTCTTCCTAGCACAAGTTTTGTTCAGTTCCACAAAGGTTATTGTTGTTATCAAGTGTGGTTGAGTCAGTTCTGACTCCTTAGCAACATTTTATAGGGTTTCCAAGGAGCAGCTGGTGTGTTTGAACCACCAAACTTGTGGTTCCCAACCAGTGCTTATCCTACAGCAACACATGGTTATACTGTATGATGTTCTGTAAAGTTTCAAAGTTAGGACAGTCAAAATTTTGCCAAATTGTAAGTTAAAATTTCTATATTTAAAAAAAATCATTTGTTTCTGCTATTTTTTTGTGAAAGAGGTTAATTTTCTTGTACCACTACTATGCAGTTATAGTGAATTTACAAGCAAATTTATTGAAATTAATTGCTTCTGAAATTTGAATGGGTCGTTTTTGAGTGGAGTTGTTAAATGTTGTCAACTAGGTTCTGACCCACAGCCACCCTGTATAGGGTTTCCGAGGAGCAGCTGGTGAGCTTGATCTACCGATCTTGCGGTTCAAACTGACTTTGCAGTCCAGTGTATTAGCCCACAACGTCACAGATCAACATAAAACCATAAAAGAAAAAGAAGTTTTCAAATATGATATTCACTATTTTGTAATCTATGCCTTGAATTTAGAACTATCAGCAGTTTTACAATCACTGTATTTCTACTTTTTAAAAATAAAAAAAATCCCTGTAATTGAAGGCGTACTACAAGATAACTTCTGTAAGAACTCTTCTTCCCCCTAGTGTACACTTTTATTATTTCATCATATTATTTTAAAACGTTTAGATTTACAACGTGGCAGTTAGAAACTTGGAATGAAGCTTGAGAGAAAGGTAGAATAACGCAGGTAAAATGGATCTCTTTTATATTACTCTTTAAAGAAACACAGAGTTTAGTTGTATGAAATAATCTATTCCTTTTGCCATCAAATATCTAGTATTTCAGGATTAATTTTAATAAAAATTTTGTTTTCATTTGCTGGGGATAGAACATTTAATGGATATATCTAACTAACTAAAATAAATATTTATTTTACACATGTGAAATTTGTCTATTTTACAAAAATATCATTTTTTAATTGCACACAGTTTAAAAATATTCTGCAAAGTAAATTATGTATATTTAATATGTAATTTAAAATTAAAATTAAAATTTGATTCTATTTATAGTCACAAATTTGGTACATTTTTCTTTCATAAAATGATTTTTAACTTGTCATATTTTATTTTATACATGTGTGGGAGAAAAATGAAGCTTTCTATTCCCATAAAATTTTACAGCCTTAGAAACCCTACAAAGAATCTCTTTAAGTCAGGACTGACTCCACAGCACACAACCAACACAACTACCACCATTTTATGTAACAGCAAATGTAACAACATCTATGCAACGGCACATGACTGGGCATTGCATCATTCTGTTATGCATAGGGTCATTAGGACTTGGAATTGAACCAATGGCACCTAACAACAATAACAATACTTAATTAATGATCTTTAGTTACACATGTATTTTCACTTTTGACAAAATGTTTAACATATGCTTGCTAAACAGAGGTAAGTTATTAAACCATGATGCATGATAGATAGGTAATAAGGGATGAAGGACAGTATATCCACATGAGACCCTTAGGGGCATTTCATATTCATAACACACTAAATATACATGAATCCTAATATTCTACGATTTTAAATTAACCAACATTGGTGACACTCATTCTGACCCCATAAGCCCTCTACCCAAGAAGCATTCAAACTTCAGTTTTGTTCCTTGTAATCACACCATCAGAGTCCTGATATGTTGCTGTAGGATAAGCACCTGACTGATAAATGAAAGATAGGCGGTTCAAACCCACCAGCCGCTCCTTGTAAACCCTATACAGGGTCATAACCAACTTGATGGCATGTAACAACTATACCCTCAGTGGAGAAGAAAGAGAAGGCATGAGAATATTGCAAATCTCAAGATTCAGGTAACACTGTTGTTTCAGTTCCATTACATCAAATCCTAACTCACCCCATCTCTTTTTCTTTATTAGTACTTGGTGTTTGATATTGATTCAGCTCATTAAATTTGCGCAGTCTTTCGCTTTTCTGATTTGTGCCTTCGCTGGTTTGGTAGTACATTTGGAGGCTCCCATTGTGTTAAGGTAAATCCCCACGTGACATTCTCTTATTTTGCAGCTATATGTTTAAAAAAACTGGTAATATTTTCAGCACTTTTAAGTGTTCTATATGAATGATATTAAGTATATTTTGTTGTCCAGAAGGTAGAGACATGGGACTAAACTCAGATGTTGGGTTTATACAAATACATTTTCATCCAGTAATTCAATTATCAGTAATTACCCTGTAATGCATGTGCAAACATATACAAATGTACATGTGCAAAGTAGTAGGAACACTTTTAAAACAATATACATGTCCATTAAGAGATAAATAAATGTGCCAAAGCCTTTAAAAAAAATGATATAGATCATTATGTTATACTAAAAAGAGATCTT
>NW_006408604.1:3883257-3893118 GCF_000296735.1 Chrysochloris asiatica
TGGATGTTTGCAGCTATTTCTCTTCATTTTGAGTTATGCCCCATCAGCAAATGAAGGTCCCATGGGCTTTACTCCCACGGGCTTTACTCAATTCACATCATCACAGTCAACTCTACTTTGAGAAGGCAGCTTTTCCCAAGTTACATTTTGAGTGCCTTCCAACCTAAGGGACTCATTATCCAGCACTATATGTGACAGTGTTCAGTGACTAAATATTTGGAAGCAGTTGATCACTCCTTTTTCCTAGTCTGTCTTCATCTGGAAGCTCATCTGAGACCTTTCCACCATGGGTGACCCTGCTGGTATTTAAAATACTTGTGGCATAGCTTTCAAAATCACAGCAACTCACACGCCGCCACAGTACAACAAACTGAAAGACGAGTTGTGGAGATTATGCTTTGAGAGGTATAAAATGCTATGCAAGAAAAAGGAATTTTGGTATGTTGGTAGCTACAGTCTTATGATAATGTAACAGGATCAATTGTTTAAGACCACATTTTTTGAAGGAGTTAAAGATTTTCTTCATCATCCTGCTGTAGAATAACTGCAACAATGATGGAACATATAATTGACAGCTTATAGTCATATATACACAGATACCAATACTTTGAAAACCAGAAGGGAAGAGCACACTCAGCATTTCTCAAGCTGAAAGAGCTGAAGAAAAAAAATTGAGCCTCTACTTGCAATATTATAGGATTCTCTGGGCAAAACTGCAAAGCTGTTTGAACGGCAAGGTCAGTGGTTCAAGCTCACCAACTGCTCCTTGGAAACATAGTGTTGCTATGGGTCAGAACAGACTCGACGGCACTTAACAACAACAACAAATAGTTAAAATATTAACTGATGCAGAAAGCATCAAAAGAAGATGGCAGGAATATACTTAGCCACTTCACCAAAAAGAAATGGCCTATGATCAACCATTTCAAAAGGTTGCATATGGTAATTATGGAAGATAAGTACCTGTTCAATGTTCAAGCTACAATGAAAGCATTGGCAAAAAAATAAGACTCAGAGAATTTATGGAATACAAATGTTTCAACAAACTGATGCAGCCCTGGAGGCACCTAGTTATCTATACCAAGAAAATTTGAATATAGCTACCTGGCCAATGATTGGAGGATATCCTTATTTGTGCCCATGCCAAAGAACGTTGACCCAATGGAATGTTAAAATCATCAGATAATGTTATTAGTAACACATGTAAGTAAAATTTTGCAGAAGATAATTCAAAAACAGCTGTAACAGTATATTGACAGAGAACTATCAAAGGTTCAAGACTGATTCAGATGTGTACATAGAACAAAGATTATCATTGCTGACGTCAGATGGATCTTGGGTGAAAGCAGAAAATATCAGAAATATGTTTATCTGTGCTTTATTTGCCATACAAAGGCTTTTTGACTGTGTAAATCATGACAGGCTGTGGATAAAATTGCATATAATGGGTATTCCAGAACACTCAGTTGTGCTCATGAGCAACCTGTGTATAGAGCAAGGAAACAATTGTTTAAACAGAACATGGTTTAAAATCAGGAAAGGTGTGTGTCAGGGTTGTATTCTTTCACAATACTTATTAAATCTGTATGCTGAGCAAAATCTGAGAAATTGGATTATATGAGGAAGAACCTGACATCAGAATTGGAGTAAAACACATTAACAACGTGTATAAATGATACAACTTTGCTTGCTGAATGCCAAGAGGACTTAAAATACCTACTGAAGAAGATCAAAGGCCACAGGCTTCCGTATGGGTTGCATCTCAATGTAAATAAAACTTTTTTTTTTTTCTCTTACCATAGGCCCTGTTAATAACAGAATGATACATGTAGAAAAGATTGAAGTTGTCAAAGACTTTATTTTGCTTGGTTCCACCATCAGCATTCATGGAAGGAGCAGTCAAGAAATCAAAAGGTGCAATCTGCTAGCATTCAACAGTAAAGATGTCAGTTTGAGGACTAAAATGCACCTGCTCCAAGCCATGGTATGTTTTTTTGCCTCATGTGCATGTGAAAATTGAACAATGAATAAGGAATACCATAGGAGAATAGATGCATCTGCGTTATGGTGCTGGAGAATATTAAAAGTACCATGGACCACCAAAAGAACAGATCTGTGTTGAAAGAAGTACAGCCAGAAAGTGCCTTAGAAGCCAGGATGGCGAGACTTTGTCTCTCATATTTCAGACATATTATATAAGGAGCTCTGGTAGCGTAGTGGTTACGAATTGGGCTGCGAACCGCAAGGTCAGCAGTTCGAAACTACCAGCAGTTCCGCGGGCGAAAGATGAGGCTTTCTGCTCCCGTAAAGATTTACAGCCTCAGAAACCCTGTATAGGGTCACTATGAGTCGGAATCGACTCCACGGCACATAACAACAACAACAACAACAACCAGGAGGGACCAGTTCCTGAAGAAGGACATCGTGCTTGGCAAAATGGAGGGTTAGCAAAAAAAGAAGGAAGATCCCCAACGTGATGGATGGGCCCAGTGGCAGCAGCAACAGGCTCAAGCATAAGAAGGATTGTGAGGAGGGTGCAGTACTGGGGAATGTTTCCTTCTGTTGGGCATAGGATTGCTATGAGTTGGAACTGACACGTCAGCAACTAATAACAACAACACTAACTAGCAATGCTTTCCAGGAAGATGCTCATAAAGATAGCTTCACTTTGACTAAATTCATATTGGAGGCAGAATCAATCATCTTACTACTATGGGGTTACCAGAAAACATGCAGAATGTGTTAGCTGCTACTATTATAATCATCCTGCTGTGATACATAAGCCTTCAGTGTAGGTTGGGAAACATTAGAGAAGGTACTTACCGTATGACAAGCAAAGCTGATAAACTATTATGGACACATTTGTGATTCTCATCTTAGAAATCGTAATTCTCCAGGTCTTTACAGTGAACTTTTTTTCCCTTCCTAGGAATCAGTGTTCTTTCACTCTTTCAAGACAAAATGGGGACCCCAAGTTAATATACTAAAAGTATAATGTGTTTTGATCATGTAGAATACTTTTATAAAACTATTAACAGAACACAACCATAAAAGAGATTAATGACTGGTGTTACTGCCACAAAATAAACTATACCAATCAGTAATTTGACTGCAGTCTTCAAATGAGCATGATTTTATTATTAATGGAATACGTATTTCTTTAAGAATTGAGACGTTAGAATTAAAGACTAGAACAGATGCCTCAGAACTCATTTAACCTATACATTCATTGAGTTTTAATTAAAATCTTAAGTACTACTTGCAGAGAGTACTTTTGTGGTAGCCATTACATATATGCTTTCTTTTTTATAGTTTCACACATTAACAGTCACACTCGTTCCTTAGAAGAATACCTTGATATAAAGATCATTAATTGTGTCGGGGGAAGATGTAATGAGTTACATAAGAAACTGCAAATTCTAGATAAAGAATAGATTACATGTACATGAAGTTCTCTCCCATAGTAATATCTCTCGCATAGTATTATGTGAGAGAACTACATATACATTTTCTTTTATGCATGACTTACAATGATTAAATAATAAAAAATACAACACAGCCTGCTTATATAAATGAGAAAAAAAAAAGTTTACATGCCAAAAAGCAAGGTTTTAACAAATTATTTTAAATTATCTTGGTTAACTCTCTTTAATCCATATGATTTCTCATTCAATATTTACTGTCAATTACAAAAGTAGCCTAAACTTAGATTTTTACGTGTTTATTTCTGAATGTTTCATTATCTACATTGATTTTTAAGAGTATAATTAAGTCAAGGCACCCTAGTGGGGTAGTGTGCATTGAGCTGCTAACTGAAAGGTCATCATTTCAAATCCTCCACTGCTTCTGGAAGAAATTTCTCTGCTCCCCAAAAGATTAACAGCTTCAGAAAACATATACAGAGTTGCTGTGAGTCAGAGCCCACTCAACAGCTTAAAATTTTATAATCAATAAATGTGACTGAAATAAAATATTATGATTATTTATCTGACAATATGTATTAGCTATAATATCTTTGTAGGTCTCTTCAGAAAAAATGTACTGTGTGAAGACTCAATGATCTTATCTTTAAGGAGCTGCCACCATTTTAAGCTAGTGTTAGTGTAGAATTTACAACCACTTTGTAACATTTTCAGTCTTGTAATACTTTTATAGTAAATATTTCAGTAATAAATATGGAAAGACAGCAAGAAGAGAAGGCATGAAGGCCTGTAAAACTATGGAAAGACAAAACCATTTGGTTAACTGGGCAGACATCTAGAACTACTGTGCTTTGTCTCACAGTTCTATAGTCAAGTGGGCATATGGGAGGCTTAATGGTGACAAAGAGGAAAAAGTCTTGGTTAATGAAGGTATATTGGTTTTCTATTGCGGTATAATGCATTGCCACATAGCAGTTTAAAATAACCTGTTTATACAGGATGCCAAATTAAATTTGAATATTAGATCAACAATTACTATTTTCTAAACATAAATACATGCCAAATGTTGCATGAACACCTGCTATGATGCTGTAGGACTGTTAACTACAAGTTTGGCAATTCAAACTCACCAGCTACTCCTTGGAAACCTTATACAGGGTTACTATGAGATGAAACCAACTCAACAACATTCAACAATAACCATCACCAAATATTGCATAGGGTACACTTAACATTAAAAAAAATACTTTTTTTGTCATCATGGCATTTAACTGGACCTGTACTATCTTTCTTTGCTGTATCAGGCAGCAATAGTCTGGTCTAGTACCAACAAACTATTCATATTGCCTAGTCATAGTCAAATAGATGGCCTCAGAAATTTTGTGGCAGTTGTTTTTTGGCAGTTAGTAATTAAAATATAGTATAAATAACAATTCAGCAAATAAACAAGGAGTTGAGGTGTAACCATTTCACAATGTGTGAAGAAGAAACACTTGCTATTCTTATGGAAACTATCCTACATAATATGTGGTCTGTAAGATAAGCACTGGACTGTTAACCAATAGGTTGGCAGTTCAAACCCATCAGCTGCTCCTGGAAAACCTTATACAGTATCAGTATGAGTCAGAGCAAACTTGACAGCACGAACTACAACAATAAGCAATATTATAAAAATCACCAATTTTTCCAAATAAAAATATAACAAAAAACTATGAGTAACAATTTTTAGAAAGGAATGTAAGTATTGTTCCCATGTTATCTGCTCCACTCCATATAGTGTATGTCGTTGTTAAGTGCCCTTGAGTCAGTTCCAACCCATAGCCACCCAGTATAGGGTTTCCAAGGAGTGACGGTTGAGATTGAATAGCCAGCTTTGTTGTTCAAACTGACTTTGAAGTCCAGTGCATTAACCCACAGTGCCATGCCAGGACTCTCTCTCTATATATAGATCTTTGTATAACCCAAATGAAAGGAAAATGGCTTTAGCAAGACGCATCAAAGATAACAAGATTTCTTTTCTTTTTTATTACAGGTTAAAATTTACCATTCTATAGGACAGAAATCAAGGAGCCATCTGGTAAAGTAGTGGTTACCAGTCAGGCTGCTACCCTCAGTAGTACGAATCTATCAGCCATTTGAGGGAGAAAGGTGAGGCTTTTTGCACAGGAAAAGATTACAGCGTCAGAAACTCTATACAGGGTTGCTATGAGTCAGAACCAACACCACGGCACACAGCCACCACCACCACCACCACCAGGGTAGAAATCAGATGTTTTAATAGTTACTATTGTTGTTAAGTGCCATGGAATCTGTTCCAACACATAGCCATAGGGTTTCCAAGGAGCAGAATAGGGAGTAAAATAAAAGATTACTTAATAGGGACCCTGGTGTGAGGCTATAGGATAAGCACTGGACTGCTAATCAAAAGGTTGGAGGTTGAAACCCATAAGTTGTTCAAACTCATCAGCTATTCCTGCAAAACCCTATACAGGGTGGCTATGAGTTGGAACTGACTCTATGACACTGAACAACATCAACAACAGTGGGAATGAATGGAGTCTCTGAATAGAACAATGATCAAACACTTGGTTGCTAACTAAAAGTTTAACTGTTCCAATCTACCAGCCTCTCTGCTGGAGAAAAGATCTAGCAATCTACTCAAGTAAAGATTCTTGTTGTTAGGTGCCAACAAGTTGGTTTGAATTCACAGCAACCCTGTATAGATTTTTCAAGGTTGTAAATCTTTGTGAGAAAAGAAAGTCTCTTCTTTCCCCTAGTAGTGGCTTGTGTGCTCAAACCTCTGATCTTGTGGTTAGCAGTCCAGTGCTTATCTTACAGAGCCACCACACTCCTCCCAGTAAAGATTACAGCCTAGAAAACCCTGTGAGGCAATTCCAGTCTGTCAACATAGAAAAATTTGTGACTCTTCTTCTCAAAGTATTTGACTCTTCTTCTCAAAGTATTTCCTACCAATAAAAACATACAACTATTTTTATTATCATATTCAAGCATATGATGCTGCTGTAGTTGATGAGTTATTTAGGGGCCAATCTCAGTCTCAATTAGTATTGCAAGCATTATAACTTCACAGCAATTGCTCAATTAAGTGGCCAAGGAAATTACAAAGCAAATATCCTAAAAATCTGCTTGCTTTCCTAATATCTCTAAGGTCCTAACTATTACAGATGTCCTCCCTTCTTGATCTAATAAATGTTTCCATTCATAATATGTTTTTTTTAACACAAATCATGCATTTTAATTTGCTAATATTATCCTCTCTTTTATTTTATAAATAAATTTAATTGATCCCTGATTAGACAAATTCTCTTCATCCATTATCACTAAGTTCAATAAAGTGGCAGGAACAAGCAGATACATGTAGAAGTCTCCTTATAAAGAACAGTGAGGGGAGAAGTTAAACATTTTGTTCAAGTCACGCTAGTGGTATAAATGTACCTTGGGATTATAGAGAAAATATCTTCCCTTTTCCTCCCCTCTTCTATCTTTATGTTCCTCTCTCCTTTTCTGCTTGTACTTTAAAATTTTATTTTTTCCCCTGTGTACCCAAAAAAGACTTCATAGAAGTGAAATGTAAACTAAACATTCCTCCTGACATTTCCTCTACACTTAGAATACAATAGTAGTCCTGGCCTAAAATGCTTTATGTGTAGGTTACCTGGCTAGTGCCCTACTTCAACTTCTTATATAATTCTAAGTGATCTAAAAGACTGAAGTAAACTCCTGGTGTTAATTGGGATAATGTTAAACATTGTAATTTTATGGACGCCATCAACTATGCCTAAAATGTGTACTGTCTCTCTATAGCTGGCTGACAAAGTCTCTCTCTTTTTCTCATTCCTTCTTTTTCTTTTTCCTTCCTTTCCTCCATAACTTCTTCCTTGTACTTTATTCCTTCTTAGCAGTAAAAAAAAAAAAAAAAAAGTATGCATAATACAGAAGTGAAATTTGTGAACAAGAAGGCAAATGTGAAAACATAAGCAAATGGTCACTGGATCGCTGAGATTTGTAGAACTACATTATTGTGATTTATGAGGATAACAAAGCTGTTTTTAAGTACTCTTTTCCTTCCCATTTTTCATACTTTCTATTTATCTCAGCCACTTTTATTTATTGATGTCTACTGGAGTGACATTGTGGGTTACTCTTTGGGCTTTGAACCCCAAGATCAGCAATTTGAATCCACTAGTCACAGCAGAGGAGAACAATGTGATGCTTCCTATTTACATAACAATTTACAGCCTCAGAAGACCTATACAGGGTTGCAATGAGTCAGCACACAACAACTTTTGAAGTTTCACCACTTATTGTACAATTTCTATAAGCCATCACTGATCTGTCAGCTTGTCATATTATGGTATCATAATATGGCCTTCGTGATAGAGATGATGCTGGAGATTGAATGATAGAATTTTGCAAAACCATTGACTTATTCACTGCAAATACATTTGTTAAACACCACAAAAGGCAATCTTAAAAATGGACCTCACTAGGTGGGATACACAGGCATCAATTTGGCTATATCTTTGGAGATAGAAGGTGGAGAAGCTCAATATCATCAGCCAAAACAAGGACTGTGGAATAGACCACCAATTAAGTCATACAAAAGTTCAGGATTAAACTGAAGAAAATTAAAACAATTTTATGAGAGACAAAATATGACACATAACATATACCCCCTGAATTCAGAGACCATCTTAAGAACAGACCTGATGCATTAGACACTTGTGACTAAAGACCAGAAAGCTGTGGGATGAAATCAAGATCATACAGGAAGAAATCAGAAGGTAGTAAAAAGGACAAAAAAGAAAGGAAAGACCAAAATGGAAGTCAAAAGAGACTTCGAAACTTGCTTTCCAATATAGAGATGTTAAAGAAAATGGAAGAAATGGGGACTTGAAAGATATGCACAGAAAATTTCAAAGGGAAGCTTGAGAAAACAAACTCAATTATTATAATGAAATGTACAAAGATCTGGTGTTAAAACGTCAAAAAGGAAAGAATATGCTCAACATTTTTCAAGCTTAAAGAACTGAAGAAAAAAAAATTAAAGCCTCAATTTGCAATACTGAAGGATTCTATGAGCAAAATATTGAATGCTGCAGAAAGCATCAACAGATAATTAAAAAATGGCTGTAACAGGGAACTGTCAAAAACTCAAGCTGGGCACAAAAGAGGACATGAAACTAGGGATATCATTACTGATATCAAATGGACCTTGACTGAAAGCAGAAAATAGTAGAAAGAAGTTTACTTGTCCTTTATTACTATGCAAAGACTTTTTGACTGTGTGCATCTTGGCAAGCTATGGATGATATTGAGAAGAATGAGTACTCTGGACTACATGATTGTATTCCTAAGGAACCTATACATGTACCAACAGGCAGTTGTTCAAACAGAACAAGGGGACACTGAATGGTTTAAAATCGGAATAGGTGTATAGCGGGATTGCATTCTTTCACCATACTTATTCAATCTATATGCTGAGCAAATAATCCAAGAAATTGGATTTTATGAAGAACAACATGGCATCAGGATTGGAGGAAGACTCATTAATAACCTGTGATATGCAGATGATAACACCTTGCTTGTGATACAATCTTTAAGTGAAGAGGATTTAAAATATTTATTGATGAAGATCAAAGACTACAGCCTTCAGTATGGGTTGCACCTGATAAGAAAACAAAAATATAACTGTACCAATAAATAACATCATGATAAATGGAGAAAAGATTGACATTGTTAAAGACTTCATTTTGCTTGGATCCACAATCAAAACTCATGGAAGCAGCAGTCAAGAGATCAAATGACATATTGCATTAGGCAAATCTGCAGCCCAAGACCTCATTAAAGTATTCAAGGGCAAATATAGCAGTTTGAGGACTAAGGTGCATCTGACTAAGAAAAGAATCAATCCTTTCTCCATGATAAGAATGTTGATTATTGGTCCAGTGGTGAGGATTTTTTTTTTATTTTTTTTATACATTGAGATGTAATCCATACTGAAGGCTGTGCTCTTTGATCTTCATCAGTAAATGTTTTAAGTCCTCTTCACTTTCAGAAAGCAAGGTTGTATCATCTGCATATCGCACGTCATTGTCGTTAATGAGTCTTCCTCCAATCCTGACTACACTTTTTTTTTCATGTAACCCAGCATCTCTGATGATTTACTCAGCATACAGGTTGAATAAGTATGGTCAAAGAATACAACCCTGTCACAAACCTTTCTAAATTTTAAACCATTCAGTGTTCCCATGTTCTGTTCGAACAACTGCTTCTTGGTCCAGGTACAGATTCCTAATGAACACAATTAAGTGTTACAGAATACGCATACTTTGCAATGTTGTCCATAGCTTGTCATGATCCACACTACTTTGCGTAGTCCATAAAGCACGGGTAAACATCTTTCTGATATTCTCTG
>NW_006408604.1:3893362-3898533 GCF_000296735.1 Chrysochloris asiatica
GGTGAGTGCCTCCTGTGCTGCCTCACTTTCTGGAAAGATTTCAATTTTTATTCCATCAATTCCTGGTGCCTTGTTCTTTGCCAATTCTTTCAATGCACGTTGGACTACCCTCAAAATGAAAATAGTCATGTCTATTTCATAGAATTTAAGGCATTAAATCTGATAACATATACAATGTACTGAGAGTCCAGGTGTAGCACTCTAGGATAAACACTGGCCTACTAACAACAAGGTTGGTGGTTCACATCCACCAACCTTTCCTCAGAAATCCTATACAGGATCGCTATGGGTCAGAACCTACTCAATGACACTTAACAACTTAACAACAGCGTATAAAATACATAGTGCACTGTTTAACAAACAATAACCAGTCAATACATATTTCTTATGTTGTCAAATGTTTTTGTGTTAAAACATATTGTCTTGAGAAATAACAGGAAATTACACATAAGGTAAAAGTTTTGTCTTACCCTGTGGGTATTCAAATTTTATATTTTATATGCTGCTTCAAATATGTCATATTTTGTATATTAATGAGTAGTCTCAATGTTTGAGGTGACAAAATAAAAAAAATTTTTTTTCTGTATGGCATATCTGTTAGAAATTATGTGACTTACATATTCAGTTCTGTTAGACATAAGAAGTCTTGGTGTGGCATTGTAGAATAAATCCTGGACTTCTTACTGAAAGGTTGGAAGTTCAAATCCACCAGATCTCTTTGGAAACCACATTCAGAGTTTCTATTAGTCAGAACCGATTTGACATCACTTAACAACAACAACAACATTAGTCATAAGGAACCATGGTGGAGCTTTGGGATAAGCACTGGCCTGTTAACCACAAGGTCAGCAGTTTCACCCACCCGTCATCACTCCCCAGGAGAAAGATGAGGCTTTCAATAGTGCCAGTGGGATTGGTTTTGGTTATGATAATCATCACAAAGCTTACCTTACTATATTATTATTTGTCAAGAAAATAATTTAAAATCATAAAACATGGAAGAAAAACTCTGAATTCCAAATCTTTAACTGGTTACAGATTATCAACATCTGAATAGTACTGTTTTACAATAAAAACAATGATATTTTATCTCCTTCAGTAGATACCACAAGAACCATTAAATTCTATTTCTAATGAAACTTCTGTATAAGTGGTTAAATGCAATTGTTAAATAATTTCTTTTTATAGCAAAAGCTTTACAATTAACAAGCCAGACACTGATTCAAGTCATTATCAATTTCTCTGTGGTTATTATAGCTTCCATAATAATCTGCACTCTATTAACATAGATTAGACAGCACTTTAAAGAGCAGCATCATTAGCTTTGGTTTCACAGAAAGATGAGAAAAAATTGGGCTTTTGATTTCCTAGAGTCTTCGAATTACAAACCAACACTGAAGCTCTTAGACAAAGAACATAAACAAATAACACGACATATCATTTTAATCTGAGTTTTTGTCTTTTCTTTAGCTATCTTTTGGAATATGCATTCATTAAGATTTTTTTATAGTTACATATTTTACATTCAGATTTTAAAATGAAAATAATGTGTCATTTGGAAACTCATGCAGTATGCACAACAGATTTACCTGTGCACAATGAGAATCACTTTACTAAAAGAACAATTTCTCCTTTGGGTCCTGAACCCCACCAGGTCTTCCCTTTACTTAATTAGTTGGTGACCCTGCCCACGAATGGACCTTGACTAGAATAGGATGGGAGTTTCACCGTAACTGAACTTTATATAGATTGGCTGCCCCCACTCCCAGTAGTGGACTTTTACACAGATTGCCCAGTAGTTGTCCTTTACCTGGATTGACTGAAGGGGACCTGCCCAGTACTGAAAAAAAACAAAAAACCCTAGTACATGGAGAATCATATGAGGTTTCCTAATGTATGTGAGCCAGAAGTGGAGCACGTTCTTTGGATATGGGACCCTCCACTACGATCTTCTCAGACTGGGTAAATCTACACTGGTAATGAATGAATGCAGTAACTGTGAGGGCAAGGGAAGAGCTGGAGGCAATGAACAAACCCAGATGACAGCTGTAACACTTTGAGAACAGGGAACTGTCCTTAAAATAGGGGCCATCCAAGAGCTGTCCTGGTGCTGGCCAGTAAGAGTCAGGACCCAGTTGTCAGTACCAGAGTCCACCAAGTTAAGTCACTGAATTTCCCATTTTGAAAGTTTCCTGATGGGTGAGAATTAACACTTATTTTCAGAAAAGGTATGCAGATCCTCTTTGAGACATATGTGGGTACCCTTGAGAGGTTGATGTTCCATGTTGGGCCTTCTGTATCTTGCTTTATGCATATTTTGTTTTTCTTTATCTCTTTTGTTTGTATCTTTCTCTGTTATTAATGTTGTTTCTATAATTACATGCTCCCGAGAGTTCGCTGTGATTTTTGCAATGGTTTATCAAGCCTAATAGAGAACGAGCACATGGAGTGAGAGGAGCTGGTGTCAGAAATGGTGGAGAAGTTGAAGAATAGAAGTCTATTTGACCTCTGCCTCATAGGAACCACCTTTGTGCTAATTCTTATACTCAGGGCTATTATTTCATTTGGCGTCTACTTCACGGTTAATATTTGTCATCCTAAAGACACATATTGGAAAAAATTAAAATAGTAATGCATCAGAAATATTGTAAATATGACTAAATATTTTTTAAAGAAACTTACAGTGTAAAACATGATAATAATATCTTACTTAGATAAAAACCAAGGTAAAATTACAAAACAGCATCTCTAGGAGAAAATTAAAGATAGTGACTAACTTTATGCATTAAGTTATACATGCATTTACAATTTGTATGTTGGGGACTTGAACTTAGAGTAATTAGCAGTAGATCAGCATTTCTGTCTAGCATATAAATATGAAGAAATACAAAATAAATAAAAGTAAACTATATAAAAATTAAGAAATACGAAATTGGCTAAAAAGTAGAGGGTACTGCTGGGAGAGAACTAACTAAAAAGAATAAAATTGTGTCGAGTTTTACACACATACACAAATGAAGGCATGCATGAATGACAATTTCTAAATGAACTTTTAGGACCATAACAACATTGATTTCCTTTCTGAGTGAGCTTTTAGGCTTATAACAATGTCAATATTTTATACAGTTATGTAAGATGATAATATGGGAGTCCTGATGTGGTATTATTAGTTACTGCACCAGACTGCAAAGTCATTTGAAGTTCAAGGTTGGCAGTTCAAGTTCAGCAGCTGCTCCTCAGAAACCCTATGGGGTTGCTATGGATTGGTCGCTTGAAAGCACTTGATAACAACAACAAGATGATAACATTGGGATTGGAAAAGGCTAGGAGAGGACACACACACTGGCTCTTCTTTTAATGTCTTTTGAAACTTTTTGTGAATTTATATTAAAAAAAAAAGGACATAATATACAGCATTCATCCTTTAAACCAAAATAGATTATTTAGAATCAGATTACCCTCTTGTTTGAAAAACAAAAAGGCAAAGAAGGACAGTAATCTCTGTAAATAGGAAATAAATGAGGTGAGGTTTACAAATGATCTAACTTAAAGCTCAGAGAAAGATTCTAGATCATAATGCATGAAGAAAGAATTAAGGCAATTCCTTAATTCCAATTAAGGAGCTCAGAACACTCTCTCAATTGAGGAGATTGCTCAGAAGGTGGGAACACAAAAGAGGCTAAAGAACATAATACAAAGTTCATTTTAAAGTATTCTGTCAATTTCTATACCCAGCAAAATGAAATTTTAGAAAGAAACCAAAAATACTTTTCAGTCCTAAAGCTGAAAGAATTGATCACCTGGAGACTCGTATTATAAGAAATATAAAGGGAGCTCTTCAGACAGAAAGAAAATCAAGTTACTGGTGTAGTTAGGTGCTATCGACTCTGCTCTGACTCATAATAATTCTATGTACAACAGAACAAAACACTGCCCAGTCCTTTGCCATCCTCAAAATCATTGCTATATTTGAGAATCATTCCTATATTTGAGCCCATTGTTTAAGCCACTGTGTCCATTCATCTCACTGAGGACCTTCCTCTCTTTTGCTGAACCTCTTCTTTACCAAGCATCATGTCTTTCTCTAGGCACTGGTCTCTTCTGATAACATTTCCAAAGTATGTAAGATGAAGTCTCATTATCCTCACTTCTAAGGAGCATCCTGGCTGTGTGTCTTCCACGCAGATTTATTCATTCTTCTGGCAGTCCATGGTATATTCAATATTCTTTGCCAAACCAGAATTCAAAGGTGCCATTTCTTCGGTATTCCTTAAACATAGTCTAGCTTCATCTCTCATACGTTGGACATGTTATCAGGAGGGACCAGTCCCTGGATAAGGACATCATGCTTGGTAATATGGATGATAAACTAAAAAGAGGAAGACCCCAAAAGAGATGAATTGACATAGCGACAAAAAACAATGGCCTCAAACATAACAATGATGTGGACTGGGCAGTTTTGTTCTCTTGTGCATGGGGTCACTATGAGTCAAATCCTGCTCAATGACACCTAACTACAACAACAGCTTGCATACGCATATAAGGCAGTTGAATATCCCCTGGTTTGGGTCAGGTTCGCCTTAGTCCTCAAAGTTACATCTTTGATTTTTAACACTTTTACAAAGTCTTTTGAAGCAGAAACCTGTATTTCTGCTAGTATTTGAAATACAGGAATTAAAAACCCAACATCACAAAAATATGAAAACTACAACAGTACAACAAATGAACAGACAAGTAGAAGAAAATGATACCAAGTGGAAATCTGGATCTACACAAAAGAGTGAAAAGCATTGGAAATGACAACTATATGGCTAAATATGTAACTTTTTATTACCTAATTCTTTTAAAATTCAATAGATTATTTAAAGAAAAATACTTACAGTGGATTGTTTCATTTATGATATATGTGAAATTAAAATGTCTGACAACAGTAGCATAAACACCAGGAAGAGAAAATGGAAGTATACTAATATAGGGTTCTTATATTGTTGTGGTTAAGTGCTGTTGAGTCCATCTCGAACCATAGTGACCCTGTATAGGGTTTCTGAGAAGTGGCTGGTGAGCTTAAACCACCAACCTTGCAGTTCAAACGGCTTTGCAATCTGGTGCATTAACCCACAGTGCCACACCAGGACTCCAAGGTTCCTGTACTATACTGCAAAATCGTTTGA
>NW_006408604.1:3899033-3904157 GCF_000296735.1 Chrysochloris asiatica
GGTTCGCAGCCCAATTCGTAACCACTACGCTACCAGAATTTAAAGGTATATACTATAAATCCTAAATGAACTAGCAAAATAATAAAACAAAATGTTATGTAGCTAGCAAGACAACAAATGTAGCAAATACAATCATAAAAAAACTCGACCCAAATGAAGAAAAAAAAAAAAGGATAAAGATAAGAAGAAATAAGTGAGACAAATAGATTTAAATGGTCTGAATAGCCCAACTAAAAGGCAAAAATTGTCAGATTAGGTTTTTAAAGTAAGAGTCAATTATATTCTACTTAAAAACACAATTAAAAGGTAAAAAGACACATACTAACTGTAGATGGATGGAAAGAGATTTAGAAAGTCTCCATTGATTACAAAGGAGCTGGATTGCTATGTTAATTTAGAACACATTCATTCACATAACACATACACACATGCACACACTTGTGTAACTTTATTACATAGATGATAGTTGTAGAAAACTGTGTTTCTATGCTTTTACTTTTATTCTTGGTCTAGAAAAGTTATTTTGGATTTCTGAAAGTTTGCCTCTGATAATCAATAACCAACACCTGAAGAATCCAGAGTCCAGAGTTTACAGTGTTAACACTGAGTATGCATATGCAAAAGAGTAAGGACAAGGGATAACAGAAAGACACTAGACACTCTCAACACTAGAAAAAGAGACATTAAGATACTTCGTTATGGCAAGGGAAAGCATCAAAGGGGAAAACCAGCTAGGGTTTTCTTGTAAGAGTGAGAAAGGTGTGCTACCACAGAGATTATGGTAGAGCTAATTGCAGTGTTGTAAGAAGATAGAGGTAGTCTCTTGATTACTATAATTAAAATTTTAGAGTAACAAAAGAAAATAATGGTAAATGAATAATAGTTCATTAAAAGGAAGTCCATTTTGAAGTAAAACTTTAATCAACAGGACTATACTTTTGGATATTTATAAGGAGGTGAGTTGAGGTAACAGTTTATCTTATTAAATTATCTTATGAGTTTATCCGGTTGTCTAGAAGCACCTTAATATTAAAATTCAGAGATTTTGAATAGCCTAACACTGTGAAGGTTTTCCATCAGAAAGTTTATTTAAAATAATTTTTATATGTGGAAAAAACTGGAACTTGCTTCCACTGAGTAACTGCCAGGTTTTAGGAATTTTGCTGTGTGGTTGGATAATTTATATATGCAATAATAATCATAGTAATTATAGTAACATAATAGTTAGCATTTAGTACCTCCAGTGAGGCACTAAGATAGGTAATTTACACATTTCCATTTTATCCTCCTCAACATGTGTCAAGGAAAGTATTTCTAGCACCATTTTACGTAAGTAGAAATTAAGATTCAGTGACATGTCCAAATGGTTCAACTAATAAGTGGTAAATTGGGACTCAGACTATTCTAAATCTAAAGATTTTACATTTCTTATAGGGTTACAGATTATTAATCCCCCTCTCCCAACTAATAATATTGAAAAAAAAAAAATAGCATGCTTCAAACTATAGGATTCTCATGTAATAGAACAGGAATAGGTATGGTTACTTTTACAAGTACAGTAGAAGGGAAAATTCATTTTCTAGTTTCCCGAGTCTATATAGTTATGTGGAGTCCTGGTGTTCTGCTGTGGGTTAATGCGCCAGACTGCAAAGCTGTTTGAACTCTAAGGTTGGCAGTTCAAGCTCACCAGCTGCTCCTTGGAAACCCTATACAGGGTTGGTATGGGTGGGAACCGTCTCAACAGCACTTAACAACAACAGCAAGGTATAATTACTTAGTGTTCCATATAGGAATTTTGAAATTCTCATTCTACCATCATGCTGAACTTGCTTTGGTACTACTATTACTTACCTCTTCAGAGCATGTTGTTGTTGTGTGTTGTCAAGTCAATGAAGACTGAGTAGAACTGCCATGTAGCATTTTCAAGGTTATAATCTTGCTGATAGCAGATGACCAGATCTTTTCTCCCATGGAGCATCTGGTGGGTTTGAACTGCCCACTTTTCAGTTATCAGCTGAGTGCTTGAACTGTTGTTCCATGAAGGCTCCTTTGGTGGGGATGGTGGTGGTGGTGTGTCGTAGAGTCGGTTCTGACTCATAACGAACCTGTACCAGGTTTCCAAGGCTGTAAATCTTTGTGGGAGCAGAACACCTCATCTTTCCCCCATGGAACAGCTGGTAGTTTTCGAATTGCTCACCTTGAGGTTAGCAGCCCGAATCATAACTACTACACTACCAGAGCTCCTTCAGCCTCCTTTATCAGAGCATAAACAATTTTGTTCTCACCAACTGGTTTTGTCCAGGTTCTATTTTGCCCAGTCTCACATATTTTTGCTCAGGATCAACTTTCTTTTGCTGCTAATCTGACCCTGATTCTAGGTTCTAATTCTGAGCAGTAGACTCCCCCCTCATTCCAGAGTTCCTTTGATCTACCAGCTGTTTGGGAGCCCTAGTGTGGAGCTGTAGGATAAGCACCAGAATACTAACTGTTCAAACCCATCAGCCACTCCTGGGAAATCCTATATGGGAGTGCTATGAGTCAGAAAAAAAACTCCTTGGCACTTAATAACAATAGCTAGCTATTTGAGTTCTAGGTAGGGTTGTTTGGCTTCAAGGAACAGAGACTCACTCAAATTGCCTTCATAACAAGCAACCATATGATTGGACCTGGAATGGGAAATGTTTTAGAAAATAAAAGAAATCTACAAATCATTCTTTTTACAAAAAAAAAAAATGTAAAAACCTTCACAGAGGAAGATTTTCAGGCAGAGAACAGACATATGAAGAAATGTTCATATTAGCCATTGTTGTTGTTAAGTGCCGTTGAGTCAGTTCCAACTCATAGCAACTATATGTAGGGTTTCCAAAAAGCAGCTGGTGGACTTGAATAGCTGACATTGTGGTTCAAACCAACTTTGCAGTCTAGCACAGTAACTCACAGAGTCACACCAGAGCTCCATTAGAGAGATGAAAATCAAAACTAGAATGAAATATCATTAACATGAACAGTGAAGTTCAAAAAGACATAAAACAACAAATGCTGATCAAGGTGTGGCGAGACTGGGACCCTTCTACATTGCTGGTGGAACTGTAAAATGGTTCATCCACTCTGGAAAACAGTATGGTGCTTCCTCAGAAAGTTAGAAATAAAAGATCTTATGACTCAACAATCCCTCTACTGGTATACATCCACGAGAAATCGGAGCCAGGATGCAAGTGGATATATTCACACTAACATTCATCGAAATACTATTCACCATAGAAAAAAGATGGAGACAGCCTAAGTACCGATCAATGGAAGAATGGATAAACAAACTTTGATACATATGCACAACAGAATATTATGCAACATTGAAGAAAAATAATGAATCTGTGAAACACCTCATAATATGGATGGACCTGGAAGACAGTATTCTGATTGTAATTAGTTAATAACAAAAGGAAAAATATTTTATGACATCATTATTGTAAAAGCATAAGAAAACATTTCCATACTAAAAAAGACATTTTTTATTGTTACCAGTGGTGAAAGGGAGGCAAGAGTAATTCACTGGCTAGAGGACAGACACATGTTAACTTGGATGACCAGGTGGGCAATATAAAAGAAGGTGGAAGACAATATACAAGAAGAGGGAGGGCAGCAGAAGAATAATGAAGATAGGAGAGGATGAGGGAGGTATGCACAGGCTAAAGGGAATAGAGGTAAATAGTGATATATGCACAACCATTCGCCTAAGAACTCTGCACTCTTCGATTTACACCATTTAAAACAGTAGTTTTGGCATCCTCAAAGGACTCACTTTGTGTTCTTTTTCAATGTGTTCTCTGAGTTTGAGGAACAAAAAAAAAAAAGTCTGAAAGTTTAAGACAATAGTTCTAAGGTGGATAAGGTAAGATTTCCAGATGAAATTCTCGCAGGATAATCTTTGCTGCCTTGAAAAAATGAACGGGTGCATTGTTAAGATCGAATGAAATTCCTCAGCACAACTTCCCTGGCTTTTTTTTTCCCCTCACAAGTGCCATTTTTAAGTTTCTCAAAACTTCTTCTTAATAAGCTCCTATGATTGTTCTATGTCCTCTGAGAAATATGTCACTATTACCCTTTTGAGATGCCAAAAAACAGTTTCCATAATCTTCTGAGCTGACCTCTATGCCTAGAATTTAATTGACCGAACAGACCTACTGATAAGCCATTACCTTGATTGGACCTTTTTTTTTTTGAAGGCAATGTAACAAGGCTATCAAATATTTTGCTGAGAGAACTTGTCAGCAGTTATCCACTAATTGCAGACACATGTTTAAACACATTTTGTATGAAATAAAACTGCATTTTTAACTGAAATGTTTGTTGTTGTTGATAGGTGTCTTCGAGTCAGCTCCAACTCACAGCGACAATATGCACAACAGAAGAAAACACTGTCTGGTCCTGGATGAACCTTACAGTCATTAAGCTGAGCCCATTGCTGCTGCTACAGTACCAATCCATCTCATTGGAGGTCTTCCTCTTTTTCACTGACCCTCCACTTTACCACACATAATGACCTTCTCTAGGGACTAGTCCCTGTTGGTATCACGTGCAAAATATGAGAGATAAAGTCTCAGTATCTTTGCTTCTAAGGAGCATTTTGGCTGAATTTATTCCAACACAGATTTATTTGTTCATCTGCAGTCCATGGTACTTTGAATATTTTTCTCCAAAACCATTACTCAAATGCATCGATACTTCTGCGGTCTTCCTTATTCATTGTCCAAACTTCACTTGTATATGAGGCTATTTAAACTCAGATCTTTGCTCTTGAACACATTAAAATGATCTTGTGCAGCAGATTTACCTAATCCAATACCTCTTTTGATTTCTGACGGCTGCTTCCATAGGTGTTGATTGTGGATTCAAGCAAAATGAAGTCTTTGATAACTTCAATCTTTTCTTCACTTTATTGTGATGTTATTGATTGGTCCACTTGTGAAGACTTTTGTTTTCTTCACATTGAGGTGCAATCAATACTGATAGCTGTGGGCTTTGGTCTTCATCAGTAAGTATATTAAGTCCTCTGCTTTCAGCAAGCAAGGTTGTACTATTTGCATATTGTTGTTGTTGTTGTTGTTAAGTGCCGTCGAGTCGGTT
>NW_006408604.1:3904537-3912248 GCF_000296735.1 Chrysochloris asiatica
GCATCATTGATGGACTCAAGTGTGGCAGCAGTAGTGAGGTTGGCCCAGGATCGAACATTGTTTCGTTCTGCTGTGCATGGGGTCGCTATGAGTCCGTTCCGACTCGATGGCACCTGACAACAACAACAACACATAACTCATAAACAATAGTGTGTTACTGCATTCCCAACCAACCCTATTTAGACAGCTTTCATATACTTGGGTAACTGCTGCTGTTGAGTTGGTTCTGACTCATAGTGACCCCATATAGGGTCTCTGAGAAATGTTGATGAGTTTGAACTGTGGACCTTGCAGTTACTAGTCCAGTGCTTATCCTACAGCACCACATCAGAGCTTAAGTTACATTATCGATAAGGCAAAACAAACCAAAAAATTACCAGAGTTGAAAATTGTGTCAGAAAACATCTTTTTCTTTTTCCTTGTGATTTCTGAACATAAAACTGACCAGACATAAATAGCTTAAAAGAATAATCGATACTAGAAAAAAAGGAAAGAAAAACACTTGTAAAGCCAAGGAAACTGCTATTGAAGCCAGGGAAACTTTGTGAAGCCAGAGAAATCACTAATGAAGCCAGGAAAATTACTAGTGCTATTTGCAAAAGTTTTCATTGTTAAAGCCGTAAAGCCGGTTGTTGCCTCCAAACATATAAGATTCAGGTTGCACAATTTGAGCAGCCACAAAAGCAAGCAGTCCTACACAACTGCCTTAGATGTGACTGAGGAATGAAAACACAACTAAGCACCTGAAACACAACAAAGGAGTCAGGGACTCTGAGAATTTCAGGAATTTGTGAATTCACTTTCAGGTACAATTCAAGCAACCATCTTTAATACCTGGATTTTTGTGGTTGTTAAGTTCCGTCAAGTTGGTTCCGAATCAAGCTGTAATCTTTGCA
The DNA here is from genome assembly GCF_000296735.1 of Chrysochloris asiatica. Lineage (NCBI taxonomy): Eukaryota > Metazoa > Chordata > Mammalia > Afrosoricida > Chrysochloridae > Chrysochloris > Chrysochloris asiatica. The sequence goes on from NW_006408604.1 coordinate 3,905,434, forward strand.
GGAGCAGAAAGATTCATCTTTCACCCGCCGAGAGGCTTGTGGGCTCAAATCGACCTTGAAGTCAAGTGCTTTTCTTACAGCGTAACACCAGGTTACCATTGTTGTTAAGTACGTCGAGTCCGTTACAACCCATACAACACTGTAAAGGGTTTCCAAGGAGCGGCTGGTGAGCTTGAACTGTAGACCTTGAGGTTGAAACCGACTTTGCAGTTCAGTGCATTAACCTACATCGCCACACTAGGTTACTAGTAGGCAACAAATAGCAAAGAATAGTAACAGGGCACATATCTAGCCTATATTTCCATCGCCCTTATCCAGAGAGATGTGTCCACGGCACTGAATTCTGGCTCATAACTAGTGAAAATGCTCTGGAGTCTTGATGAAGTGCTGCAGGATACACACTGGACTACTAAATACAAGGTTAGTGGTTCAAACCCACCGGCTTCTCCTTGGAATCCGTATAGGGGGTCCTTATGAGTCAGAACCAACTCAATGGCACTTAACAAAAACAACATTTGTAGCTATATTGCTCTTTTCCCCCTGCTATCTGACTTCAAATATTGAAACTCGGAATGTTGTTGTTAGCCGCTGTCTAGTGGGAAGTTGGTGAGCTTGCTCGCCAACCTTGTGATTCAAACCAACCTTGTAGACCAGCACATTAACCCACAGTGCTTTATCAGGACTCCCAGAGAACATGAGAAGCCATGTGGTGGCTGTGTGTGGTGAGTCGCTTCTGATTCATAGTGGCCCTGCATAGGGTTTCTGAGGCTGTAAATCTTTATGGGAACAGAAAGCTTTATTTTTTTCCCAAGGAGTAGCTGGTAGATTTGAACTGCTGACCTTGCACTTAGCAGCTCAGCTCATAATCCAGAGTTCCTTAGAAGTCATGTACTGAAGATGAAAAGAAGGCATCAACCTTGATTCCTGGAAAATAATGTGGAGAAGACCACTACTTGAGAAGTATTACTTGACAGAAAATAAATGGATCGTTACCCATCTATAATATTGCAATCCATGTAGCCAATTCTATATAATAGTTTGTTGTCCAATTTTATTGGCAAAAAATGAGTACTTATGTTTCTAACATAGGACCATGGTCTATTTTGTTGAATAGTTCTAAAGTAGGATTAAAATCAATGTCAAGTGTGATCAGACCTTATTAAAGTATGCTAGATTATTTGTTTAAAAATAAAAATGACCAAATTATGCTTTACTCTGATCCCATTAAAAAGTGAAAAATGATTCATTTCTTGAAGCAGTAGCTGTTTAGGAATTTGAAGAACTTGGAAAACAAGCTATTTTCTACAGTCTTAATCTTCACATGGATATAGCACATTTCAATATTTCTAATTAAACTGACAGACTAGGTGATGATACCATCTGCTTTTTGTAATAAAACCTATTGATGTTGCTGACCTGAATGTTTCTTATCTGCAGTAGACAACAAATGTAGATAAGCAATGTTAAAAAGGAGGACAATAGAAATAAAGTCACCACCAAACAGCTATATAATGGCAATATTAATTACTCTTTGAACAATATTTCAAGAAAATTTTATTTAATGAACCCTATTTTAGCTAAGGAGTCCTGGTGTGGCACTGTGGGCTAATGTGTCAGACTGCAAAGTTGTTTGAACTGCAAGGTTGGTGGTTGAAGCTCACCAGCTGCTCCTTGGAAACCCTATACAGGCTCACTATGGGTCAGAATCAACTCGATGGCACTTAACAACAACAACAACAACATTTTAGCTTAAGGAGCTCTGGTAGCATAGTGGTTTCAAGTCGGACTGCTAACTTCAAGGTCAGCAGTTCTAAACGATCAGCTGTTCTACGCGAGAAAGATGAAGCTTTCTGCTCCTGTTAAGATTTACAGCCTCAGGTGTGCTGGTGGCCAGGAGGCAGGCTTGCAGATGTGCACTTGGGTTGTTTAAATGATTATATATTCCTGAGCATTTTTGTGTACATCAAAATAACAACAAAACGGAATAGAAGCAAATACTGTTGAATGGTGATGCATGCAGGGGATTGTGATCATTGCAATGATACAAAATATGACAGGATGAGTGCAAAACTGATGTTCTCCCATGTAAACTATCACTCAATTCACAATAAATGCTTTAAAATAAATAAATAAATAAAAGTTTGTTTTGAAGTGTTAAAGCACCCTCCCTATTGTCTTGATCTTGCTCTATTGGACTTTCACTTACATAGTTCCCTGAATAAGGAAGCTAGTAGAAGAATCGATGCCTTTGAGTTGTGGTGTTGGAGGAGAACACTGAAAGAGCCATGGACTGCCAAAGAACCAATAGATCTGTTTTGGAAGCAGTGCAACCAGAATGCTCCTTGGAGGCCAGGATGGATAGGCTTCGTCTCTCATACTTTGGACACATTGTCCGGAGAGAACAGTTGCTGGAGAAGGATGTCATGCTGGGTAAGGTGGAGGGTCAGAGAAAAAGAGGAAGACCCCCAACGAGATGGATTAGCCAGGTGACATCATTGATGGCGTCAAGTGTGGCAGCGGTAGTGAGGTTGGCCCAGGATCGGACATTGTTTCGTTCTGCTGTGCATGGGGTCACTGTGAGTCAGTTCAGACTCGATGGCACCTGACAACAACAACAGTTCCCTGAAAGCAGCCCTTAGAAGACAAAGATTCACCTCTGATGAAGTAAAGACAGCAGTGTATTCGTTCTCACAGCTCAGCCTAAAACATTTTTAATAAGAAAGCATGAATGTCTATTGAAAGATGGACAAATTGTATTGAAAAGCAAGGAGATTAGGCCAAAACTGATGTATTTATCTTTTAAATTTATTATTGATTAAGATAAATTCTGCAACCAGAGTGTCAATAAAAAAAAGAAAAAAAAAGATATACAGCTTCAGAAAACCTATGCAGGGTCGCTATAAGTCAGAACAAACACTACCACCATTTTAGCTAATCAATATGAATTATTCAGGGTGTTCAAGTGATATTTGAATACAAATATGAAAGATATGTAACAGTCTAGTCTATCTTTCAAAAAGATATTCAAGCTAGAGATTTATATAATAAATTCCAACTTTTAAGTCAAATGTTAATTGAAATTTTAGCCCTTTTGCATCTACTTGAAACATTTAAAATTTTTGTTTTGATATGTTTATTCTGTCAAAGAACTTACAATAATAATAATAAAGCATAGATGAATGGGTAAGAAACACAAGTAACCATACATACAATAAGAACAAGAGAGCCACTGTGTGCCTAACCAATAAAGCCTGACCATAACATTTAAAATTTTTGCCTTGATGAGTCCATTCTGTCTAAGAATTTGCAATAATAATAATAAAGTATTGGTGAATGGGTAAGCAGCACAGGTAACCATATATGCAATAAGAACAAGAGAGGAACTGTGTGGCTAACCAATAAAGTCTGACCCTATACAGGTTGCTATGGGTCAGAATGGACTTGATGGAGCTACCAACAACATGTAAAAGAATCTAGCTATAATGAACAAAGCAGTTGCAGTATTTGAAATGGCAGAAGCAATTTTTGAAATACAGGAATAAAAATGTTCCATGGAGCTCAGAATCATTTTTTTTTAAGCAGAAGATTGACTGTAATCATCCTGGCATCTGCAGTTTGACTATAAGATGGAGACAGCATCAACAGATGTGTCTACATAAAACAGACACACTTTTAAACAGCCCAAAAGTAAATTGCACAAACAATATAATACTACTTAAATTGTAATTGTGACAACCAGAACCAAAAATTATATCCAGGCAAGCACCATGTATTTTGTCTTCTCTCTAATTATGCAGCTTATGTTCTCAATTTTACATTCTTTTCTGGCTAATGGAAGTATTCCATTTCATATTTGTATTTTTTTTTATTACTATAAGCTGTGCATTTTGTTTGTTTGACACAATACTCAATTTGGACATAATGTTGTCTTATTTCTTCACCTTTTGGGCTATTGAGAGTAAAAATTGCTTGATATGGGTAATGTATACAACTGAGTGTGGGAGGTCTGCCATTGGGCGGGAACAAATACAGGAAATCATTTTAATGTGTACTAAGAACCTACTTTCTGTAATCCTTAATGATTGGCATTTTTGTTTATGTTATATGTTATTTAAGGAGCTCTGATAGCATAGTGGTTATGACTTGGGCTGCTAACCTTAAGGTCAGCAGTTCAAAACTACCAGCGGTTCAGCGGAAGAAAGATGAGGCGTTCTGCTCCCGTAAAAATTTACAGCCTCGGAAACCCTGTGCAGAGTCACTATGAGTCGGATCCGACTCCACGGTACTTAACAACAACAACATATGTTGTTTGTTGCTGTTAAGTGCTGTCTACTAATTGTGACACTATGTAGGGTTTCTGAAGCTTTAAATCTCTGCAGGAGGTGAAAATCTCATCTTTCTTCCAGGAGCAGCTGGTGGGTTCGAACTGCCCATCTTGTTCACAGTATAGTGCTTATCCTAAAGAGCTACTGTGTTCATTTATGATGTATAAAGTTATGTAATTATTTCAATAGCTTTGAAGGTCAGTAATATTTATGCTATTTAAAATTGAGTAAATGAATGCTTTACCTGTGCTTTATTGACTACGCAAAGGCTTTTGATTGTGTGGATCATGACAAGCTATGGACAACATTGCAAAGTATGAGTATTGTGGAACACTTAATTGTGCTCATAAGGAATCTGTACCTGGATCAAGAAGCAGTTGTTTGAACAGAACATGGGAACACTTAATGTTTTAAAATTAAGAAAGTTATGTGACAGGGTTGTATTCTTTCACCATACTTCTTCAACCTGTATGCTGAGCAAATAATACGAGAAGCTGGGTTCTATGAAGAAAAATATGGCATTAGCCTTGGAGGAAGACTCATTAACAACCCGTGATATGCAGATGATACAACCTTGCTTGCTGAAAGTGAAGAGGACTTAAAACATGTACTGATGAAGATCCAAGAGCACAGCCTTTGGTATGGATTACATCTCAATGTCAAGAAAACAAAAGTCCTCACCACTGGACCAATAAACAACATTCTTATCAATGTAGAAAAGATTGAAGTTGTCAAGGACTTCATTCTTGGATCAACTATCAACACTCATGGAAGCAGCAGTCAAGAGATCAAACGACGTATTGCATTAGGCAAATCTGCTGCACAAGACCTTTTTAAAGTGTTGAAGAGCAAAGATGTCAGCTTGAGGACTAAGATGTGCCTGACCCAAGCCGTGATATTTTCAATAACCTCATATGCATGTGAAAGCTGGACAGTGAATAAGGAAGACCATAGCAGAACTGATGCTTTTAAGTTATGGTGTTGGAGAGCCATGGGCTGCCAAAAGAACCAATAGATCCATTTTGGAAGAAGTGCTGCCAGAATGCTCCTTGGAGGCCAAAATGGCCAAACTTCATTTCTCATGCTTCCTGATATATTGTCAGGTGGGACCGTCACTGGAGAAGGATATCATGTTTGGTAAGGTGAAAGGTCAGAGAAAAAAAGGAAGACTCCCAACGAGATGGATTAGCCAGGTGGCAGCATCGATGGAATCAAGCATGGCAACAGTAGTGAGGTTGGTCCAGGATCAGGCAGTGTTTCGTTCTGCTGTGTATAAGGTCTCTATAGGTTGGTGCCAACTTAATGGCACCTAACAACAACAACAACAACAACAAATTAATACTCAGAGAAAAGCTAAGTGATTAGTCCCAGATGAAAGAATTATAACACTTTGAAGCCTAAATTTCAACTTCAGTAGAAGTTGCTGATTCTTTCCAATAGTGATGGTGGTAGTTACATGCCATAGAGTTCTGACTGGGTTAGCAGTTCAGTTAGAAATCCACTATGTTATCAGTGCTCCTTTTCCAATAGTAGTTGTTTAATGTCATCAATTTGGCTTCAACTCATAGTCTCATTGTATAGGGTTTCCAAGGAATGGCTGGTGGAGTTGAGGCACCAACCTTGCAGTTCAAACTAATTGCAAAATGTGCAGCCCAGTGATTATCCTATAGTGCCAAACCAGAACTCTTACCAATAGTTGTTGTTGTTAAGTGCCGTCGAGTCTATTCCAACCCATAGCAACCCTGAATAGGGTTTCCGAGGAGCAGCTGGTGAGCTTGAACTGCCGATTTTGCAGTTCAAACAGCTTTGCAGTCTGACTCATTAACCCACAGCGCCACACCAGGACTGCTTCCCAATAGTGGCAGGGAGAAAATAAGAAAAGTTCCTATAACACTGAAAAAGTAGAGCATTTTATTACTACTATTGCTTTTTGACATTTCCTCTTCTACACTTCACATGTAGCAAAAGCAACTAAAACCAGATTCTGAGGATGAGGACAGGCCAACAATAGGCTAAGAGGAAATCTTCAGAGTTGGAATCAAGAGCACTAACCAAGTCTGGTTGGTTAGAGGTCTTCTTCTTTGGGCCGTCTCCTACTGGAAATAGAGTCATCACTGAAAGTGATGTTTTTCCCCCTAGCAATTGTGAGAAATGCAAATCTACATTTTCCAGATTAGGATTTGGACAGATTTAAATAGCACACAGCAACAACACATAAGCTTCCATTATGCCTTCACATTTTTCATGTTTATTATTATCTACAAATAATCTTTAAGGATGCTTCTGTATGTGTAGTGTTGACTATCCAAAATGGTATCTTTCCCTAGATTTGCTGGGTAGAATTCAATGTTAAATGAGATGGTAAATAAATAAGATTGGTACTAGGTAACAAAGTTTCTATTAATAAATTGACTTTTCAACTGGCAAGGAAGTGTCTAAACATTCATGTATTAGCATGTTGTTGTTGTCAGGTGCCATCGAGTCGGAACC
>NW_006408604.1:3913993-3920566 GCF_000296735.1 Chrysochloris asiatica
CCCCTCATATTTGATACCTTATATTTATCATTTAATACATACTCCCATAGTTAACTTATTTTTCCTATATTATGTAATGCTAGACCACAAAGACTTCTAGCTATTCATTCTAACTGAATCTTTACTATTATATTCTAAAAAAGAAACTTTTACTAATTCAAGTGCAGCTCCTTTAGAGTTCAAAAGTAGTCCAATACTTAGAAAATACAAAGAAAGATTTTAAAAAACAAACAAAAAACTTGATTTCTTGTTTTTATATATTCAACACAGAATATCTTCTTTAAGGAGATGCATATGTGAAATCTCTATAATAAGGCAAAGGTTGTAACAAAAATATGTAGCATTTGTAATTCAATGTTCTTAACTTGTGTAAGGGCAAAGTTTAATTAAATACATGAAGAAAAAATGTTTGTCTTTTTCTTCTATTCTCTTGTTTTTCTAGACATCTGGGGTATTCAGATCATATTCTATTATCAAAAAAACAAAAATGCTAATGAAGTAAGAATTTCGTCTGTAAGCAGAACATGTGAAAAAAAGAAGACAAATGTTAAGGACCAGCTTATTTCAATTTCCTTTGTATGAGACAATAATTAATAGAACAAATAATTTCAATGCAGCAAGACATTTTAAACAATGTCTATTACTCACTGCATAGGATTTAATATGCATTCAGATTAAAATTTTTTTTATTTGCTTAATTATAGAGTAACCTTATTTATTTTTAGTTGAAGTCTTAAAATCTATTTTATTTTGAGGATTTCTTGATGTTCTATGATAATCACATCCTGATAATCAAGAAGCAATGATTGAATTTTGCTGAGTGCCTATAGCATATAAGGTAGATTAATAACCTCATACGCAAGGTCAGCAGTTCGAAACTACCAGCTGATCTATGGGAGAAAGATGAGGCTTTCTACTCCCGTAAAGATTTATAGCCTTGGAAACCCTGTACAGGGTCGCTATGAGTCGGAATTGACTCCATGGCACATAACCACCACCACATACATGTGAAATCTGCACAGTGAATAAGGAAGACCATAGAAGAATTGATGCTTTTGAGTTATAGTGTTGGAGAAGAATATTGAAAGTGTCATGGCTGCCAAAAGAACCAACAGATCTGTTTTGGAGGAAGTGCAGCCAGAGTGCTCCTTGGAGGCCAGGTTGGCCAAACTTTATCTCTCATACTTTGGCCAACTGTCAGGAAGGACCAGTCGCTGGAGAAGGACATCATGTTTGGTAACGTGAAGGGTCAGCAGTATGGATTGACAAAGTGGCAACATCAATGGGCTCAAGTGTGGCAACAATTGTGAGGTTAGCCCAGGACCAGGCTGTGTTTCATTTGGTTGTGCATAGGGTCGCTATGAGTCATTGCTGACTCGATGTCACCTAACAACAACAACAACAACAATATTTTACTCAGCATCTATTCTACTGCCCTTAAACCATTTTATGTGTTGGAAAACAAAAACAAAAACAAAAACTAGACACTTTATTTCTAGGATTTCTTTGTAGCAAGTGTTCTGGATGTAATTAAGTTCCATGTATCAAGTACACTAATGTAACATTTGAATTCAGAGCTGACCTAAGTGGATTGAGAGGTCAAGCATCAATTTGTCTGGGGGACGTGCAGAGCCAACATCAGGTGGAGCATCTTTATGCCTGGGTTATAGCAGACAGTATGTTCCTCAAACCCACAAGTGGCTCTCTGATCTTCAGATTTCAGCTATGTTTGTGTGATCATAGAGTCAGAATTTAGAATAGCAATGTCCACCTTTAGTGTCCTCATTTTGTCCGTGGCAGTTAAGTGATAAATTCTATAATGGTATTTCAGAATTATTCAAGCTACAACTGCGTCTTTCAGAGAGTCCAGTGATTTTGTTGGCATTTAATTCCTTCTGTATATAATATCTAAAGCCAATTCTGTTAGTGTAACTGAATTGTTATGGATAATACCATATTCACAAAACAGTAATGTTATAAAACAAGAAAAATGTAAGACATTCTGATGATTTTTGCAAAAATTACATGTTAGAAAAGAGTTAACAGAAAAAGAAAGAGAGAGAAGATCCCAAGATACTGCAGTGTAGAGAGAAAAATTGGATTTAAGAGGTAAATCCCAGGCTACAAGTAATTCAGACACAAGTAATTCAGCCTAGAAGACTTAATTTTGATTTAGTAGAAAAGTAAACTATTTAACTACTTATCATTGTTTTTAAAGGTGGGAAAAAAAAATACTGTGATTTTCCTCTCCACAAAAGAATGAAAAATTTCTTTCTAATCAGAGATGTTCTTTGTTTCATAAAGAAATGTCTACAAAAATATGACTCTAAAGTTAATGATTTTCATCTCAGGACCATAGATGTGTGAATTATTTCAAGTGATCTCTGAAACCCTGGAATTAAACACAAAATGGTGTGTATGTAAATAAGGAAAAGTTTCAAGTGGGAGATTTACAGATTCTTAAAAGATCTCATCATCCAAAAAAGCCAAGAACCAAAGAGGAATTCTGTAGACTATACATTAAAATCAGTCTCACTATATTAGGAGTCCTGATGTGTCTCTGTAGGATAAGACTGGATTATTAACATCAAGTTTGGTGGTTCAAACCTACCATTCACTCCTTGAAAACCCTATATAGTGTTATGAGTCAGGACCAACACAACAGCACTTAACAACAACATTACTTCCTCCTGGTAATACTTCCCAAGAGCCTGAGTGTATATAAAAATTCCTATATTTATGGGGTATTATGCTTATTTTTTAATCAAATCTGTGTAGATAGCATTCAGGTTAATACTTTGACTTCTAAAAAAACTGTCTGTTGATGCAATCATTTTGTTTCACTTTTATGTACACTCTAATGTAGGAGGGGAAAAATTACATTGAGTTGTTAATTGCAAACAGTGGTACCAACCATCCCTTACACAGTATTCACTATTCAGGTGGGTTTGATAAGTCAAGGTAATGGCCACACAGAACTCAGACAGCAGACTCACAGTTATGGGGTTTATTAAGGAAGTTAGCAGATTACAACTCAGTATCTGAAAATGCTCAGGGTACAGTCAGAATAGTATATCCTCAGACATGTCTAAAGGCAGACCTCTTTACAAAGCTCTTTTAGGGATGCTGGTAAGTTCTCACAATGCACACCAATCCACCATAAACCTCAACCTGAATCCAATAAGTGGTAGCTCTGTGGGTCAGTAAACCTAGCTCCCCCAATTAAGTGTCTGAAGGCAAACCACTCTGCAAGCAAACCTCCTGTCCAAAGTCATGCAGCTTTACTTGCTCCATGGGTTAGGAAGCTCACCTCTCTGTTTCATACTCTGGCTCTTGGTTCTACTGCTGCTGCCTCTCTGCCACTCATCCAGTGTCACAACTTTCTGTCCCTGGGTTGAGGAGGTTCAATTCACAGGGGTCTCTAGGTCCAAAAGATATGTTTCTCTTCAGGCTCTTCTTTGATCATAGTGACATCCCTCATCCTGCTTCTGAAATAGCTCTTTTTATACCAACATTAGAGTTCCATGTTCCAACAATCAACCATGATAACTATCATTGGAGTTTACAAAGACTACATACAACTACAAGAGGAATTAAATACTACATTGCACTAATCATTAGACTGTTTTTCAAATAATGTCTAATTAGTGATGTATTCAATTGAAAACATGAGGCAATATTTTAGAAACTTAGAACTATGATCTGGTTTGCAACACCAGTTTTGCAATAACTGTTTTAAAAGGTAAAACCTATTGTCATTGTATGATGGCATAATATTGATAAATATCAGAATGTTGAGTGAGTCAGAGTATATAGAATATTATTGTTGTTAAGTGATGTTGAGTCTTTTCTGATTCATGGGAACTTTTTATAGGATTTCCAAGAAGTTGCTGGTAGGTTTGAGGTTAGCATTCCAGTGTTCATCCTACAGTTCTACAATAGGACATAGTGTATATGGATTAATTTATATACTGTTCAAAATGAGGCAAAAAAACAGAACAAAACAAAACAAAAAACCCTGTGATATCTCACTTGGAATTAAGAATACTGGTTGTATTAGCTAGGGACACTGGGTATTTCTGTGGTATCAGTAAAAGGTTATTAAGAAGATAAGGTTGCAGAGAAAGACCAAAATGCATATTTAGAAGCTCTGAAAGTTGCTCTCCAGTATAGAGAGTCTAAAGAAAATGAAATAAGTGAGAAGGTACAAGAGGAACCTGTATATAGACCAAGAGGCAGTTGTTCAAACAGAACAAGGAGACACTGAATGTTTTAAAATCAGGAAACGTTTGTGCCAGGGTTATATTCTTTCACCATAATTATTCAATCTATAGTCTGATCAAATAATCTGAGAAACTAGACCATATGAAGGAAAACAGCATCAGTATTGAAGGAAGAATCATCAACAACCTGAAATTTAAAGAGAATACAAATCTTCAAATTTGTATTATTGCTTGCTGAAAGTGATGAGATCTTAAAATACTTACTGATGAAGATCAAATACCACAGCCTTCTCTATTGGTTGCACCAAAACGTAAAGAAAACAAAAATCCTCACCGCTGTACCAATAAATGCTGTTGATATTGTTGTTAAATGCTGTTGAGGCAGGATTCTGACTCTTCATTACTCTGTATAGAGTTTCTGAGGAGGGACTGGTTAGTTTGAAATGACCTTATGGTCCAGTGCTTGTTCTATAGAGACACACTTGGACTCCAATTTTGCTATTGTCTCTCCTAAATTTCAAATTTTCTTCCTTTTAATTAATCACTTTTAATTAAGAATGAGGACTCACCAAGACTCTGTAGGACTGAGTACGACTGTTACTTCGGGTTTCTGAGGCTATAAATCTTTTCAGAAGCAAAGTGCCTCATCATTCTAGGAGCATTTAGTGAGTTTGGACTACCAGAAGACCAAACACATCTATGTTGAAAGAAGTGCAACCAGAATCCTCCCTAAAGTCAAGATGGCTTGACTTCATCTATCATACTTTGGATATATTATAAGGAGGGATCATTCCCTGGAGAATTACATCATACTTAGTAAAGTGGAGAGTCAGAGAAAAAGTGGCAGACCCCCACAGAGATGGATTGGCACAGTGTCAGTAGCAATGGGCTCAATTGTATCCAAACGGATTGTAAGGTTGGCACATGACTGCTGCATAGTCACTATGAGTTGGAACTGACTTGATGGCACATAACAACAACAACTATAATAATTTATCTACTTGCTCTATATTTATGTTATTCTTCAATAAAATGTATTTTGTAAATAAGAAAGTCATAACAGATGCTCAAAATTTCACCAAATACAACAGTTACAGTAGCTACTCTGTTAAACTCTCTGGACTTCCTACTTTCTACCTTACTTTTCTACCTGCTTTAAATCCTTCTATTATTCTGCTAGGCATGATCATTTATATTTAATCACCTCCTGAGATCATACCCAGTATTTTAAGGGAAGAGTTTCCTTAAGGTATTTGCTATGGGCATTAGTTTAAGGAAGCCTATGGGTTTATAGTCCAAGTGGGATATGAGAAATAACAGTGTTCCCATTTGATCTTTCATTTAATTGATCTTTTATTTATTTGATACCATCCTCATCATTTCAAAGATCCAAAAAAATCTATAAAATGATTTCATAGTAATCTCTTTAGTACATTTGTTGTTACATTCAAGAAATGGAAAGATGCATCCCTGGTGAAATTTAGCCATCTCTCATTATTTTATAGGATAAATATGCAAAATTAGAGTTTCAGATGTGATATCTCTCTGGATACTGAGTATACATTTCATGAAAACTGAAATTTGAAAAACTGTTAACAATTTCAAACTGCTAACATGAGTAAAAAGCCAACCAAAGCAAACTTATTGCCATTCAGGCAATTCTGACTCTAGTGGCCCTGTAGGACAAAGTAGAATGAGCCATAGAGTTTCCGAGGCTGTAAATGTTTACAGAAGCAGTGCCTCACCTTTCTCCTCTGAAGTGGCTAGTGAGTTTGAATACCAGCCTAACATTAAACCCACTATATTGCCCGGTCTCCTCTTAGTATGGTTCTTGTTGGTGCGTGCCATAGAGTCAGTTCTGACTCTGTATAGAGTCCAAGACTATAAATCTCTACCAGAGCTGACCTTGCCGGTAATAGCCCAACACATAACATGCAGTCCACTACATCTCCTGAGCTCCTTTTAGTGTGGGATCCTAAATACTAAAATACTGAAATACTAAAAATGTCATTTAACTGAAAATACAGAAAAAAAGAATGCACATACTTTTCTCCAAGTAATCATAATTTTTTTTGCAAGTATTTTTCATTAGTAACATACATTGTTGTTGCTAAGTGTTATCAAGTCAGTTTTGACTCAAACTCTTTATAGGGTTTCTAAGGCTGTAAATCTTTGTGGGACCAGAAAGTCTCATTTTTCTCCCATAAAGTAGGTGGTAGACTCAAAACACTAACCTTGTGGATCACAGTACAGTGCTTTTCCTACAGAGTCACCTAATATAGATAAACAATAATTAAGTGTAAACAGAATTTATATATATATATGTTGTTGTTGTTAAGTGCCATCGAGT
>NW_006408604.1:3924226-3925409 GCF_000296735.1 Chrysochloris asiatica
AACAACAACAACAACACTCTTCCCTGTGTTGAGAGTTTTTGCATGCAAGGAGCTCTGGTAGCGTAGTGGTTATGAATCAGGCTGTGAACCTCATATTCAGCAGTTCGAAACTACCAGCTGTTCCGTGGGAGAAAGATGAGGCGTCCTGCTCCCATAAAGATTTACAGCCTCAGAAACCCTGTACAGGGTCAGAACCGACTCGAAGGCATTTAACAACAACAACAACATACAGTTAGCACAAATTGTGCAATACTAACACTTTGAAACACAGATCCAAACTATTGTTCTATTTCCATAAAAATTGTACATTTTATATGCTGTAAGTAAATTCAGAGCAATGAAGTTTTATCAATTTTGTGGAAATTTTTAGAAAAATGAAGTAAAAGGAAAATTTTAAAAACTGGATTTAAAATATATTCAAAGAAAACAAAATTACTTATCATTTATCACTCTTGACATTTGTGATATGCATAATTTCTGAGATAGAAATACACAAAAGATCAACCAAAAGTAATGTGCTAAAACTCTATATGAATTGACACATACATGATTTTTTATATACTTTTAAACGTTATAAGAAATGTTTTTGATTATCTGACTTTTGTGAACTTGGTCTGCATCCAGATAAATTACACTTATACCCATATTCCATCATAGCAAAAAGCAGTTCCTTGTGTATGTTGTTGTTGTCAAGTACCATCAAGTCAATTCTGACTCACAGTGACCCCAGGTTCTCAAGGAGGGTCTGATGGGTTTGAATCACTGACCTGTGCCAACCTTTGTAGTTTACAATCCTTTGCTTGTCCTATAGCTCCATACCAGAACTTCATATTTTGTGTATAGCATATGATATTAAGTGTTCTTTTACATTCATTTAGGCAATTATCTTATTAATTGTTGTTGTTGTTGTTGTCAGGTGCCATTGAGTTGGAACCGACTCATAGTGACCCCATGTGATTCTGAGGGCTATGCCACTGGTATTTTAAATAACTGGCAGGGTCACCCACGGTGGACAGGTTTCAGATGAGCTTCCAGACAAAGACAGACTAGGAAGAAAGAGTGACAAACTACTTCTGAATCGCTAGCCACTGAAAACTCTATGAATAGCAGAGAAACATTGTCAGATACAGGCCTGGAAGGTGGGAAGGCACTCAGAATGCGACTGGGGAAAAAAATGCCTCCT
>NW_006408604.1:3925509-3936387 GCF_000296735.1 Chrysochloris asiatica
ATATATATATATATACATATATAAAATACTTACATATTTAAAACCATTTAAAAAATAAATGCTTAGAAAATATTTATTATCTATTATCCTCAACTACAGCTTAATCTACTCTAAAATTTCTCTAAAATAATCTCAATTCTAGGAACTGTCAGCAGTTTATATCAAATTTACATTAAGTCAAATATTTCTATGTATCTTTTATCAATCATAACCTCAACTAGTTATTCTTTTTTTTACTTCATTAACTAGTGAATTATACAAGCTATATCTTTATATGTATACTGATTCCCAAGTAAACTTCAGGGAATACCAGGATACTCTTTTTGAATGATCTATGAAAATATAATTTTGAATTGACATTATCTTGGGAAACTGTGCTACTTATAATACCTTTCTTGAATACTTTTAACTTATATGGATGTATCAAAAGGTTTATGAAGTTTTTCGGAGTAACATTTTATTTACTTTCTTTAGCTAAACATATTCAAACGTATTTGCCATGGAAACCTTGTTTCATATAACATTTACTAAAATTCTGGAGTCCCTTCATAGTGGCTGTCAAGTGCCAAAATATTTAATAAAAAAGTGCTGTTGAGTAAATTTTGACCCATAGAAACCCTATGCACAATAACATGATATCTTTCTCTAGGAACTGGTCCCTCCTGACAACATGTCCAAAGTACAAGAGAAGTCTCATCCTTCTTACTTCTAAGGAGCATTCTGGTTTTAAATCTTCTAAGACAAATCCTTCTGAAGTCTGGTGCTTTCAGTATTCTTCACCACACCACAATTAAACTGCGTCTATCATTCTATTATCTTACGTATGCATTGTTCAATTTTCACATGCATATGAGGCAATTGAAAATGCCCTGCATGGTGTTATTGGTGTTGTTATCTGTAATCAAGTTGGTTCCACTCATAATGACCCTGTCCTTGCTTATCCTAAAGTGTTCACAATGGCTAATTCATTTAAGTGAAAACCCTATGGAACACAGTTCTACTCTGACACACAGGGTGTCACTATAAATGTGTCAAATTGATGGCAGCTGGTTTTATTAAAATTCTCCTGACTTAGTATTCTGTAGATTACAATTTGAATATCCTTGATCTTGTTTATTGAAGAAGCATCACTTACTTACACAATTTTCCAAACATTGTCTATAAGGTCACAAAATGGCAGAGAGGCCATGTCTGACTTCCTCTGGCTTCACAAGGGGGAGGGAGACTCAAACTCAAAATCAGTCCTATTAGGGGGAGGTCAGACATGCTTCTACCCTACAACTGTTTTCTCCCTCTTCTGATATCAAATGTTCCTCCCACGGCTCTCTCTGCTTCACATCTGGGTTTGACACTCTGTTGCAATGACCACACAGACCTCAGGGACAATACTCATGATTATATAGTTTATTAAGGAAATGAACACGGTACAATTCAGGATCAGAGACAATTCAGGATGCAGCGGTTCTCTAATCAGGAGCATCTCTTCATTGTTCTCTTGCAGTCATTGTTTTTCTTGTCTTCAGCTTCTCAGTAATATGGCCCCTCACTGCCCTTCTCAGTCAAATATTATAAAGCTCCTCTAGCCAGTCTGTAAATGCCCAAAGGACACATCTACCAGCTGGATTCCTGCCTGTAAGCATTCATTTTTACTTTTTACATGGGCTGGAAAATTAGCAGCTGCTCTGTCTCCATGCTACTGCCTCTCCTGCCACCACTGCTGCCACCGCTTTTCCAGGTAGAGATCTCATGTATGCTATTACATATAGCCTCATTGTCACAATTTTAATTGCATGCTTTATCTATCTCACCTACATCCTTATGGCAAAGGATCAAGAGCTAATGTTTTATAATAGTATGGATAAGTCTTTCATAAGTCCATCTTTTTCTACAATATCCTGTTTCCCTGATGACTGATATTTATGATTTTGTAATAAAGACTTCTAAGTCTAAGTACTTATTTAAAAACATTGACATGTGTATATCTTAGACTAACTATCATCACTGATGAAATTTTGTGATTTTGTTGGAACTGCATACTTTCTCCAATTATATTCAAGCTTTCTGATGCACATGTTAATATAAATGTTACAGAATTATGATATGCGTTTTTTTTTTTTTCTTTTTTACACTTTTACCAACATTTTTTCTAGTGGTGAATCAAAACATAACTAAAAATATTATGTGGCCACATATTTTACTACTAATCAAACAGAAACAACAGGAGAGAGTAGAATTAAGAGGAAAGATAAGTTGTTTAAAAGATTTCAAACAAAGTAATGACCTTTGTGTTGACAAGGGAGTATATGCACATTGTTTTCTTATATTCACATAATAATTATAATGCAACTGACATCTTCTAAGGTTTTACAGAGTGTTGAAAAAAATCTCAAAGAAATTTGAGATTTTAAAAATTAATTATCTTTGGGGATAAAATGTCAAGGAAGATTTCCATAGAATGATGTGTCTAACACTATGAGCTCAAATCTTGACTGTGACTTGTTAGCTGTTAGAAGCATTCTTTCTACAATTCACTTTTTTTGTCCTGAGCAATGAGAATAATGAAGGAATTTAAATAACTTAATATGGAAAAAGTACCCCAAAGTATCCAAAATGTCATGGATTCCAAAAAATATGTGATGCCTTTGCCAGTTACATTATGATGACAGTTATGTATTGATGTAATCACCCTCATGATGTGATCTAATATGATCAGCCAATCAATTGTAAGGAATTAGAATGATATGTCACACCCTTACTAAAGTCACATCTGATGTAAGGGGAATTCCTTGGGGTGTGGCCTGTATGACCTTTTATCTTACAAGAGATAAAAGGAGAGAGAAACATGAAAAGAAAGGGGCACCTTAGTACCACCAAGAATTAATAGCCAGGAGAGGAATGTGCCTTGGGATCTGGGGTTCTTACACTTAGAAACTTCCACACTACCACTCGGGGGAAATTGATGGCAAGGCATTTGACGATATCCAAGTTATGACGAATCCACAGATGTTGATAGGAGGTGTCTTTCTGCCAAAACCAACAGATAGGAAAACTTTCCCAAGAGTGGGTGCTCTTCATTTGGACTTTACGCCTCCTAAATTGTATCAGAATAAATTTATTTGTTAAAGATTTTCATTTGGGACATCACTAGATAACCAAGAAAGATATAAGTATTACTTTTTATTAGTTCCAAAGTCTCTGTCATGATGGAGGCTGGAACACATTTTGCATTTGTGGAATGTCATGGTGGTGGTGGTGGTTATGTGACATGGAATCGGAACTGACTCAGAGTGACCCTGTACAGGGTTTCTGAGGCTGTAAATCTTTACGGGAGCAGAAAGCCTCATCTTTCTCCCGCGGTGCTGCTGGTAGTCTCCAACTGCTGACCTTAAGGTTCGCAGCCCGATTCGTTACCACTAGGCTACAGAGTTACTGTGGAATGTCATTAGAGCTATTATTTAAACACAAGGTGCGTAGAGTGGGCCTTGAGATATTCCAGGAGTTGAAGACAGCACAGTAGTTATGGCGCCGATGTCTCTGATGTCAGGTGACTCACCCTCTAGTTGGGAGAAGACAAAAAATAAAAATACTGAGGATAACAGTCGAGTTGAGAAACAAAATGATGAGAACATGTTTGCCATTTGGAAATCTGAGGAACTATTAAAGAAACATCTGATATCAGAATGGGGAAAACAAAACAAAACAAAACAAAACAGGTAATGAGCAAATATTTAACGACTCACCAGAGAATTTGAAGAAAATAGAATAAAGATGCCTATTTGAGAAACAGGAAGACGACTCGTTTGGTTTGGCACTGGTGAACTTAATGAAATTATTAGTAAATAAGATAGACATAATACTATCTTTGTATATATCATATTGTTTCTTGTATTAAGTGCCCTGGAATTTGTTCTGACTCATAGCAACCCTGTATGAGGTTTCCAAGGAGTGGCTGGTGATTTTGAACTTCCAACCTTTCAGTTAGTAGTCCAGAGCTTATCCTGCAGTGCCACACCAGGACTCTGTAGATATCATAGATTACTATAATATTAACATCTTTTTTTTTTTTTCAGCATAACAAATCAGTTTGTAAGAATTACAAATAAAGCTAGGTGCGTTGATCTAAAGATTATTAAATTAAAATAATTAAAATATAGTTTCTTTGGGGAAATCTTATGGAACAGTTGTCCTCTGTCATATAAGTTCACTATAAGTTGGAATCAACTCAGCAATAGATTTTGTTTGTTTTTTTGATTGTTTTTAATACTTGATTTCTTCAAGTGTGCTTTCTCATAGTACCATTATCAATTTTTCTTATTTTAAATACTTCTCACAACAGAGTGAAGGTAGGTATGTATGTGTTTATGTTCACTGCCTTATCCAAGATGAGGTACAAAGTAAATTTTAATAATAGTTTGTATATGAATTAATCCAGGGTAAATAAAAAGATATATTTTGCAAACAACAATGAAGTTCATTGTAAGAATTATTTTTGCACTATGTAAATAAAGATAAAAGGAAAGCAATTATTTTCAAGGTGAAAAACAGTATGGCAGAGATTGTTTTTATACATGACATAAATGTGCTTAACTTCTCTAAATGTAGTTCCTCCACCTGTAAATTAAGCTTACCCTACGTTATCCTTATCCTATAACGATTCAGACATACTAACAATCATGAAGATAAAACAGACTGAAAACCTTCTGTTCTATTATACATAAATTGGAGCCACAGCAATTCCATGGCAACTGACAATATTATATTTTACAGATTAATTGAGGTGTCAAAATTGGTAAAATGATGAAAGGTCTATAGAAGTTTTGAACTTATATTCAATTATCTTTCAATATACATAACTTTTAAAAAATAATAACAAGTAAGCTAAAACAAGGGAGTGTGGTGACTCTGTGATAGGCACTGGACCTAGGACCATAAGGTCAGTGGTAGATGCCCATCATCAGCGCTCTACAGAAGAAAGATAAGGCTTTCTGCTCTGGTAAGGATTCAGTCTCAGAAACCCTATCAGTGTCTCTAGGAGTGGGAATGGACTCCATGACACTTAATAAGCCAAAACAAAAATGGATACCTAAATGTCGTGTGATCTGCTCTAAAGCAGATTAACACAGTCTTTGACAATTTGCTGCTTAAAATCTCTTCATGATCCATGACATATGCAAGTATAGTGGGAACCTACTATCCCACTTTAGTGTATGCTGCCATCTGTTAAGGGACAGGTACAACTGTAAATTGGAAGAAGTTGGCCTCATCCCACTAACCCCAGATCCAGTAGCCCCTTTTGATATATGAGTCCCACTAATCACTTCAAAATTCATATTACCAAAATAAAAAGTTTTTTTTTGTTCATTTCATTCAAAAGGTCTTCCAATACTAAAAACACATTGTCTCCACAAAAAATTCAAAGCTGAAAATAATTCAGTCTTCGAAGGGTTAACCTAACTTTCTCCTTATTCTCTGCATGGTTTAAATTAGCATTTTGCCTAAGGAGAGAAACATACAATTTCCTAATTGAAATAGTGAGCTTATTTTAAAAAGATGTTTAGCATATACTGTATTTCAACCCTAATGATTGGATTTTACTTCTTTAATCAAGATAGTATATTAAAAGAATGATTAGTTAGTATGTTTGTTTTTAGGTTAAGCAAATTATACTAGTAACTAGTTTGTAATTTGTGACTGGGCATGATTCTGATAGTGAAAGAATTTCATTACAGGTAGGTTGAAAAAACAGAGTTCATGTGCATTTGCATGTCTGGATGCAGGTAAATAAATACTAAAGCTCATTGATAACAGAGGCCATTATAATTTGAATAAGATTATATTCTCTCTAGGAGAGATAAAGGGTAATGAAAGACAATTCAGGGCTAGTTTGTTATTACTTCATCAAATACCTCAGCCTCAAGCTGATAAAACTGGCCTATATGGCTCCCTGGAGACATTAATGACAATGATATTGCCAACCATTTGTAGTGATTTCTAAAATCATTAATATCACTGTTTAAATGAGTTTGTGATGTAGTCTAACACAGGGTAGAGCTAGAGGTGAAACTACTACGTGGGTTTTCATAAAACCATAAGAAGTGAGTTATGGGAGAAGATAAAATGAATTGTATTTGGCATAGACGGATGTAATGAAAAGATAATTTCCCATCGAAACTAACAATGGGCCTTAATGACATATAAATTATGTTACTTATAAAAACTCAAAATTACATGGCAACTATGTTTAAATTCTATTAATCAAGGATTAAACCAAGTACTTTCTTTTGCAAATATTAAATACATAGACTTTTTACAATTCATATTTATTGTCTTTATTTCTCCTTCATTTATTAACTCACTGTGTTTAACCTTCCTTGCCCATAGAACTTCCTTGCCCATTGTTCTGAAACAAATGATTGTCAGATGACACCAAATCTGATACAAGGGGGCCTTAGCGTTTTATTTTGTTTGTTTAAGCATAGTGTTAGTTAAAACATACTGAAGAAAGAGAACAGTATGTTTTATTTTGTCACAGTTCACTGAGTGTAACAACAAATATTTTTAGGCACATAAATAAATAAAAAAAAGAATGACTGCTCTTCCTAACTGTAAGGAGATGTTTAAGATTAGACATATTAGCTTGATTCTGGCAGATATTACTTTGAAAAATTGTTTTTATTTTAAAATCCAAACTGGTACTCATTAATTTCCCAAACCTAAGTGTCATGATAGCTTTTAACACACATTTTGCTTCCTGTTTATTATTAACTGTGAGTTTAACTCAACAACTCTTCATTTCAAGGGAGTTTTTTTAGAGTGAAGAGAACAGTGCTAATCATTTGCAAACTCCTTGTTGTTAAGTGACGTCTGAGTCGGTTCCAATTCATAGTGACTCTCTAGATTTTTCAAGGAGTAGCTTCTGGATTTGAACCATCGACTTTGTGATTAGCAGTCCAATGCTTATCCTACAGTGCCACACCGGGATTCCAAACTAGGAGTGGTTAATTCACAGGGAACATTAGAACAGATCTCTTTAATGATATCCACAAACTGCTCTGTTAAGCAGTGGCATTTAGCAAATTATTATTTTGCTGAGATCTAATTTCATGAATAAAAGTACAATAATTTTATCTTATCTCTGTCTGCCTTTCCACTTTTTAAAATTTTCTGTTTAGAGAACAGCTTGTCGACCTCACATCTGTCAGTTTTAGTCACAAACTATCACCCATTCTTCTCAACTTTCCAAGCTTTGGTTTCCTGCTTCAGTCGAGTTCTTGATTTGGTTCCTACTTGTGTTTCTGTCTATTATCTATGGTTCTCTCAGTTTATTTATCTTGTTAACAACCTTTAGCCTCAATATTGAATTGTTAATCAGACTCCAGCTCTGATCTCATTGGGTAACCTCAGAATATGGCATCTCACTCCTCCTCTGGTGTCTGACCCAAACAGACTTCGGATTCTCTTTCACTTGTTTTGCTCTCTAGGCTCACAGTTCAC
Source organism: Chrysochloris asiatica (assembly GCF_000296735.1). Classification (NCBI taxonomy): domain Eukaryota; kingdom Metazoa; phylum Chordata; class Mammalia; order Afrosoricida; family Chrysochloridae; genus Chrysochloris; species Chrysochloris asiatica. Next base: position 3,933,004 of record NW_006408604.1, read on the forward strand.
AAGTTGTTATTAAGGCCATCTAGTATTTGCATCAAAGAAGACTTCCAATCGTGTCTACACATATTTCTTCCTTTACTTAAATTATGCTACTCCATTATCTGATAACACATCCTATAATGTTCTCAAAATCTTTGATTTCACTCATTCTCAAGTTTTTTTTTCCATATACGATTTTGTTAATGCACTGGTATTTTCTCCCTTTCTTTATCTTCTACAATCAATCATCAAAAATACCCTGATTATTTCTCATTTGGACTGCTGTAGAGGTCTCCTTATTAGTTTTCATGACCTTAGTTTTACTCCTTTGAAGATCATCTTCCAAGTAGTTGCCAGAATATCTTTTCTAAGTGATTTATCTACCTTTTTCAATATCTTCCTTTATATTTTTCAAAGACTTCTTATTGCTTTGGAAAAGAACCAAATATTACAAGGTAGCATTTTATTATGGTGACCTTACAATGTAATGTCCTAATTAGAACACTTTTATGAGTGAAAGGAAGTGCTATTCATAGTTAAGGCTGCTGAAATAGGCATAAATCTGATCTCTGCTAAGCAAATGGAAATAGAAGGCTGCTCTGCATAGATGCAGAGTTTACTTTCAAGGTCTGCACTGCCCTATATTGTTCAACATTTCAAAGTCTTGCTGGTACTACCTCCTCCTTACCCCCATATCTGTCACCTGGTTAATGCCTAATTATTCCTTTGACATTCAATTTAGGTGTCATCTCCTCTAGGAATTTTTCCTGACGTCCTCAGACTATTCTTTCAAAGACAGTCTTGTACACATGTCTGTCAGAGTGCCTATTTACTATGCAGTTAATTACTTAATATGGCCCTTCCAAATATACTCCTCCATTCTGTGATATATGTATTGTAAATCCCAGCCTCTATGCTTTTGATTATGACCCCATTTGGAAGTGAGGTAGCGAGGCAGTATTAAGGTAGGACTAAGGAGTAAAGATTGGAGTCCTGGTGTGGAGCTGTGGGCTAATGTGTCAGCCTGCAAAGTCATTTGAACTGCAAGGTTGGCGGTTCAAGCTCACTAGCTGCTCCTTGGAAACCCTATACAGGGCCGCTATGGGTTGGAATAGACTCGATGGCACGTAACAACAACAACAACAACAACAACAAGGAGTAAGGATTAAGGATGCCCCATTTTACTAGAAGATGTGACTCAAGTCGCCACCCTTAGTCTTCCTTGGACTTAGTCTTATACATAGACATGCTTTGAAAAAGTTCTATCTCTTGCTCTGAATCCTGCCTCAGACTCATCTACATCTAACCAACAGTTCTTAGGACTTTTGGTCTATCACCTCACCTGGTTCACCAGTTCCTACAGCCTTGTGTTCCAATAGCCTGTCATCTGACTTTGCCTATGTGGGTTCCTCCACCCCTGAGTCTACTTGAGTGAAGAGAATCCTATAGACTAAGATGTGAACTACAGTTCAATTGTAGAACTATGCCCTTGACAGTTTGTGAGTTCTGTGGGCTCTTGCAGCATATTGCAGAACCTTGAACTATAAGAAATGGGAGGAGTTTGGTTGATGTCAGGGGTTATGGAGTGGTATAACATATTGGGAAAGTTGGACATTTGTGATATCTTTAACCTCCATCTCATAAGAACAAGGCTTGTGCTGATTCTTCTATGAGAAATTATTCTTGTACATTATATCATTATTTAATATTTTTTCCAGTCTGTCTTTTTTACTAAAATTATAGTTCTCTAACCCTCTAAGGAAAGAGGTTATGAATTTTCTTTCTGCAACCTTAAAACTTGCAATGTCATAGCAGGATGTATGTATTAAATGAAATAATATTAGGTGCTAAGTCATAGAGATGAAAAAGTTACCATATTTGAAGTCAGGAGGGTTAGAGACTATTTGGGAGACAGCTACATAGGCAAATTTGCTATTTAAGAAGTAAGTACACATAGAGATAGAACATTCTAAGAAAACCAGATAAATTTTAACGGGATAGTTCCACCTGTGCCTTGCCTTAAGGCAATCTGATGGTGCTGTAGGATAAGCACTAAACTGCTAAATGAAACATATACAGTTCAAACTCACCAGCCACTCCAAGAGAGAAAGATGGAGCTTTCATCTCCTGTAAATATTTACAGCCTCAGAAACCATATGTAGGGTCTCTATGAATCTGAATAGACCATATAGCAGTGGTTTAGTTTTCGTTCTTTTATGTCTTGACTTGATATTGACCAGGAGTTTGGCAAGTAGAGTGATCATCAATCTATCTAATTTTTACTCAAGAGTTGAAAATAATTTCTCATTATTCAACAAAATCAGAAGAACAAACCCTGACGATCAATGAAGTTACTACTTAGATATCACTCTTTGTCAAGTTTCTAAAGGTCACCAAATGGTCATGTTCTTCCACCTCCCAAGAGTCATTTTTGAATAGACAACGTACCCAAAGTTTCAATGGGCGATGTTACAGAATTACCACTCCAAAATATACCACTCCCCTAAACAAAATTGCTAGAACTTTTACATTTTAGTTGCACTGAATTTTCTCTTTTAAAGGAGGGGGAAGAGAGAGGGGTTGTAGAGATTAGATGAGAATAGTTTTCACATATGAACAACCCATACTTGTTGTTGTTAAGAGTTGTTGAATCAATTCCAACTCATAGCAACCTGGAATTGGGTTTCCAAGGAATGGCTGGTGAGTTTGAACCTCCAAACTTGTGGTTCAAACCAACCTTGTGGTCTAGTGCTTTATTCTTCAGTGCCACACAGAAACCACATATAAACTGAGATTCTTGCATATTAAAACCAAAGTTGGCTAATTAATCTACCATATGGATGTTTGGCCTTTTTATAGTTGTTCACATATTTTAAGACAACTTTAAATCTATTTTACATATAGAATATTTAAGGATTCCTTTAGCATAGTGTCTTATGAGCTGGACTTCTAATCACAAGGTCAATAGTTCAAATCTACTAGTTACATCACAGGAGAAAGATGAGGCTATCTGCTCCTGGAAAGATTTACAGCCTTGGAAAACCTAAACACAGAGTTGCTATAAGTTGAAACTGACTAGGTGGTATACAGCCACCACCACCATAGAATATTGAGCATATAATACGTTCAGATCTCGGATATAGTATATGTACTCTTCCCTGTCCACCACTCTTAGCTGTCAGTTTGTTGTAATGTGGTGGCTTTTGAAGTGTTGTGTTTCTGCCAGCTATCCCACCAGTATTTTAAATACCAGCAGGATCACCCATGGTGGAGAGGCTTCAGATGAGCTTCCAGATGAAGACAGACTAGGAAAAAGGAGTGATGAACTACTTCCAAATATTTAGTCACTGAAAACCTTATGAATAGCAGAGAAACACTGTCAGATATAGTGCCCGAAAATTAGCCCCT
>NW_006408604.1:3941827-3962954 GCF_000296735.1 Chrysochloris asiatica
GAACAAAAAGTCATTAAGAAGACAAGAAAGAAGGAAAAGGTCAAAATGGATGTCAGAGGAAACTCTGAAACTTGCTCTCCAGCATAGAGAAGCTAAAGCAAATGGAAGAAATGAGGCGGTCCAAGAGCTGAACCTTATTAATTACATGAGAATAAGTCATTTTCTTATTTTTAAAAATAGTATAAAAAGTCTTCTGTTATTTACTGGAATAAAAATTATACAGTTCTGGTTACTGCATTCGAGGTGAAATGTTGTCATATACTAATATAGTGCTCTACCAGATCAAGTTTATCAGCTAATACAATGACTTCAATAACAATGCAGTTTTCCATATTGTACACTTTCATTGTTAGGTGTTGTTGAGTCTATTTTGACTCATAGAAACCTTATGCACAACAGAAAAAAACCCTGTCTGGTCCCTGTTCCATCGTCACAATCATTGTTAAGCTTGAGCCCATTGCTGTTGCCACTGTACCTTCCACTTTACCTAGCATAATATCCTTCTTCTGGTACCTCCTGACAATATGGTCAAAGCATCAGAGACGAATTCTCACCATCTTGTCTTTCAAGGTGGCGTTATAGTTGTATTTCTTTCAACACAGATTTGTTTGTTCTTATAGCAGTCCATGGTACTTTCAATATTCTTTTCCAACAACTTAAATCAAATGCATCAATTCTTCTAAGGTCTCCCTTATTCGGTGACCAAATTTCACATGCACAAGAGGTTATTGAAGATACCATGGCTTGATTTGGCACACTTTAGTCCTCAAACTGACATATTTGTTCTTGAACACTTTAAATAGGTCTTCTGCAGCAGATTTGCCTAATGCAATACGCTGTTTTATTTCTTCACTGCTGCTTCCGTGAGTATTGATGGTTATTCTGAGCAAAATGAAGCGTTTGACAACTTCAATCTTTTCTCCATTTATCATGATATTAATTGTTGCTCCAGTGGTAAGGATTTTTGCTTTATTTTCATTAAGGTGTAATGCATATACTTGGGACCAAATGATTGGTTGATTTCAAAACTGCAAATTGGTTAGATAGTGCAACTAGTGTGTAAGCATATCCTCTTTCAAAAATCTGAATTCGAACTCTTTATTCAAACACATTCTATTTTTGCCTTTCAGATTTCCTTAGTATGGATTTTAACTTAAAAAAAAGAAATTAAAATGTACAAAGAATCTGGCTAGATATTTAACTAAGGTTGGCAGCTGAAAACTACCAGCCACTGACCAGAGAGAAAATGTGGCTCTCTGCTCTGGTAAAGATAAACAGTTGGGGAAGCCCTAATGAGCACTCCTATTCTGTCCTGTAGGATTGACCTGATGAAGTTTGTTTGTTGTGTTTTTAATATAGTTTTTAAATTTCCTGAAAACACAGTCATATGTCCCTTATATAGACAGTGATTGTAATACAAGGTAACACAATCATTTCCATTATTATTTAATTATAAACTATAGACCTTGTCCTTTTCAATATAGTGAGGTGTCCAGATTTGTAATTGATATGATATCATATATTAAATATCTTATTTTAACTGTATAGTTTTGGTTTATTTTATTCTCTGTTCTTAATCTGGTTATTTTGGGTGACATTTACACAGAGCCAAAGGATAGTTCAAGCATAAGACTGAAATTTATAAATACAACATCTATTGCTTTCTTTGTCACAATTGACAGTCACCCTGAGGAAATGACCTAATCTCTTGTGCCTTTATAATTTCTCTAGAAAACTTGTATACTGATACTTATCTCTTGGATAAGAGGCAGATGTTAATGTTTGTAAAGTCCTTGGGGAACTTTAGATAAAGTTCTGTTTTTGTTAAGGAACCGAAGTGGCAGTCCAGTGCTTATCCTGCAGTAACCCAAACCACACCCTTTGCTCTCCATTCTATTCCAATTTAGAGTGACATTACAGCTTGTGTGACAATGTGAGTTAATGTGCAAAGTCTATTCTTACCACAAGGTCGGCTGTTCAAGTTCACCAGCCACTCCTCGGAAACTCTATGTAGGGTCACTATGGGTCAGAACCAACTCGATGGCACTTTAACAACTAACAGGTTGCTACAGGATAAACACTGAACTGCTAATTGCAAATTCAGCTACTCAAACCCACAATCCCATACAGAACGCTGAGTCAGAACTGTCTTCCTGGCATTTATCAACAATATAGGACAGGGTAAAATTGCTTCACATGGTTTTTAAGGCTGTAAATTGTTATGGAAGGCAAGTACTACATCTGTCTTCTGCTCAATGATTAGTGATTTTGAACTGACAACCTTTTGGTTAGCAGCCAAATGTTTAACAAATGTGCCACCAAGTTTCCTCTAGATAACTAAACCGAATTGTTAACATTAAGAAATCACTGTTGCTATACTAGCATACTTTTCCCTAATTATTTCAAGGTGTAAGCAAATGAATACTTATATGTACTTCATCCATGTTATTTTATTTAAATAAGTCACTGGAATATATATTACTTGTAGGAACATTTGTATTTGTTGTTGTTGTTGTTGCTGTTGTTAGGTGGCAATGAGTCAGCACCAATTCACAGTGATCCTATGCACAACAGAATGAAATCCTGCCTGTGTTAACCTCACAATAATTACTACATTTGAGCCCATTGCTGCTGCTGCCATGTTACCAATCCATCTAATTGGTGGGTTTCCTCTTTTTCTCTGACACTTCACTTTACCAAACAAGATATCCTTCTCTAGGGACTGGTCCCTTCTGACAATATGTCCAAAGTATAAGAGACAACCAGGGCATCCTGGCTTCTAAGGAGCATTCTGGTTGTACTTCCAACACAGATTGGTGTGCTCTTTTGGTAGACCATAGTACTTTTAATATTCTGCTCCAATACAATAAATCAAATTAATCAATTATTCTATGGTCTTCCTTAATCACTGTCCAATTTTCACATGCATATGAGGTTATTGAAAATACCATGGTTTGGGTCAGACCATGCGTTTTTGTTACGTGTCATAGAGACCTTACCTGATCCTGTGTCATCCTCAAATCATTGTTGTATTTGAACCTATAGTCACAGACTTTATGTCAATCCATCTGAATGAGAGTCTTCATCTTTATCACGGTTCCTCTACTTTACCAAGCATGATATCTTTCATCAAGGACTAAGTTCCTCCTGATAACATATCCAAAGTAGATGAGAGGAAGACACAGTCCTCACTTCTGAGGAGTATTCTAGGTGTACTTCTTCCAAGGCAGATTTGGTCATCCTTCTGGCTTAATGTTGTTAGGTGCCTTCAAAGAGATTGCAAGTCATAGTGACCTGATGCACAACAGAACGAAACACTGCCCAGTCCATGGTATATATAATAGTCTTCATCAACACCATAATTTAAAGACATTGATTCTTCTCCAATATTCCTTATTCATTGTCCATTTTTAAGATGCATGCAGTAATTGCAGTTGAAAATATTATGGTATTGAGAACCTTAGTTCTCAAACTGACATGTTTGATGTTTAGAGTGCTTTATTACAGGAGATTTGCCCATTGCAATTATTCATTTGATATTTTGATTGCTGCTTCCATAGGCATTGGTTGTGGAGCCAAGTAAAATTAAATCCTAGGCAACTTCAATCTTTCTTTCATTTATTATGATGTTGCTTCATTTACTAAGATGTCCAGTTGTGAGGATTTTTGTATTTTAACATTGATGTGTAATCCATAATGTAGGTTGTGTTTCAAGTCCTCTTTACTTTCAGTAAGCAAGGTTGTATTATCTGCATATTGCTGTTGTTGTTAAGTACCATGGACTCGGTTCCAACTCATAGTGACCCTGCACAGGGTTTCCGAGGCTGTAAATCTTTATGGGAGCATCTTTCTCCCACGGAGCCGCTGGTAGTTTCGAACTGCTGACCTTGATTTTGGCAGCCCAACTCGTAATCACTACCCTATCAGAGCTCCTTGTCATCTGCATATAGCAGGTTGCAGGTTGTTAATGAGTATTATTCATTCCTTATGCTAAGTTCTTGTTTATATAGTCCAGCTTCTTAGATTATTTGTTCATGATAGATTGAATAAATACGATGGAAGGATACAAACCTGACACATAACTTTCCTGATTTTAAGTCATTCAGTATCCCTTCATTCCATTTGAAAACTGCCTCTTGGTCTATTTACAGGTTCCACATAAGCACAATTAAATATTCTGGAATTCTCATTACTTGGGATGTTACCCATAAGGTGTTATGAAACACACAATCAAATATTTTTACATACCAATTGCTTCATTGAAATGAATAAATTTGCATTTTGCTTTCCATTCTTTAGGGATGGGAGTCTCCTGTAAAATAAAAACATATTTATAGAATATGTTTTGACAACTGCATTATAAAGAATCACAATTCTGAATTGTTTTGTTCTTATTTCTTAGTTTTTATATTTTAAAATTAGCCAAATGTCATTTATTAACATATATAAGCATGTAGATATTGTGCACTATGCATTTCAGATTTTCCACTAACAGAGAGCAATAGAAAAGTATTAGACTATTTGCTGCCAGAGGTAAAAAACTTTCAAGACCTGGAAAAACAAGGCAGGCCTGTTGAATTCTAGCTCTCATAAGTTTCACTGTGTTTAGTTTGCACTGGTTGTTTAAGTCACCAATGTCTTAATTCCATCTGCAAAAGACCAATGTCCCTTGTACTGAGAACATATGCCAATAGTAGAAAATCTATTTCCTTTGTTTTCTTTGTCACAACTGACAGAAATCTTAAGGAAATGTGTTCTTATTATATAAATTGCATTTTAAGAGTTAGAGTGTGATAAATAGGTTCAGAATAAACAAAAAAAAAAAAGAAAATGTGACTGAGTAGATACACTTTTTTACATAAAAAGATATGAATTCACTTACCCAAGAAATTAAATGAAAATTAATTCATTGCAATCCTATATTTGAGCACTAAGTATCATTCATTATTAAAAAAACATGAAAATCAAAGTGTTTATATTTGTTTAGCAGAATAGAAACAAAATTATTGAAAATGCAAAAATTAGAATCATTGTTTATTTCACATAATAAAATGATAAATAGACATACATGTATAACATGAGATATTTATCTTATAGGGATAGACAATGGCATATTTCACAATGATCTATATTGAATCTAAAGGAGGATGTGACAGCATTGTAAATTAAGAATAAAGATATTTCAGAGAATTTTCTATAGGGAGTAGGTTTAAGAAGGTTCTTTTCCCCTGGTTGTATGCTAACTCTCTTAAAATTATAGCAGATACAATCAGTTTTTGAAACGCCCTTTATATCTGTCAAACTAGATAGGATTACATATTTGTTGGCTCTCCAAAATGTGATGTCATAAAGTCTCATTTGCTGCAGCAATAGTCTTTATCTGTCTTTTTTGACAAGGGGCTTCACACGATCTGTAAGAAAGTGGTTTGATTCTTAGAAGGGCATTTGCAAATAAGATGGCTGAATTTCAGTAGGAAATCTATAAAAATCCAAGAACCAACTAAGTAGTTTTTTTTTTTTTTTTTAGGTTAATATGATAAAAATCTAGTTTAACTACAAAGGTCTTAAAAGTTTGAGAAATAACTGTCTACCTACACCTATTTATTCATATATATGGCAGTATGACAATTTTCATGTGCATATCTTTATTTGGTTTTAAGTTTATCCAAAAATCTTTCAGTTGAATATTATACTTTATCTATTGTATGGTACATGACTTGTGTGATTATGATAGTTGTGAATCATGAGGTAAAAGCATGCATGCTCTTCTAGCAAGTGTGTAAAATGTCACTGAGATGACATTCGGTAGCCAGATTTACATGAACCTCATGCTTAGCTTTATATTTAAACTGAATTTTAGAAAAAACACTGTTTAATTGAGAAGATTTCATTCTGTGAAGTTATGTTATAATGCTTTCCAATTCATTAAACTTGTTATCAGAAAGTTGTACATAGTTTCTCTTTATCATTTTAATGTATCTATAATATGTGGTGATAGTGCTTTTTACTTGCTATAATTTGTTATTTTTCTCTCTCATGTTTTGCTTGATCTATCTATATATGTTTTGAGTTCATGAACTTTTTAGAAAGATTAGTTATCAATTTTGTCCCTTTTTAAATGTATTTCCAACTTTGTTGATTTATTATCTTAAATTTATTATTTACTTCTATTATTTCTTTTGGTTTTACTTTTTCCCTTTTTCTAACTTGTTAAGCTGAAATAGTGAACATATACTATATACCAAACACGCACATATGTAAGTATATAATTTTAGCTAAATCAAGATTCATTTGTAATCATAAGTTTTGGCATGTCAAACTTTCTTTCAGTTCCTTTCAATTCAAAATGTTTACTAATTTCCTTTATGATATGCTTTTTGATCCATAGATTATTTAGACATATTTTGTTTAATTTTCAAATTCTCTTTGTTTGTTTTTAATCTTATTGGCACTAAATTTTTATTTAATTAACTTGTTATTAAAGAACATATGCAATTTGATTTCAGTATTTTCGTATTTATTGATACTTATGCATTGTCCCCAGAATCACATCTGAATTGTATAAAATGCCATGTGTTTGGGGAAACACATTGTGGTACTGTGAATTTACTTGAAAAGGCTCTTCTATCTTCCCACCAAATGACTGTTTTTGGTAAGTACCTTCCAGTGATCCTGTATAGGGTGTCTGAGAAGTGGCTGGTGAGTTTGAACTGGCAACCTTGTGGCTAGCAGCTCAGTGCTTATACTATAGCACCAAACCAGGACTCTAATGATTGGGTTGTTTTAGTTTAGTGCCATAGGGTCAGTTTTGCCTCATACTGACCCTGCATAGAGTTTCCAAGGAGCTATTAGTAGGTTTGAACTGCTGACCTTCTGGTTAACAGGCCAATGATTGGGTTGTTGTTGTTGCTAAGTGCCATCGAGTCAACTCCTACCCATAATGACCCTGTATAGGGTTTCCAAGGAGCAGCTGGTGAGCTTGAACCACCAACTTTGCAGTTCAAATGACTTTGCAGTCTGGTGCATGAGCCCACAGTGCCACACCAGGACTCTGCAAATACAGTATAATAGACAGGGACTGGTCGGTTTTGCCATTCTGTGGTTTTTAAAATGAGTCATCTCAAAAGCAGGAACAGAGGATCTCAAGACCTTCAAGAAAGGAGAGTCCTGAATGGAGCACATCTTTTGGACCCCAAGGTTCTTGCACACAAAAGCAGAGGCAGCAGCAGAGGCAGCAGCAGAGAGAGCAGAGACCCTGTGAGACAAAACAGCAGGATTCCCTGCCCTGGGAAGACTAAACCTGAGTGCTTTGTGGCAGAGTCTGGCTTGACTTTTGGTACCCTTTGGGCATTTATCAACAGTGATAAAGGAGTATATAACATTTGTCCTAGCAGGGCAGACATCAAGGGACTGCATGGCTGAGAGGCTAAGGATGAGAGAGAAGCCTAACTGTATTACAGCTGAGAAAAGTCCTCTCCTGACAAGAGAACTACTCATCCTGAGTTGTTTCTGATCTAAATTGTACCCTATTAATTTCCCTATGGACATCAGGATTAGAGGAAGACTCATTAACAACTTGTGATATGCAGATGAAAAACTGCTTTCTGGAAGCAAATAGGCCTTAACATGCTTACTGATGAAGAGCAAAGATTACAGCCTTTAGTATGGATGACACCTCAATGTAAAGAAAACAAAAATACTCACAACTGGGCCAATAAATAACATCATGATGAATGGAGAAAAGATTGAAGTTGACAGAGATTTCATTTTCACTTGAACCCACAATCAATTCTTATGGAAGCAGCAGTCCATAAATTAAGGGTGTGAAACCTTTTGGTCAAATATTTAATTAACCACCCCTTATGACACTGTTGGTTAATGCACTAGACTACAAAAGTCCACTTGGACTGGGAGGCCTGTGGTTCATGTTCACCAGCTGCTCCTTGGAAACACTATACAGGATCATTATGGATCGTAATCTGACTCAATGGTACTTAACAACAACAACAACAACATGGCACTGTGGTTTAATGCACTGGAATGCAATGTTGGTTTCAACCACAAGATCACCGGTTCAAGCTCACCAGCCATTCCTTGGAAACCCTATGTAGGGTCGCTATAGGTTGGAAGTAACTCGACAACACCTAGCAAAAACAACATTGTGGTGGCTGGAGCTGCAGTTGTCTTGACAGGCCCAGACCAAATGATTTTCAGGGCCGTGTATGACCCACAGGCTGTATGGTCCCTATGCTTGCCAAAAATTAAAAGACATTGAATTAGGCAAATCTGCTGCAAAATATCTATTTAAAATGTTAAGGAGCAAAGATGTCACTTTGAAGACTATGGTGTGCCTCATATGCATGTGAAAGCTGAACAATGGATAAGGAAGACTGTAGAAGAATTAGAATTATGATATTGACTAAGAATTATTGGAAGTCCCATGGACTGCCAGAAGAACAAACAAATGTGTTGGAAAAAGTACAGCCAGAATGCAAGTACAGCAAAATGCAAAGGATGGCCAGATTTTGTCTTTCATACTTCGGATATGTTGCCAGGAAGGCCCAATTCCTAGAGAAGGACATCATGCTTGGTAAAGTGGAAGGTCAGAAAAAAAAGAGGAAAACCCTTAATGAGATGAACTGACACAGCGGCAGCAACAATGGGCTCAAACAAACAGCAATTGTGAGCAGGCAGTGTTCATTCTGTTGTTCATAGACTTGCCAAGAGTGGAAACCAATTAGACAGCACCTAACTTTAACTTCCTGCATAAACCCTATAATTATGAATATTGTCTATAAGGTCTGGGTGATGGTTGCAAGGAATTATCAAACCCAGCAGAAATGCAGAGTGAAATGATTGGAATTAGAATAGGATAAAGAAGATTGGAGAGTGGAGGTCATGTTTGACCTTGATCTGATAGGAATCTGTTTTTGGCTTATGTGGAGTTTGTCTCTACTTCTTCCTTGTATAGTCAGAAATGATCCCCACATCATTTTTGCGTATATATAATGATTGATTTCTTGCTCGATAGCTATCAAAGATGTCATACACATTTATGATTCTTATGCCTTTTTATTGAATTAACATATATTATGTGATGGTTTGTTTTGAAGGGATTTATCTTTGGTAATATTTGTGGTATTGAGTTTGGCTTGGTGCAAGATGAACCATATACACCTCATATTACTGACACTTTAACTGAATAAGTTAAAGTTCTTGAATTATAACCAAGTAGACGAACTTTGCAGCCGTGTAAACCTTTTGCAATATATCTACTCCTCACTTATCAACTAGCTCACTATACAACATTTTGCATTTATAATCCTTGTAAAAAAATCTACAAACTTTTTTGTGCATTAACAATGTATAACTGGCAGCAGTGAATGCTGAGATATCAGGTGAGAATTACATTGGCCACCATGGCTAAGGATATTTGTCAATGTGGCTGTACCATGATTCGTAGTGGGTTAGCAGGTATATAATGCTGAAATTCTACAGTAAGTCGGTAGCTATATAATGATGTAGTCATCCTACATTTAGTGACCTTATCTGGTCAGCCTCAATTTTTGGTAAAAAATAATTTTTATATTATGAGCTGGTCTTAGAATCTAACCAAGTTGATAAGTGAAGAGTAGGTGTACTTCTTTACATTCAAATTAAGGGGTGAGTGTCTTCATTAGTTCAGATGCCCACCATATGTGGGGAAACTGATTGTACCTGATTGTTTGAGAAGATGGAAACTGATTGTAACTGATAATTTGATGTGAAAAAGAAATATCTTAAGAGAGATTTGTAGTCAAGAGAAGTGAATTAATGCTTTGCAGCAAGATAATAAGAAATATGATATGTAGTCTCATCTTTAGCAAAAATCGGGCATTTTCAAACTTTTTCAGTACATTTGTTTTGTTCATTTGTAACAGTGTTTTATACAAATGTACAGAATATTGGATTCACAGAGATATGCAGACCAATATTGTCTGAATGAAAATGTCATAATATGTTGAAAAGTGAAATAATTATCATCAAAACCAGAATCATAAGAATATCTTTCAAATTAAATAAGACTAGAAATTCAAAGTTGTTTAGTATTTTTAAAAAAATCATTCATTGAGCATTTCCGACACCTCATTTTTCACTCTTTTCTTACTGACATTTATTTATAAGAATAAAATTTCTTTTTTTTTTCCTCTCCCTTTAATAAATGATGGTGACAACCACAAATGTAGATATTTTTAGATCTTATTTAGAGGATAGAGTTCTATTGGATATTTGGCTCTGACCCCCATCTCCAATAAAATTAAGTTGACGTCATTGACAAGTAGTAGTATTTGACAGATGTGTTTATCATGGTGGCAAAGAATTATAGTGGGTGGCTCATGGGAATGTAAGTAGGAGTGAAGAGATGAAATTGAGTCATTGAAATCACAGCTTGAATATCAGGAAAAATACCTTAACAGTGCTTTGACCTCTTTGGGGAAATTGCAAGAGATCTATTCTTTTTTAGTACACTTAAAACATAAACTATCTGACAACTTGGGCTGGTGAAAACAAATGTATGAATCTTCTCTCATAGTCTGCCTCTATCTATTGTTTCTTAATCAAAATAATGTTATAATTCTGAAACTAATATTCTAGGGTGAAAAAAATTGTGCTGGCTTTGATGCTTTACTCGTTTTTATCCCTTATATTCAGTCTGCCAATTTTTGGCTTGTTTACTTCTTTATATAATGTTCTTTGACTGCATTTACTCAATTATTTATTTATTCATTTGCTTCTTCATCAACTATGAAGAAAATTTCTTCACCAGATTTGTTCTTATAATGTCTTGACAGCTAAAACTTGCTCCATGCCATGTTATTTTACATATTACTGTTGCTGTTATGTGCTGTGAGTAGGTTTCAACTCATAGCCACCCTGTATAGGGTTTCTGAAAAGCAGCTAGTGGGTTTGAACTGCTGACCTGTGGTTCAAAGTCCAGTGCTGATTCTATAGTGTGACACCAGGAGTCCTAACAGTCACTAAAATACATTCACAAACCATTGGCATTATCATAGCTACGGAATAAAGTTCTCCTTAATGTGATTTCCTTCCTGAGACCTGCGAACATATTACTTTACATGGACAAAGGGTCTTAGCAGATAACATTAGGATCAAAGGTCTTTACATGGAAAATTATCCTAGATTATAAAAGTGTGCTTAATATATTCACTTGAGTCTCTAAAAGTAGAGAGCCTTTTCTGGCTGTGTTCAGAGAGATGTAACATTGTTGTTGACTATGAAGGTATATAAAATATGGTACAACCCATGTGACATGGATTAAATTATGCCAACACAAAATATGTGTCAGCTTGTCTGAGCCAAGATTCTTAGTAGATTGTCAGTTATGTAATGATCCTCCATGATGTGATCAGATATAATAACCAATAAAAGGATTAAGGGTGACATACCAAAGGTGGCCTCATTGACTGCCAGAAGAACAAACAAGTCCGTGCTGCAAAAAATACAACCAGAATGCTCCTTAGAAACTTGGATTATGAAACGTCGTCTCTCATACTTAATACATATTATCAGGATGGACCAGTGCCTAGACAAGGATGTCATGCTTAGTAAAGTGAAGGGACATGGAAAAAGAGAGAGAACCCAATGAGATGGATTGGCACAGTGGCAACAACAATAGGCTCAAGTGTAGCAGTGATTGTGAAGATGGTGCAGGGCCAGGTGGTGTTTCATTCTGTTGTACAGAGGATTGCTGTAAATCAGAACTGACTCAACAACATTTAACAGCAACAACCAAACTAAACCCTCTGCCATTGAGTTAGTTTTGACTCGTAGCAACCCAGTACGGGATTTCTGAGGCTATAAATGTCTATGGGAGTAGAAAGCCTTATCTTTATATATCTTCAAAGCCAACAGTACAGTGCAGAGACCGGTGGGTTTGAACTGCTGACCTTGCAGTTGGCAGTTATTGCTTTCCCTATAGTGCCACAGTGTTGGAATGTTGTTGCTGCTAAGTGTCATGCAATCAATTCCAAATTGTAGTGACCCTATGTAGGGTTTCCAAAGAGCAGCTGGTGATTTGGAACCACTCATCTTGCAGTAAGCAGTCCCATGTTTATCCTAAAGTGCTAAACATGGGCTGGGATGTTGTTGCTGTTGTTAGGTGCCATCGAGTCAGTACCAACCCATAGAGACCTTATGCACAGCAGAACGAAACACTGCCAGATCCTGGGCCAACCTTACTACTGTTGCCACGCTTGAGTACATTGATGCTGCCACTTTGGCCACTCCGTCTCATTGGGGGTTTTCCTCTTTTTCTGATCCTCCATATTAAAACATGATATCCTTCTCCAGCGACTGGTCCCTTCTGACAATATGTCCTAAGTATGACAGACGAAGTTTGGCCATCTTGGCCTCCAAGGAGCACTCTGGCTGCACTTCTTTCAAAATGGATCTACTGGTTCTTTTGGTAGCCCATAGCACTTTCAATATTCTTCTCCAGCGCCATAACTCAAATGCATCAATTCTTCTATGGTCTTCCTTATTCACTGTCCAGCTTTTGCATGCATATGAGGTTATTGAAAATACCATGGCTTGTGTCAGGTGCACCTTAATCCTCAAGTTGCCATCTTTGCTCTTCAATACTTTAAAAAGGTCTTGTGCAGCACATTTGCCTAATGCTTTCTTGAGTGAAATGTTTATTTCTTGACCGCTGCTTCCGTGAGAGTTGATAGTTGATCCAAGAATGAAGTCCTTGACAACTTCAATCTTTTCTCCATTGATAAGAATGTTGTTTATTGGTCCAGTGGTGAGGAATTTTGTTTTCTTTACAATGAGATGCAATCCATAATGAAGACTGTGCTCTTTGATCTTCATCAGTAAATGTTTTAAGTCCTCTTCACTTTCAACAAGCAAGGTTGTATCATCTGATATGCCCTCCTTAATCCCATCATGGTCCTTATCCAATGTAAGGGAAATTCCCAAAGATAAGGCATGCAACGCCTTGAATGTTACAACAAATAAGGAGAGAGAAATAGCTGAGAAAGGGGACCAGGTTATCTGTTCAGGGTAAGCACTGAACAGATAACTGAAAGATAGGCAGTTCAACCCCACTAAATGGTCTTTGGAAACCCTATAAAGGGTGCTATGAGTCAGAACCAATTTTGCTGTACTAAACAACAATAACTATCAAGAAAGAAGAGCCAGGAGTGGGATGTGTTCTTTGGACCTGGGGTCCCTATGCTGTGAAGGAACTAGATCCAAAGAAAGATTGATGCCCAACTGCATGGAGACCTCCACAGAATTTTGGAACTACAGATACTGAAAGAAGACAAGGACCTTTCTCCCAAGCCAACGGAGAAAAAGCCTCCTCTAGAACTGGCACTCAGAATTTGGACTTCTATCCTCCTAAATTATGAGAGAATTTCTGATTGCCAAGCCATTCAGCTGTAATATAATACTGCTATAGCAGTACTAGACAACTAAGGCACCACTAAATGTGGGCAATCTCAAGCAATAAGGAAAACAAAAAGACAAATCCTCACTTAGAGCTTCTAGAAAAGAATACTGA
This sequence comes from Chrysochloris asiatica, assembly GCF_000296735.1. Taxonomy (NCBI): domain Eukaryota; kingdom Metazoa; phylum Chordata; class Mammalia; order Afrosoricida; family Chrysochloridae; genus Chrysochloris; species Chrysochloris asiatica. The sequence continues at coordinate 3,955,395 of NW_006408604.1, forward strand.
TTGGCTGATGTCTTTGCTTTTGCTCACTGAGGCTTATAAAAATATGTGTAAGCCTCTAGGTTTGTGGTATCTTGTTATTGTAGAAATTGAAAATGAATACATTATTACTTTCTTCATATGCCGTCTATGAAGACAAAATTATTTATTCATTTATTAATCCTATTGTATTTTCCTATATCTTTTTTTAAATGAGAAAGTTCTACCTATAGAAAAAAAGAAAGAAGAAAAAATGTGGAGGAACAGGATGAGCAAAATAAAAAGGTGTATATGTATTCAAGTAGGTACAATGTTTTAAGTAAAATGTGTTGTATGTCCCTTTCATTTATATTAGAAGAAATTTATTTATTGGAATACATATTACTATGAGAATTTTCTTAATTGCTACTATATCCCTACTAATTAGAACAATGACTCATAAATTCTAGAAATCAAATGAGCATTTGTTGTATGAATATGTCATTTTGAATGTGATTTTAAATGTAGATATTTAAATATAGAAATATTTTAGCTATAGCTTAAGTGAGTTTTTAAAAATTAAATTTGCATTTTGCAATGCTTGTAAGATTTCTTCAGAGCCTACCTATGACTAACTCCCCTAATATCTGGCACATAAATAATAAAACTGTAGATATTTGAAATGTATATATAATCAATATGATATTATAAAGTATTTCATGGACCCTGCTATCTCAGGATCTGCCAATATCATTTCAACTTTTTAAAATGCTTACTATACTCTTAAAGAAAATATAATTTTAATATTATAAATAATGCTGAATATTGCTTTTGTTTCTCAGACAAGTACCTATCAAGCCTATTACGATTAAATTTTTTCAAAGTGCCTGGTTTTAGACGATCTGAAATTGAAAATGCACTCTGAAACCACTCCAACTTCATTATAACTAGGAACAGATGTTCAGCAATATAAATTAATTAATTCTTCTTTTTTATTTTACTGATTAGAGTATTTAAACCTTCTATTGAATAATTAAAATTTTATATTCTTTAATTTGAGCTTATTATAAAAATTGGTATTTTTCTACATGTTATTTTTGATGATATATTTTCAAATATTTTCTAAGCTCATCTCTTTCTTTCTAAAAATAAAAAATCAACTATCACCTCACATTTAAAAACTTGTATTTCTTATAATTTATAAAGCATTTCAACTTTTTATTCACATCTGCAAACCCATATTGGAGACAGAAGCCAAATCCCCCAAAGAGTAATTTTCCTGAAATTTCCATTTCAGTATGAGAATAAAAAGGCCAAGAAATGTAATTTAAGGAGATCAGCTTAAATCTGCTTTCAAATACTATATCCTGTGTAAAGGGACATGGATTCTTTCAAATAGGTTAGTTGTCACTGAAGTTACTAGTTCAAGAAACATGTAGAATATTAGGGTGTTTTGTATACTGAGTTAATATGATACTTTTTATTGTGTGTAATACAATAAGTGTCACTAAGTAAAAGAAGGAAGCATTGATTTAGAACTCTAATCAGGAAGCAGAGAATTATACTTTTTGAATGAGTTAAGAATGAGGGAAGGGAGGGATGGAGGAAACAAGGAAGGGGAAAATGTAAGAAGCTGCTTGAACTTTCAACAAAAAAGCAAAATATAGCACTTCCTTCTTTTCTAAAAGGAGTCTTGGTAGCATAGTACTTAAAGCGCTTACTTGTTGTTGTTGTTAAATGCTGTCATGTCGATTCCAACCCATAGCAACCCTGTCATGGGGTTTCTGAAGAGTGTCTAGTGAGCTTGAACTGCCAACCTTGTGGTTCAAATCAACCCTGCGATCCAGCGCATTAACCCACAGTGTCACACCAGGACTCTTAGTACTAATTGAAAAGTCAGGGGTTATAATCCAGTCCCTCTAAGGGAGAAAGGGGTGACAGTTTGCTTTCATGAAGATTTATAACCTTGGAACCCTGTGGGACATTTATACTCTGTCCTAAAATGTGTCTGTAGATTGGAATCAATCTAAGACTAATGGGTTTGGTTTTGGTTTGGTCTTTCTATAGGTGCCCTTCATGAAGAAGTAATTATTTGCTCCTTACTGATAGAAAGTTAGATAATTCAAATCCATCTGGTGGATTGAGGAAAAGGATGTGGCAAAAAAATTACTAACCAACCCAATGCAATTAAGTCAACTATGGTTCACAGTGATCCTACAGGACACAGTAGAACTGCTTCATAGAGTTTCCAAGGCAGTGATCTTTCTTCTACAAGCAGATTGCCACATTTTTCTCCTGTGGAGTAACTTGAACTATTGACCTTAGCAGCAGACCCTTTCATCACTGCATGGCCAGGGCCCCACCAGCAAATTATTGTTTTTGTTAGGTGCCTTCCAGTCATAGCAACACTACACACAATAGAACAAATGCTGCCTGAACTCCTCCATTCTCACAATTATGTGTGAACCCATTGTTGCTGCCACTGTGTCAATCCATCTTGTATGGGCGTTCTTTTTTTTCATTGACCCTCCAAGCATGATGTCCTTCTCCAGGACTGATCCCTCCTGACACTTCCAAAGTAGCTTCTAAAGAGCATTCTGGTTGTACTTCTTCCAACACAGATTTGTTTGTTTTTCTGGTAGTCCATGAAACTTTCAATATTCTTCACCAACACCATAATTCGAATATACTGATTCTTCTGAGGTCTTCTTTATTCATTGTCCAACTTTCACATGCATATGAGGCAATTGAAAATGCAATGGATTGGGTTAGGTATCCTTAGTCCTCAAACTGACATCCATAGTTTGTTAAGATCCACACAGTCAAATGTCTTTGAATACTCAGTAAAGCACAAGTAAATATCTTTCTAGTATTCTCTGGTTTTATCCAAGATCTATCTGGTGTCAGCAATGATATCCTTCTTTTCATGTTTTTTTCTGGATCAGGTTTTAATTCTGAAAGCTATTTGTGGATATACTGCTACAAACTTTGTTGAATTGTTGTCAGCAAAATTTTACTTTCATGTGATATTAATGATATTGTTAGAAGATTTTCAAATTCCATTGGACTACTTTTTTTTAAATAAGCATAATTATGGATATCTTTTTCAATCAGTAGATCAGATAGCTGTCTCCAAATATCTTGGCATACACAAGTGAGTGCTTCCAGTGCTTCATCAGCTTGTTGAAACTTCTAAATTTGTATTCCACCAATTCCTAGATCCTTGTTTTTTTCCCAATTCCTTCAGTGTAACTTGGAATTCTTTCTTCAGTACCATTGGTTCTTCAACTGACTTTTTGTTACAGTAACTCTGTGTATTCCTTCCATCTTCCTTTGATTCTTGCATCACTCAGTATTTTGCCGATTGTTGTTCAATGCAGTCAAGTAGGTTCCGATTCATAGTTATCCTATACAGGGTTTCCAAGGAGCAGCTGGTGGATTTGAATTGCTGACCTTGTAGTTCACAATCCAGTGCTGATCCTACAGTGCCACACCAGAACTTTTGCCTTTTGAATCCTTCAAGGCTTAACATTTCTCTTCAGTTCTTTCAGCTTGTGAAATACTGAGCATAGTCTTTCCTTTTGGTTTTCCAATTTCAGGTCTTTGCATATTCCATTGCAAATTATGACAGTTTTGGAGCCCTATGGGATAGTTCTACTCTGCCCTTCAGCGCTACTATGAGTTTGAATCAACTGGATGACAGCATTTTTGTTTTTTTTCTATAGATATTAGAAGTGTGGATGCATGATGGCTGACAGTGACATTGAGTTTCTTTATATTTTTCATCAATAATGTATGCAATGGAGATTTAGAAATATAGTTAGTGATGTAGATAATAAGTAATTGAATACTTTGATGCCAAAAAGGCTAGCATTTGAAAATCAACTGTTAAAAAAAAAAAAAAAAATGTCTGCCTATTGCAAAAAAGTATGGGGCCATGTCTGACTTCCTCTAGCTTCACAAGAGGGAAGGAGAAGCAAACTGAAAACCCATACACAGCTAATTCCTGTGAAGTGGAAGTCAGACATGCCTCCACCCTACAATCTTCCTAACCCTATTCTAACCCCAACCATCCTTCTTATAGTACACTCTGTTTCACATCTGGGATCGATAACTCATTGCACTGGCCACAGAGGACTCATAACAATACTCATGGTTATGGGGTTTATTAGAGAAATGAATTCAGTACAAGCCAGGATCAGAAACACCTCAGGATTCAGCAGTTTTCCAATCAGACATGTCTTGGTGTTTTCTTCAGCTGGACAGTCATATGACCCCTTGGCCTGTGCCCTGTTACATGGCCTCTGGCAAGTGTTATAGTTTCTTTAGCCAGTCTGTAAATACCTAAAGGGCACCTTCTGCAAGTCAGTCTCCTGTCCATAGACACTCAACATCACTGAGTCCAGATACTCTGTCTCTCCATGTCACTGCTTTACCGATTTTCTAGATTGGGTTTTCATGTTCTTCTCATGCTTTTCTTTCTTTTGGGATTATCTGTTACTGCTTCTGAGAAGGTTCCTTTTAAACCTAGTGGAATGGCAACACTAAACAATCCTGCTGTTAGAGCACTCTACACCCTGCTTTCTTGGTCCCACTCAATCATTTGGTAGCGATTAAGAAGAATTTGGATAGAAAAGCCATATCAAGTAAATTCAAGGTGCCATACCTATAAACTAATATAAAGTATGAATTTATGAAGTAGGGCAGATTAAGGCTGGTAGGAAATCTTAAGTATGTTCAGAATTGCATTCAAGTTTATGTGACAGAAACTAGAAGAACTTAAACAAGTAACCAATTAAGTGGTAATAAGAAGTTTCTGAATCTCCACTAATCAAATTTTATCTAAATAAATGGGTGGCCTATAAAGTGAACATTAGGGAGGAACACACTTCTTAGAAGAATCAACCAAAAGGACATCATTTACTCAGGGACAAGGCTTAGAAGATAGGATGAGACAAGATATTAGGTGGAATGGAAAGGGAAAGTAAGGAAGAAGTGGAAAGAGTTCTGTTACATTAGGGGGGCTGTAATCAATGTCACAGAACAAAATGTGTATGAATTGTTGAATGGAAAATGAGTTTGCTTTGTAAATTTTCACAGCAAAAGGCTTAAAAAAAAAAAAGAAGAAAGAAATTTCTTCAGTAGTCTAGTACTGTGCTTCCAGTGTTGGGAAGGGTCTAGGCTTATTCCATATTTCTGACTCTCTTCTTCATAATAGTAAAATGTCTACTGAAGCTCTAAGTATCATCTACATATTTTATACAAGCAGAGGACAGGTACAAAGGGTCAACTACATATTAGCAAAATATCTTAACTTTATCAAGATATAAATCAGTAGTTTTTCATGATTGCAGTGGAGTCTGGGGAGGTGAGTGTTTGTAATGGCACTTATTTTACCTCAAACATCATTGATATACATAGTGCAGTGAATTATTTAATATGTATCCTCTAGTTATATCTTTCTAACTCCCACCAAACACCTTTTTCCTAATGGGTGTGGGTAGGAGAAAGTGGGGAAAGATGTAGATAGTATTACATGGTTCAGTTGTGAGTGATAATTAATAAGGTTAATTGTTATGTAAAAATTTGGAAATCTAATTGGGGACTTCGTCGATTTTGCCATCCTATTGAGTATAACCACTACACTGGTCCTGGTGTAGTGCTATGGGTTAATGCGCCAGACTGCAAAGCTGTTTGAACTACAAGGTCAGTGGTTCAAGCTTACAGTTGCTCCTTGGAAACCCTATACAGGGTCGCTATGGGTTGGAACCGACTTGACGGCACTTAACAACAACAACAATTGAGTATAAAATAAGTCATCTTGGTATGAGATGGCTGTGCATTCCTCTGCTTAACTAACCAGGCTTGCCTCCATTTGACCTCCAGTTTTAAGACTTGAGCCAACAGCCTGATTTAATTTATGAGTTTCCACAGCCTGTAAAGTCAATAGTTTGATTCTGTATGAATGAAGAGACTCCAGATTGTCATCTGAACTGTGTATTTGGGACTTGCCAGCCTCCACAACCGTATGAGCCATTCATTGCCTTGTTGGCCCATGAGTTCTGTGCAATGTGCAGCAAATTGCAGAACTCTTAAGCATAGGATAAAATACTGAGGGGAGGAGTGATGCTCGGCATTAGGGAATATGGGACACTGCAGGATAAGCACAGGACTGCTAACCACAAGACTGGTGGTTCAAACATACCAGCTGCTCCTTGGAAACTCTTATGAGTCAGAACTGACTTGAGGGCACTTAAGAACAAACATAGTACTTTAGAATAGATCGACATTTGGGATGTCTTTAGCCTCCACATCATAGGGACCAGCCTCGTGCTGATACTTCTAAAAGAAATTATTGCTGCAGTTTGCAAGAAAGAAATAGAGGTATTAGACAGGTAATTAGGAGACTCTTCTACTTTGTCTTTAAATATTTTAATTGTCTAAAGCTTCTCAAGTCAAGTTATTGTAATAAATAATATAATTAATTAAAATTACCGGTGAGGACTGAACACAATACAGTTAAGTGTCTGGAGGAAAAAGACCATAACTTATACTTTGTACTGTGAAACTAATTTATAAATACCATTAAGTCTGGTGTCTGTAAATCAATCTTACAGTTTTATATTTTAGGAAGTTAATAAATAGTTTAAAAAGAAACTTTTCTAATCATTGAAACTGACTTTATCGTCCTTGTAGTCAATCAAATACATGAAAGAATAATAATATGGCTATTGGGAGAAATAGCCATATTTCCTGGTGTGGCACTGTGGGTTAATGCGCTAGACAGCAAAGTCAGTTTGAACTGCAAAGTTGGTGGTTCAAGCTCACCAACTCCTTAGAAACCCTCTCCAGGGTCGTTATGGGTCAGAACCGATTCGACGGCACTTAACAACAACAACACTGGGAGAAAAAGGGAAATTGTTTGCATAGAACAATTAAGGTCAACTGAAATATATTAATTTAGTAGAGTAGTGGTTATGGATTGGGCTGTGAACCTTCAGGTCAGCAGTTTGAAACTACCAGCTGTTCTGTGGGAGAAAGATGAGGCTTTCTGCTCCCGTAAAGATTTACAGCCTCAGAAACCCTGTTCAGGGTCGCTATGGGTCGGAACCAACTCAACGGCACTTAACAACAAGAACAATAAATGTTGAAGGAGCTCTGGTAGCGTAGTGGTTACAAATCGGGCTGCGAACCGCAAAGTCAGGAGTTCAAAACTACCAGCTGTTCCACGGGAGAAAGATGAGGCTTTCTGCTCCCGTAAGGATTTACAGCCTCGGAAACCCTGTACAGGATCGCTTTGAATCGGAACCGACTCCACGGCACACAACAACACAAACAATATAGTTATATTAAAAGTAATATAAAAATTCATAGTTTTATGATATACCAAGATAATCAGAGACAAAACTTACTGAGGAAATTTTTCCAATAAAAATATAAAGCAAAACATGAAATACGAAATAAACTTAACAAGAATGAATCGGAACTTAATGTAGGAATGTTGTAGTTGTTGTTGTTGTTAAGTGCCGTCGAGTCGGTTCCGACCCATAGCGACCCTGTACAGGGTTTCCGAGGGTGTAAATCTTTACGGGAGTAGAAAGCCTC
>NW_006408604.1:3966732-3967903 GCF_000296735.1 Chrysochloris asiatica
GACTTTTTGCTTTCTTCATATACGATGTTCTTTATGTCATCCCTAAACTCTTCAGTTTTTAGTGTTTAATGTATCAAATCTGTTATTCAGATGATCTCTAAATTCAGGTGGGATATAGTCAAGGTTATGTTTTGGCTCTTGTGGACTTGTTTTCATTTTCTTCAGCTTCAGTTTGAATTTTCATATGAGCAATTGATGGTCTGTTCCACAATCTGCCCCTGACCTTGTTTTAACTGATTATATAGAACTTTTCCATCATCTCTTTCCACAGATGTAGTCAATTTGCTTTCTGTGTATTCCATCTGGTGAGGTCCATGTGTATAATTGTCTCTTATGCTGTCTAAAGACAGTATTTAAAATGAACAAATCATTGATTTTGCAGAATTCTATCATGTGATCTTCAGCATCATTTCTATCACCAAGGCCATATTTTCCAAATACTGCTCCTTTCTCTTTGTTCCCAACCTTTGCATTCCAATCACCAGTAATGATTAACATATCTTGAGTGCATGTTTGATGAATTTTAGATGGAAGAAGTTGGTAGACTTCTTCTATTTCATCCTCACTGGTTTTAGTGGTTGTTGTGTAAATTGGAATAAAACAGTGGTAATAACTTGATGAAGATAAGGAATTATATAGTTTTATATTTGTTTGTTTTTCCCTTGTGACTATGGTTGAATTAAAAATAAATGTGTCTGTGTTGATATCTGTCTTAGAGCAATCTTAAGGACCCAAGAGAAAAAATGTATTGTTATTGTTAAGTGACATTGAGTAAATTCTGACTCATAGAAACCCTGTATAGGGGTTTCAAGGAGAAGCTGGTGGGTCTGAAACCACCAACCTTGTGGTATTGTTTGAACCACCAATGGTTACTTGAACAACCAGTACCTGGTAGGTTTGACACATTGACCTTAGCGGTCCAATGCTTATCCTACAATGCACCAGAAAAAACCTTGAGGTATATTTTCAACATACAAAGGTTCTTTTAAAAGTTCATGGGAAGATGGAATTACAATGTAATTTTTCCATGAACTTTTTGAAGCCTCTTCATATTTTAATTTTACCAAATTTATCTTGATCCTGAAAGGGTATCATGTTTCTTATTCCATTGTCATTAGTCTGAAATATAAGGTTTACCTCCTGAAATATGAGGGAAAGTAGGCCTCATCTT
>NW_006408604.1:3968003-3980197 GCF_000296735.1 Chrysochloris asiatica
ATCTTTCTCCCGTGGAGCGGCTGGTAGTTTCGAACCGCTGACCTTAAGGTTCGCAGCCCGATTCGTAACCACTACGCTACCAGAGCTCCTTTAATGTAGGAATATACTAGTTTAATTAGAAATATATGAGATATCTTGGAAAATGGGTAGAAATGGACTGGATCATTATAAACATACTGATGTTTCCAGAATTCTATAATTCAATTACAGCATATTTGAAAACATGAAACAAATTGATTTAAAGTTTATCTGTTATGTATAAAGTTAAGAACAGCTACAATGATTTTGAAAACAGAATAAGAAAAATGGCCCAGCAACCTAGGATAGATTACTCTTTCACAATGTACTGTGAGACAAAAAACAGAAACATAGATTGGTAGACTACAGATAAGATTTTCTCCTACATCGGACCTATTGTCATTGTTTGGTGCTGCTGAGTTGATTCTCATTCAGAGTGAATATATGTGACAGTATAGAGTTGCACCAATGGATTTTCTAAACTGTAAATCAAGGAGTTCTGGTAGCTGAGTAGTTACTAGTCAGGCTGCCAACCTCAAGGTCAGCAGTTCGAAACTGCCAGTGGTTCCGCGGAAGAAAGATGAGGTATTCTGCTCCCGTAAAGATTTACAGCCTTTGGAAACCCTGTGCAGGGTCACTATGAGTCGGAAATGACTCCATGGTGCTTAACAACAATAACAATCTTTTCAAAAACAGAGATCCAGGTCTTTCGCCTGCAGACTCACTGTTTCAAAACCCTTAGCCTTTGTTGTTTGTTTGCTAAGTGACGTCAAATCAGTGCCAACCCATAGCAAACCTGTATAGGGTTTCCAAGGAATGGCTAGTGGGTTTGAATTGCTGACTCTGAGGTTAGCAGTCCAGGATTTATCCTACAGCACCACACCAGGATTCCTCATGCATAAATACTAAAGTGTATGATAAATAAACTATCACAAAACAAAAGGCAAGAAAGCTTTTTAAGCTGTGAAAAAGTGATATCAAAAACATTGGGAGACATTATAAAGAAAAAGTTAAATTTTTCTTACTAAAAATTATTAAACTTTGTGTCTGGAAATTAATCGCCTGAGTTTGAAATTAGCATAAAATTGTAATAAGAAAGTCACAAGAAGAGAATTCCAACATCATTCAAGTCTTTTGATGGTATGAATGGAAATCATTACTAAAATTTTATCATGTATAATTTTATGGTAGAATTGTTTTATGAAAAAATTTTTGCAAAACATGATACATAAGAAATTTCTGAATCATATTTTCAAGCTTCATATTTTGAATTATTAATTTACCAGACATATTTTGAACTGCCAGCCTTGAAGTTCAAACCGATTTTGAGGTCCACTACTTATCCTAGGCTATGAAATTGAAAATTGAGGCAGAAACCTAGGAAAATTAGGCCACAGTCCAAAACAAAACAAAATATAAAAAAGTCACCAGTGACCATATTTTTTGAAAGGAAAGGAAAAAGTATTTTTTTTGGGGGGGTGGGTATTCTATTTTACTATTGAGTCTACTTTAATTAATTGAATTTACATGACTATTTGATCACAACACAAGTCACAAATGTATTATTCTTCAATATTTATTCCAGTTTTAGTTCTTATTATATGTATAAGCTTCTCCAATTTTTAGGTTGACTTAAAAATTTCATTTGGAAGAAGAAATTGAAGAATAAAATTTGAAAGTGCTTTTACTTGATTCATTTACTTTACAGCATTTAATATAGAATCTCTAACCAATCTATACATAAAACTACAACCAAACCTACTGCCATTGATTCAATTCTAACTCACAGTGACCCTATAGAACATCATAGAACTGTCCATATGTTTTCCCAGACTGCAAAGCTTTATAGAACAGACTGGCTCATCATTCTCCTGTTAAGCAGCTGGTGGGTTAACCTACGGTACCACTAAGGTACATACACAGTAGGATTTTATTGAATAAATGAAGTTACTATTGATTCTTAAAGTGGTGATTGATTTCCTAGGTAATATTAAAACGAAAATACCCAAAACATTTGAGTCCATTCAGATTGGCAGTTCAAATTCACCAGAGCTCCTTGTGAACCCTGTAAGGGTCATTATGAGTCAGAATTGACTTCATGTCACATAACAGCTGTGAAGGCAGTTCTGATTCATAGTGAACCTGAATAGGGTTTCTGAGGAGTGACTCATGGGTTTGAATCTCCTACCATGCAATTCAAACCAACCTTGGAGTTCAATGCCTATCCTAGAGACGTATTAGGACTCCAATGAATACAGAGATGCCTCAAATAAAATAAAAGCTAATTTAACATATCTGGGAGTTTTAGCAGTGCTATATGGCTTTAAATTGCCAATCATTAGTTATTCTTTCTTTATAAGAAAGATCCTTAACAAAAACATTCTATGAGCTAATCACTGAGATATAACTTATTTTAGTTAATATGGGAGCATATAATATCTGCATGCATAATACTATGTTTAGTAGTCCAAAGAGAATTATGTTAATACTTCTATGATTTGAGCTTCCACCCTTTTTTAAATGTAAGTGACCTTCTATTAAGGCTTTTTTTTTTTCTTCACAAAATACAAACTGTTTAATTCTGATTTTTAAAGAGCAAAAATAATTTACTATATTGAAACAGCCCATTCATCACATAAAGCATTTGATTCTGTCACCTCAAGTGCTTGTTAAATCACTTCCAGCTGCTACAATCAAGGGGCAGGTACTTCTAAGGTCTGGCACTTTCTGAGCTCTATTACACCTTTAAGTATGATTCTTCAATCCAATTCTAGCCTTCATAATAATCAAGTGCCCACTCCACTTAACTTCAAGGCAACTGGGAACTTAGAATTCTTCAAATGTATCTGTATGTGATTTTCAATCAGACCTCTTCATCCAAAACCTGAAAAATTCTGAATATCTATGAAGCAGTATAGTAACAACATTTTCACTTACAGCAGTGTCAAGAGCAGCATTGAAATAAAACTTTGGCAAGGAAACTAAGCAGTAAAAGGAATGCTTTTCCAAACCAACAAGGAAGTTGGGAAGTTAGTGATAGAATTCAGAGAACTAATGCATTCTGTTATTGTACCCACATGGATCATTGGATAAATAATTCAGCATCAAGGTAGAAGTCATTGTAATTTAAATGATAGGAAAATAGGAAATCAATGTTCAAGAATTTATACTGAAGAAAATTTGCACACAAGCATTGTCTAGCTATAATATTTGATTTATTCAATAAATATTTGTTGAGCACCTATCCTGAATTTTAATGCTATTGTATGTTTAAAATACATTTTAAAAATATCATAAAAGTAATAAATAGAGAATTTAGTGCTCTTTAAATGGCTAGTAAATATATTCACTTCTTTAAAAATATTTGTATAACACTTAATATGTAATACTTGTATCAGTGAGCTATATTTTTAGTGTGTACTAAAAAAATATAAACAATTGATCATAGTTTGACTTTCTGTTAACCGGTAGCTATGGAACACATAAGCGGGTTACTTAAATCAGAACTGTTTTTAACTTAGACAGGTGAAGAGGACTGGGAGTGAGTGGAGAATATTCCAGGTAGGAGAAACAAAAACAAATGGAAAGATTTTTTAAATAAGAAAACAGAGTAGTAAAGTTATGCCCATAGAATAGATTTGAAGTAGTCAAATAATCATTTAGATCAGTAGTCTATCTAGTAATTCACTCAAAATTCAACAGATACTTACAGAATTTTTACTAGGCAAATAACAGTTGTTGTTGTTGTTAGGTGCTGTAAAGTCAGTTCTGACTCATAGCAATCCTGTATAGGGTTTATGAAGTGCGGCTAGTAAGTTTGAACCCCCAGAAAATATAGGACCTTATCAGGAGTCCTGGTGTGGTGTTGCTAACTGCAAAGTTGCTGATTCAAACCTACCAGCTGCTCTTTGGAATCCCAATAAAAGGTTGCTATCAGCTGGAACAGAACTTGACGGCACTTAACAACCCAGGATTCCTGTTTTTACTCTGAGTGGGATGGAGAGCCACTAGATATTTTGAACAGAGGAGTATGTATTCTCACTGGATCACATTCTGAGAGTAGATTGAGTTACTACAGGGATAAGAATGAAAGAGCAAAGAACTGATGGCTTTGGCAAAATCCAGGAGAAACAATTTCAAAAAGAGACATATCCTTGAAATGGTAAAGCATGTTTAATTAATTGATATAGGATCCCAATAGATGAGTCCTGGTGTAGCACTATGGGCTAATGTATCAGACTGCAAAGTCGTTTGAACTGCTAGATCCATGGTGGTACAAGCATATCAGCTGCTCCTTGGAAACCCTATACAGGGTCACTATGGGTCGGAATCAACTCGACGGCACTTAAGAACAACAACAATAGATGAATAGACTCTTGATGTAGCTCTGTATGTTAATGTGCTTGGCTGCAAAGTCAGGTTGAACCACAAGGTCAATGGTTCAAGCTCACCAGCCTCTCCTCAGAAACCCTATACAGGGTTTGGAGCTAAGTTGACAGCACTTAACAATAACAACAACAAAGAAGAAGAATATAGGAGCTCTGGTAGTTATGAGTCAGGCTTTTAACCTCAAGGTCAGCAGTTCAAAACTACCAGCCATTCTTTGAGAGACAGATTAGATTTTCTTCTCCCTTAAAAATTTACTGCCTCAGAAAAACTACACAAGGTCACTATAAGTTGTAACCAACTCCACAGCACATAACCACCACCATAAATGAATATGGACTCTTGGTGTGGAACTGTTGGATCAACACTGGACTGTGAGCTACAAGGTTGGCAGTTCAAACCTACCAGATGCTCCTTGGAAACCCTATGCAGAATCACTTTCAGTTGGAACTGACTTGATGGCACTTAACAACAATAACATAGAAGAATGTGAAGTATAAGCGATCAAGAATATTTAATGATGCAACAGGGTTTGACTTGAACAAATAGAAAAAAGAAACCCATCACCCACTCCTTGGAAATGTGATTCAGGGACACTATTAGTCAGAACCAACTCAATGGCACTTAACAACAGCAACAATTAGCTGACTAAAGAAACATGTACATAAGCATTAGCAAGGACAGGAGAACCTTTGGAATGTATGTAAAGGGCATGAGACATGGTAAGATCATAAAGAGGGTGAATGTAGATAGGCATAAGGTCCAAGAATAGAGTCTGTGACATTCCAACTGAAACAAGTCAAGGTGGTGAGAAGGAACTAGCATAGAAGAACAAAAAGTAACTGACAGTACAGTAAAATAGATGTCAGAAGTATGACCTATCCCAGAAAACAAGTGAAGAAAATTAATAAATAATTAGTATCAAATGATGACTAGACTTCTTTTAGTATTCCTATGCAGAGAAAGACTTGTACCATTCAGCTCTTTTGCTGTATTTGGTTAATATACTAGATCTGCAGAGAAAAAGGGTCATTATATAATTCTCAAATTGGATATCAGTGTTTTAATTGGTTTAAGGAGCTCTGGTAGCATAGTGGTTATGAATTTGGCTGCTAACCTCAAGGTCAGCAGTTTGAAACTACCAGCGGTTCCATGGGAGAAAGATGAGACTTTCTGTTTCCATAAAGATTTACAGCCTCAGAAATCCTATAGAGGGTCATTATGAGTCGGAACCAACTTCATAGCACACCACCACCACCAGGGCTGTGACCTTCACTGCAATACTGAAGTATTACAACTTTTTGAAAAATCTCATGTCCTGGGTTCTTTATCTGACTGTAGTATTACGAATTTCTTAAACCTGATCCCTATTGACTATGGCCCCTCTTTGCACTCCCCCAACTGTTAGATTCAAAAAGGAGGTTAAAATGGCTTAGAGTGTGTGGAATGTTCTTCTCCCTGTTGGGAAAAGGCTGTAGCTAACTCTTTTCTCCTGAAGAATAGGTTTTTACAGAATGAGTTTGACAGAATCCTCTAGAATTATTTGGGGAAAATTCAAACATTTTATAGAGTTCCTTTTATTAAACCTTAAACAGGACAAAGATAAGACAAAGACAAAGCATCTAGATAAGGCTATGTTGTTGTTGTTGTTGTTATGTGCCTTGGAGTCGGAACCGACTCATAGCGACCCTGTACAGGGTTTCCTAGATAAGGCTATAATGTTGCTGTTAAGTACCATCATGTTGATCCCAACTCATAACGACTCTGCATATGATTTCAAAGGAGCAGCTGGGTTCAAAGCAACCTTGTAGTCCAGTGCTTTTCCACAGCACCACACCAGGACTCTGGATGAGGCTATCATTGTGTTCAAATAATTCACAGCCATGTGGCTAATTATTTGCTGTTGTTAAGTGTCACCCAGTCTGTTCTGACTTGTAGTGAACCTGTACAGGGTTTCTGAAGCTGTAAACCTTTGTGGGAGCAGAAAGTCTCATCTTTATCCCAAAGAGTGTCTGATGGGCTTAAACTGCTGATCTTGTAGTTTTCGGTGTTTACCAGAACCATCACTCACCTGTGGGTAATTATAGACAATGGAAAACAAAGTAAATCATCACATTATCATGACTGATGGTAGATCAGTTCATCACGGTAGCCAGCAAGATTACAGATGGTATACGGTTTGGGCAGAAAAGACCATGATTGGAAGGTGTACACAACTGTACAATTAAAAGGTCTACAGTATTGGTCTTGGGGCCCTTTGATCACCACACATCACTGTATGAAGTCATCACTGTATGACTTATGATCATATCATATCAGTCATACATCTGTCATTCATAAAGAACAAAAGAGCATGCTGAAGTAAGTACCCAAGGTTTAGCTGCTCCTCCCTATTTGCTGTGGGAGTTGTAATGTTTTCAAACACTCTCTGTCTGAAGGCAAGGCTGCTTGCTACTTTGTTGGCTAATGGTCAACTGGAATTCAAATGGAGGCTGAATTCAAAAAGACCCAATATGAAATTAGGACACGCACTGTAAACCTCAGCCATTCACAAAATAAATACTTTAGAATTTAACCTCTGGTAGTGGTTATGTGCTGTGGAGTTGGTTCTGACAACCCGTACAGGGTTTCTGAGGCTGTAAATCTTTACAGGAGCAGAATGCCTCATCTATTTCCCGCGAAACAGCTGGTAGTTTGAAACTGCTGTCTTTGCAGTTCGCAGCCTGATTCATAACCACTACACTACAAGAGCTAGATCCTCTGAAATTACACATGCTTCGCTGTCTCATTTAAAATAAAAAAGATCATCAATTTCTCCTATTTCTATTGGACTATTTCCAGAAACATACACATATAGTGACTTCTTCTAATCTGAGAGATTCTTCTTCCAGCACTATATCAAACAATGTTCTCCTGTTATTCATAAGGTTTTCAGGGGTTAATTTTTGGGAAGTGGGCAACTTATTTCTTCTTCCTTATCTTTTCTTAGTCTGGACACTCCTCTGAAACCTGTCCACAATGCAACATGCAAACCACTACAGTACAACAAACTGACAGAGATGTGGGATTAACATTACTGGCATTATACTAACTCAGTTGACCTACTCAGCTCCATTAGAGCAGATATCATCCTTAACCAAGTTAAGCACCCAATGCATTTTGTTAGGAATACATTTTATGTTTACCAACTTTTATATTATATAAGCATAACAACAAACACTAATTGCCTATTTACTTGTTTATATCTAAACATCACCTACTAATACTTTCAACAGGCAAATTTATCAATATCCATTGGTAGAGGATGTTGATTTGCTCTGAAGCAAATTCATCCTAAAGGTGTTGATGTGCTTCAACATGCTTATGATTGCTGGTTCATAGAAATTAACAAAATGTAATCAGTCAAAATATTTGTGTCTGAAACTTTGTAAAATTTCAAAAAGTCACAGGTACAATTTGTGTATGTGTGGAAGTAGGTATAAATGAAGCCCTAATTGCCATTTATATAAAATATGTCATTAGTTTTTTTTTAAATGAATTTTCTATATTACAAGATAGAGTTCCAGGCAACATGACATTGCTTAGGCTGAGGAATTTTATTTTCAGTTATTGAATACACAGCAGGAAACAGAGAAGCTTTGTTTTTGGTTCCTTGACAATCCGATGTATTAATTCTTTCATATCCCACAAAGCGAAACAGGAACAGACTGGACTTTTTATAATTTGGTTGATTTGTCATAGTTTTGAAAACAGGAAAAAATGTGGGTAGGAACTCCAGAATGGCAGATTCAGTAAAGGAATCAGATGTGAGAGACTGGACTATTTGCAGAACTATGAAGAGCCACACAGTGTATTCCTCTGCCATCTTTTAACACAATGCTGCCATCTTTGAAGCCTTGCTTTAATGTTATGTAAATTTGTGCTCACTTTGAAAAGATAAAATGAACTCTTACTTGCAACAAAGTTTTCATCACAATCACTTTCATTTGCAAGTGCAGCTTTTAAATCATTGAAAAAGCTTCAGTCTTTTCTCGCACTAAAACCAAAACAAGCCTATTGCTGAGGAGTTTGTTCTGAATCATAGAGATCCTAGGCTGTAAATATAGGAGTAGACAACCTCATCTTTTCCTAAGGAAGGAGCAGCTTTTGGTTTTGAATTGCTGACTTATGGCTGACAGCCCATGTTTAACCCACCAGGCCGCCTTTATTGCACTAAAGTATGTATCTTCTATCACTGACGTACAAATACTTAAAGACACAAGAACAGATTTTGTTTAAACCTGGGACTGCATGAATTTTACTTTTAAATTATCTTTGTACATCAGACAAATAGCTGCTATTTTAATTTTCCTAAGTATATTAGTCCTGGTGTGGTACTGCAGGATAAGCACTAGACTGGTAGCCACAAAGTTGGTGGTTAAAACCCATCCATCACTTCTTGGAAAGCCTATTGGCAGGAACCCACATGACGGGATTTAACAACAACAAAGTTGATTATACTATATTTTAAGGCATCAAAACTAGCCTGTTGTTATTAACTGCCGTCGAGTTGGTTCTGACCAATAGCGACCCTGTATAGAGTTTCTGAGGAGTGGCTGGTGAGCTGGAACCACCAGCCTTGCTGATCAAACTGACTATTTTGTACGGTTGCAGGCGTTTTTCAATTATATTTAGCAGAATTATGCTTACATGGGATATTAATGGTATTGTCCAATGGTTTCCATATTCTATAGTTTTACTTCTCTTTGGAATGGACACAAATATGGATCTCTTCCAGTCAGTTGGCCAGGTAATCATCTTCTAAATTTCTTGGCATAGATGAGTGAGTGTCTCCAGTGCTACATCAGTTTGTTGAAAGATTTCAATTTGTATCCCATCAGTTTCCAGAGCTTTGTTCTTTGCCAATGCCTTCAATGCACCTTGGATTTTTTTCTTTCAGTATCATTGGATTTTGATATATCACCTCTTCAAAAGGTTGAACATCAACCATCTCTTTTTGGTACAGTGACTCTGTGTATTCCTTCCATTTTCTTGATGCTTTCTGCATCATTCAATATTTTGCCCACAGAATCCTTCAACATTTCAATTCAAGGCTTGAGTTTTTTCTTTAGTTCCCTCAGTTTGAGGAACGGTGACTGTGCTCTTCCCTTTTGGTTTTCTAACTCCAAGTCTTTGTACATTTTGTTATAATATTTGATTTTGTCTTCTCAAGCTGTCTATGCAAACTTTCTATTTACCTCTTTTACCTCCTCATTTTTTCATTTGCTTTAGCATCTCTATGCTGGAGAGCAAGTTTCAAGAGTCTCTTCAGACATCCATTTTGCTCTTTTCCTTCTTTCTTATCTTATTTTGGCTCTTGTGAAGTTGTTTTACCTTTTTTCAGCTTCAGTCTGAATGTTAATATTAACAATTGATCATCTCTTCCACAGTCTGCCCATGACATTGTTTTGGCTCATAATATGAAGCTTTTCCACCATCTCTTTACACAGATGTAGTCAGTTTGACTTCAGTGTATTCCATCTGGTCATGTCCATGTATATAGTATAGTTAGTTGTCTTTTATGTTATTTATAAAAGGTATTTACAATGAAGAAGTCATTGATCTTGCAAAATTCTATCATGCGATCTCCGTATTGTTTCTATCACCAAGGCCATGCTTTCCAATGACTGATTGTTCTTCTTTGTTTCTACTTCCCAGTAATTATCAACAACTCTTGATTTCATGTTTGATCAATTTCAGACTTAAGACGTTGGTAGAATTCTTCAATTTAATCATCACTGGTTCTTTATGAGTTGGTACCCATTCAATGGTACTTAGCAACAGTAACAAATAAGGAAAATATATTACTTCACTAATTCTACGTAAGAAATAAACTCAAAATTTAGTAACTTAAAATAACTTTGTTGTTGTTAAGTGTTGTTTAGTTGGTTCTGATTAATAGTGACCCTCCATAGGATTTCTGAGGAGAACCTAGTTGATTTGAATTGCTGACCTTGTGGTTTGAAGTCCAGGGCTGAGCCTAAAATGCCATACCAGGAGTCCCAATCAACTTTAGTTAGCTAAAGGATTCTACAGATCAGAATTTAATTTGTGCTCATTAGGATTTTTTTTCTTTCTAGATTTTGGTCTTGACTAGAATTGCTCATGCAGCATCAGTCATCTATAGGGTATCTTGATGATCTTGTCTGGTTTTTTTTTTTTCGTATTTTTGTGACTTCAGCTGGAGTAACTGTGTTGACTCATCTGTGCTCTACAATCTTTTATACTCCAGCAGGTTAGCACCAGCTTTGTTTGTAATGTAGAGGCAGTAGTTCCAATAGAAAGCGCAAAATAATACAAGTAATACAAATATGTTGGTTCAAACTTGGCATATTTCTATACATTCTTTTATAATCTATTTGGTGTATAAAGCTAAATCAAGG
This sequence comes from Chrysochloris asiatica, assembly GCF_000296735.1. Taxonomy (NCBI): domain Eukaryota; kingdom Metazoa; phylum Chordata; class Mammalia; order Afrosoricida; family Chrysochloridae; genus Chrysochloris; species Chrysochloris asiatica. Next base: position 3,978,830 of record NW_006408604.1, read on the forward strand.
GGTGGAAAAATAGATTCTCTCTTTGATAGTAGGAACTGTAAAGTCATATTTAAAGACTGAGGATCTAGGGAGGGGCAAAGAAATGGGGTCATTTTGTTAGCTGTCTACCACTGTGATTTATATAGTAAGATTAACAATTTAAACTAAATTCTGTGGCTGAGTAGATTGCTAGAAAACATGATCTATTAGCGCAATTATCAATATATTTAAGGACTACAGATTTTTCTAAAATTATATTTACTACTTGATAAAGATTTGTTGTAGTTGTTGTCATTGTTAGGTGCCATCAAATTGGCATTGACTCATAGCAACCCTATGCACAACAGAACAAAACACTGTCCAGTCCTGTGTCAACCTCACAATTGTTGCCACACTTAAGCCCATTGATGCTGCTACTTAGCCAATCCATCTTGCCAGGGGTCTTCCTTTTTTCTCTGACCCTCCACCTTACCAAACATGATATCCTTCTCCAGCAACTGGTCCCTCCTGACAACATGTCTTAAGTATGAGAAACAAAGTTTGGCCATCTAAGGAGCACTCTGGCTACACTTCTTCCAACACAGACCTGTTGGTTCTTTTGGTAGCCCATTGCACTTTCAATATTCTCCTCCAACACCATAACTAAAAAGCATCAATTCTTCTGCAGTCTTCTTTATTCACTGTCCAGCTTTCACATGCATATGAGGTTATTGAAGACGCCATAGCTTGGAATAGGCACACTTTAGTCCTCAAGTTGACATCTTTGCTCTTCAATGCTTTAAAAAGGTCTTAAGCTGCAGATTTGCCTAATGCAAAATGTCATTTGATTTCTTGACTGCTGCTTCCATGAGTGTTGATAGTTGATCCAGAAAGAATGAAGCCCTTGACAACTTCTATATTTTATCCATTGATAAGAACGGTGTTTATTGGTCCAGTGGTGAGAATTTTTGTTTTATTTACATTGAGATGCAAACCATACTTAATGCTGTGCTCTTTGATCTTTATCAGTAAATATTTTAAGTTCTCGTTACTTTCAACAAGCAAGGTTGTATCATCTGCATATTGCAGGTTGTTAATGAATCTTCTTCCAATTCTGATGCCACCTTTTTCTTCATATAACCCAGTTTCTCAGATTATTTACTCAGCATACAGGTTGAATAAGTATGAGGAAAGAATACAACCCTGTCACATACCTTTCTTAATTTTAAACCATTCAGTGTTCCAATGTTCTGTTCAAACAACTGCCTCTTTGTCCATGTACAGATTCTTCATGAGCACAATTAAGTGTTAAGGAATATTCATACTTCTCAATGATGTCTATAGCTTGTTATGATCCACACAATTGAAAGCCTTTGTGTAGTCAATAAAGCACAGGTAAACATCTTTCTG
>NW_006408604.1:3982630-3990109 GCF_000296735.1 Chrysochloris asiatica
AAAGAATTTTCAAAATACTTTTGGAAACTGATCATATAAGCACTGTAGGATAAGCACTAGACTGCTAACCAAAAGATCATCAGTTCAAACCCACCAATTGCTCCTTGGAGATCCTATAAATGGTCACAATGAACCAGAACTGACTCAACAGCACTTAAAAACAATGACAAGCCAGAAAAAAAAAAAAAGTTAAAATAGCTTACTATTGTTATTGTTGGTTATAATTATATACTAATGGTTTAGAATTTAGATATGGTTCAAGAATAAACACTCTTCTAATTCTCACTAATTTTATTTCAAGAACAAAAACAATAGTATGCTACAGTTTTTCAGCTCCTAGCAATGTAATGATAATGAGAGTTGACAGTTTTGCTTTTGTTTTTTGGTTTGTCTGTTTCTCTGTTTACAGTGTTTTTGTGAAGCTAAATATAGCAGGATGTGTTCCCTAGATTATTTTTTTTCAGAACATACTAAATTTTTCTGTGAGATTACCATTTGACATCCGCCACTTGTCTGTCAGTTTGTCATATTGTGATAGTTTGTGTGTTGCTGTGATTCTGGAAGCTATGCCACTGGTATTTTAAATAACAGCAGCGTCATCCCTGGTGGACAGGTTTCAGATGAGCTTCCAGACTAAGACAGACTAGGAAGAAGGAGATATGGACTACTTCCAAATATTTAGTCACTGAAAAAAACCTTATGAATAGCAATGGAACACTTGTCAGACAGCACCAGACTATTGGATATAAAAATATGAGGAAGAGCACCAGACAGGAGGGACCAGTCCCTGGAGAAGGACATCTTGCTTGGTAAAGTGGAGGGTCAGAGACAAATAGGAAGACCCCTAGTGAGATGGATTGGCATAGTGACAACAACAATGGGCGCCAGGGTAGTAACAGTCATGAGATTAGTGCTGGACTAGGCAGTGTTTCATTCTGTTGTGCATAAGGTTGCTATGAGTCAGTACTGAGTTGACGGCACCTAACAATAACAACCATTTGACTTGAAATTGTTATAATTATCTTTTGCCAATGCTGTACCAAGCATTTATCATTTAATAGTATAAAGAAAATGACTTTAAATCAGATATATGTACATTCTGAAGCTTTAAAGCCTGAGAAATTATTATAAAGAAATGATTATAAATAGAATAATGCTAAAGCCTTTATTTCTTCAATTGCTAAACATTCAATTTTCCAGTCCTTTATTGAATTCTTATTAATATTAGGGGAAAAAATGGCCATTATAAAGACTTTTTAGTTTTTCTGTACTAGAACTTGCTGTTGAAAATCTTGTATACCTTTGTTGATGTTAAGTGCCACCGAGTTGATTCAGACACAGCGAACTTGTATAGTGTTTGTGAGAAGCATCTAGTAAGCTTGCGCCAACGATCTTTCGGTTCAAACTGACCTTACAGTCCAGCGCATTAAGTCCAGCACCACTTGTATTAACTTTTCAGATAAAAATATAATTTCAAATGCAAATAATCCTTAGTAATATACAACAGAACTTCCATGATGGTGGACCTATTCTATAACTTCAATGCTTGGGTCATTAGACACTTGTCCCTATTGACTACATAAAATGACAAAGAACTAAATCTTGCATTTTATTTAATTTCAGTTTGGAGTCTTGGTGTGACACTAAAGGATTACCATTAGAATGCTAACTGCAAGCTGGTGGTTCAAACCCATCAAAAGCTCCACAGAAACCTTATACAGGGTTGCTATGCATTAGAACCAACTCCACTGCGCAACAACAAAGTAGCAATTTCAGTTTAATAGACCCATAGTGCTAGTAATTATTACTATTAATAAGCTCACATATAACTTGAGAAATAAAAATAATTGCTTCATGTTTATATTGCTGAATGTTTTCCTACTCAGTGAACAGAATGGTTTAATGAACAAAGGAAAAACATAGTTATAAATACTGTAAGTTTATACTGTAATGTTGATTTAGTGAAAAAGCGATTTTTTTTCTTGTTGTTAAGTGCCACTGAGTTGGTTCTGACTCATAACAACCTTTTGTAGTTTTTTGAGATTTTAAATATTTGCAGGAACAGAAAGCCTTGTCTTTTCCCATATATATTTTTTTCATACTGCAGAATACACATTTTCTAAAAACTTTGCACACCTAAGCATAACAAAATTGTAAGAAAGAGGAAAAAAATGTAATGGCAAAAATGTAAACTAGAGTATAAAAGTCTCAAATCTTCTGTCTATGTATGTGAAATTAAATAAAACATAGCTTAAAAATAAAATAAAATAAAATACACCTGGAAGTATCCATATGAATTAGAAATGCTATTTTTAGGAAACATTCTTATACATGTTGTTGTTGTTGTTATATGCCGTGGAGTCGGTTCCGACTCATAGCGACCCTGTAACAGGGTTTCTGAGGCTGTAAATCTTTACGGGAGCAGAAAGCCTCATCTTTCTCCTGTGGAACAGCTGGTAGTTTCAAACTGCTGACCTTGCGGATCGCAACCCGATTCGTAACCACTATGCTACCAGAGCTTATATATATGAGATATAAATTCAATCACCATCTAGAAAACCAGGGAGTCATTGTTAGGGTCAGAACTTTAATTTATGCCATGCTATAACTAAATCCTGGAGTACTGGTGTGACGCTGTGGGTTAATGTGCCAGACTGCAAAGCCATTTGAACTGCTACGTCGGCGATTCAAGCTCACCAGCTGCTCCTTGGAAACTCTATACAGGGTCGCTATGGGTCGGAATCTCCTCGACGGCACTTAACAACCACAACAATAACTAAATTAATGCGATCTGGTAGCGTAGTGGTTACGAATCGTTCTGCTAAACTCAAGGTTAGCAGTTTGAAACTACTAGCTGTTCCACAGGATAAAGTTGAAGTTTCTGCTCCGGTTAAGATTTACAGCCTTGGCAGAGTCACTATGAATCAGAAACTTTACCGCACACCACCACCAGCATAATTCAATTGGCAACAACAAAATTCAGTACTCCAAATATAGTATGTGTTTTATTCTTTACAATTTAACGTTTTCATAGAATAAAGCACATAACTATATTTGGAGTCTTGGTATGGTGCTGTGGGTTAATGCGTTGTACTGCAAAGTCGCTTTAAAACCTCAAGGTCGGAGGTTCAAGCTCACCAGCTGCTCTTAGGAAACCCTGTACAGGGTGACTATGGGTTGGAACCGATTCAAAGGCACTTAACAACAACTTTTCATAGAATTTGGACTTCCTGCAGAATTCCTTTAAAAATGCTTAATAAGAAGAAAAAATGCTTAATAATGTGAAAAAGTTGCAATATTTTACAAACATAATCAATTTTTGAGTATTTAAGGGAAACATATATTACTACTATTCTAGGAAGTTCTGATATGGCCCTGTAGGATAAGGTTGGTTTGAACTGAAAAGTTGATGTTTCAAACTCACCAGTCACTCCTGGGAACCCCTATACAGAGCCCCTAAGAGTGAGAAACAACTCAATGGACACTAACAATAAAAATTACTCTATATGTAAGGAGACAAGATTGTATCATGAAGCATATAGTCTAACAAATAAATTGTAGAAAATTCCTTTTATAAATCTGAAATGTCATAGAATTTTAATTGACTGCTTTTTATTAGTTAATAAAAAAGAATCATATAAAATATATGCATCTTCAAATCATAAATTAAAAACAAAAAATTAGCAATTGGAAAAACAGTTTTTGAAATGATATTTTATTTTCATTTAGAAAACTATTTGACAAAAATGTATTGTTCTTAAGTGACTAAAATGCAAACATTTTTTCTTTCACTTTCTCTTTTGTTGTGGATATCTCATCTCTTTATAAATACTGATTTTCTTTCTTTAATTGCACTAAGAAGTTGATTCACAAAATGTATACACATTGTTTTCCAGTAAGATAGACTTCATAACTGACAAGATGGGATCATTTTCCTTTGGATGCCAAAAGATGGTGCTGCTGTATAGCTGTGTTATCATTCTTCAAGAATCAGTTGCTTTCTATAGTTCAATTTAACTGCCAACATGGCGGAACTGCATCTGTCATAAGAGCAAAAAAAACAGGTCTGAAACAACGTGAAACAATCAGATAACTAATTAACTTAGAGTAGTACCTAAAAATAATTGAACCTAACCTCAGAAAACTGATCGTTTTTTTTTTTTTTAATATGACATTTCTGAGAATTTAAGATAAACACTTCTAGAAAAGTCATATGTCAGAAGAGGTGGCTTTAATAAAATCTGTCATTTTATAAGTTCCAACTGAATGAGTCAAATATTAATATTCTCATCATAACAAATTGGCAACTTTCTAATTTCAAAGTAAATCTCAAATTTATTATTACCTCAGAACTATAAACTATTGTTACCATTACCTTTAAACTATAGTGCTGTTCACTGATTCATTAGATTATGCAGAACACTAGGCTTCTTCCATTTTAATAGTTCAATTTTCAATTTGATATTTCATAAGATACTTTACAATATCAAATATTCTATAAGATATATAATGGAAAACAATTTCAAAACTCCCTCACAATTTCCACTCCTTAGAGAACACATTTTACCAAACTCTTATTTCTGTATTTTGGTATTATTTTGTTTCTAAATAACAAGATTATTTTATTATTTCTTGATTTTTCTATTGGGTTTTTTCTGGAAAAGTTTCCATTCATGGTGACAACCTTTTCTCTTTATCCAGTATAGTTATATCATAATTTTTGGTTCAATCAATAATTAGTGTTTATATTTTGATTATATGTGAATTGTTCTCCATTGAGCTAGGCAGACTACTATTATTACATTTAATTTCTCTACTGTTTTGTGTTTTTCAGGATATTCTAGTCTGATGCTTTTTCTTAACATTGGACACCTAAGTAGTTTAGAGTTTGCTCTGAAACTCTCTATTGGAGTGTTATTTTTTTCTTATCACATTTAAACACATCTTTTGTTTTTTAGACTAGTGCTTTTTAGAGATTTTATTCCTGAAAGTCTCCATTCTTGCTTGCTAACTAGAGATATTACATACCTCTCTTTCTGGAATCTTCCTTTACCAACATCATTCAAAGTTCTCCGTTGCTGACTCTTTGTTTTCTGGACCCATCTCTTTCTTTTTTTGGTTTACTTGCTCAATCTTGTAACTTTCAATGAAAAGGACAAACAAAAGACTTGAGATTATTCTCTATCTCAAAATATCATTATCCTATTCTTAGATTGATTAATGCCTTTTCCCTAAACATTTTGAAATATTTCCCTCATGTATCTAAGAAACTAGTGTTTCCATTGAGAGAAATGTCAATAAAGAAAATATTGTACTCTTTTCAGAGTAAAGAAAAAAGAGTTTCATCAAGGAGGAATCATACAGCTCAAGCTGGGCACTGCTACATGAAAATAAAAAGCACCCCATCCTTCAATTGGAGTTGTTGTTGTTAAGTGCCATCAAGTCAGTTCTGACCCATAGCGACCCTTTATAGGGTTTCTGAGGAGCAGCTAGTGAGCTTGAACCACCAACCTTGAAGTTCAAACTGCTTTGCAGTCTGGAGCATTAATCCATAGCACCACAATTGGAGTTGTTGTTGTTTAGTGCCTTTGAGTCAATTCCGACCAATAGTGACCCTGTATAGGGTTTCCAAGGAGCAGCTGGTGAGCTTGAACCACTGACCTTGCAGTTCAAATTACTTGGCAGTCTGACACAGTAGCCCATAGCTCCACGCCAGGACTCTAAATACATAGAAAACAAAGGATAGGTAGAAGGTTAATGACTGTAGATAAGATCAGCTTCATCTTGAAATCTTTTGATATGCAAAGTTAAATCTTTTGGCTTGTTGTTGTTAAGTGCCACCCAGTTGGTTCAGACCCATAGTGACCCTGTATAGGGTTTTGGAGGAGTAACTGGTGAGCTTGAACCACCGACCTTGCAGTTCAAACAGCTTTGCAGTCTGGTACATTAAACCACAGTGCCACACCAGGACTAGTAAATGTCTGAATAAGCAAGGAGTAAACCTGATTGAGTGGCATCAGTTAGTTCAGTTATACATGATTGTAGTCAGTTAAACATGGTTGTAGTCATGAACAAATCTTTTTTCCAGGAGCAAATTGTTCACATGTTTATATTCTTCCCAAATGGTTTATATACTGATTCTTGATTCCTAGGAAGGCATGTTGGTCCCATCATTTTTACTGTTGACATAAGTGCCTCCAGTTTGAAACTTTTCCATTTACATTCTTCCTTTTAATGAAACCTCTGTTAGGGTATGTTGATTATCTACAAAGGAGTAGCATTTTTTTGTAAGTACGTTGTCTATTTTCATCAGGAGTTTTGGTTAATACAAAATATTTTTTTTGTCTTTGCTGAGCTAATAGGTCTTATGTTCAGAGCAAGTAAATGTTATAGGGGACATTTTAATGAGCAAGGCAACACTCAGGGAACATTTCTCAGGACAGAATGATAGCAGGCAATAGAAACACACTCAAGGATGCAAATAAGAGATGAGAACTTGTGAAGTCAGCATGATTTTATGTGAAGAATCCAATGTTTTGAAGTATAGTATTTCTTAAATAAAATGCATTGAATCAAAGCAAAACAGCATTTTATAGTTACAAAATAGAAACAGGGAGGAATGTAAAGATTCCAAAATGAAGTAACATTTTTTTCCCACCATCCATCACAGGAGGAAAAACAATTGCTTATTATGATAACTTGAATTTCTCTGATACGACTTTTCTAACCAACATCGCTTTAATTCCCACCGAATGGTTATGTTGTTGTTGTTAACTGTCATCAGGTTAATTCTGACTCATAGAGATCCATATAGGATTTCTGAGAAATGGCTGGCAGGTTTGAATCGCTGACATTTCAGTTAGCAGTCCAGTACTTATCCTACAGCACCACATCAGGACTCCAATGATTGGGTTGTTGTTGTTGTTAAGTGCCGTCGAGTCGGTTCCGACCCATAGCGACCCTGTACAGGGTTTCCGAGGGTGTAAATCCTTATGGAAGTAGATTGGGTGGGACCATACAAATAGGATGTACATCCTTGAGTTCAGCTCAGGCCCAGAGTGCATCTTAACAATCCATCCTTACATATGACAGGGTCAAATGTTAGTTCTACATAACCAAAGGGTGCCATTAGAGGATACCCAATAGATACCTGAGCATAGTAGCCAGTCAGTGGGAACCCAATCAGTAACTTGTAATGTTATAACTGATTCACATCGGTTGGTTAGTTATGTGCCATAGAGTTGATTCTGCCTCATAGCAACCCTGTATAGTGGTTCCAAGGCTGTAAGTCTTTTCAAGAGCAGAAAGCCTCATCTTTCTCCCACAGAACAGCTGGTAGTTTCAAGTTGCTGACCTTGAGGTTAGCAGCCCAACTTGTAACCACTATGCTGCCTGAGCTCCTTAACTGATTCACATTGTTGTTAGGTACCATTAAGTTGATACCAATTCATAGCGACCTTATGCACAGATGAACAAAGC
>NW_006408604.1:3990509-3992828 GCF_000296735.1 Chrysochloris asiatica
CACCATAACTCAAAAGCATCAATTCTTCTATGGTCTTCCTTATTTACTGTCCAGCTTTTGCATGCATATGACATTATTGAAAATATCATGGCTTGGGTCAGGCACACCTTAGTCTTCACATTAAGATATGGCAAATGTTCATATAGGACTGATTATGGTTGGCTTTTTCATATGGGTATGGTTAGATAGTTCCCAAAGTGAGCAACCTGAATTAGCCTCTCTGCTTGGAGTGTTAATCAGATGAATCTGCTCCACAGTTGTTAATATGGACCTACAATGTAAAGAGTACTGTTTGTGAGTTTGGAAGATTCTCTTTAACTAACTCTTCTTTGGTGAATTTATTTAGTAAAACAAGGGTTATTTAAGACTAAATATTAAGTTGTAGGCTGGGTTTCATTCAGATCCCAAAGGTAGATTACATTTATCAATAGAAAATTAGTGGTGGTATTTTCTGGTAATAATGAGCTATTTTTCTGTTTTTCTACTATACATGCATTTGGACATATTGTCAGGAGGGAACAGTCACTAGAGAAGGATGTCATGTTGGGTAAGATGGAGGGTCAGAGAAAGTGAGGAAGACCCCCAACGAGATGGATCAGCCTGGTGACATCATTGATGGCGTCAAGTGTGGCAGCAGTAGTGAGGTTGACCCAGGATCAGACATTGTTTCGTTCTACTGGATCAGACATTGTTTCAGTTCCAACTCGATGGCACCTGACGACAACAACATGCATTAAGAGGTATCCAATCAGATCCTTGTAGTGTATAGACTCATTAGGGAAGACCAGACAGACTTGAGGTTGGAAGGACATCATATATCCAACAATTTATCCTTAAAATTGATGAGTATAAGTATTTGTCCAATCTAGGAAAACATTAGCAGAGGCATTACTATAGCAAAGCTAAAAAGAAAAAGAAAGAGGGGTACATTTTCAGGCCTGGTTTAAGATTAGCCATCTGCCTCAGATGACATCTGCTTCTGGCAACAGGGACATCTAAACGATACCTTCAGTTCTCTGGTGAATACCCAGTGCAAATAGGAGTCTAAGTCTTTTTCAATGGTGACAAATGGATCCAAGATTTTATCCCTTTTAATTTAACTGCACATTAATTAGTGAGGAAGACTATAATAAATTGAATTGTATCCTCCAGAATATCTGCCAACTTGACTGGGTCATGATTCTAAGTTTTTTTTGTTGTTGTTCTTGTTAGATGCTGTCAATTTAGTACCAACTCATAATGACCATATGCACAAAAGAACAAAACACTTACAATTGCTATGTATAAGCCCATTGTTGCTGCAATCATGTCGATCAATCTTATTATAGATTGCTTTAGTTATCTAATGCTGCCATAACAGGAATGCCACAATTGATTGGTGTTAATCAGAAATTTATATTCTCACAATTTAGGAGGTTTGAAGTACAAATTCAGAGTTCCGACTTTCTCTTTGCTGGCTCTGGGGAAAGGTCCTTGTCTCTTTTCAATATCTGCACGTCCAATATTTCTTGGAGTTATCCATAGATCTAGGTATCACCCTTACCCTGAAGAACTTTACAGTGCAGGGACCCCAACATCCAAATGACACACTCCACTCCTGGGTCTTCTATCTTGGGGGTAGTAGGTCCCTTTGAGCTCTGCTCACTTTTCTCTACTTTTACATCTCAAAAGAAGTTGACTCAAGGTATAAACTAATCCTTTGGTTTTATTAACATCACAGAAGTGAAGATTTACAACTCATTTGATAAAACCAGGCTGATTACATAAGATCATATCCTGGGGTGATTACATCAAATTAAATCTCATCATAGAGGTGATCAATACATCTTAACTACCAAATCACTGAGAGTCTTAGGCAAGCCAAGCTGATACAAAACTTTAACTATTACGGGGGTCTTCCTCATTTTTGCTGACCCTCCATTTTATTAAGCTTTATTATTACCTGGATCCTCCTGACAACAGTGAATAAGGAAAACTGTAGAAGAATTGATGCCTTTGAATTGTGGTGTTGGAGGAGAATATTAAAAGTGCCATGGGCTGCCAAAAGAACCAATAGAGCTGTTTTGGAAGAAGTGCAGCCAGAGTGCTCCTTAGAGGCCAGGATGGTTAAACTTCGTCTCTCATACTTTGGACATATTGTCAGTAGGGAACAGTTGCTGGAGAAGTATAACATGCTTGGTAAGATGGAGGGTCAGAGAAAAAGAAGACCCCCAACGAGATGGATTGGCCAAGTGGCAGCATTGATGTACTCAAGAGTGGCAACAGTAGTGAGGTTGGCCCAGGATCGGACATTGTTTTGTTCTGCTATGCATAAGGTTG
>NW_006408604.1:3994053-3998562 GCF_000296735.1 Chrysochloris asiatica
CTGATGCACACTTTCCTGATTAATACATTCAGTATCTTATTTTTCTGGTCAAATGATTGCCTCTTGATCCAAGTACAAGTTCCTTATGAGTACAATTATGTGTTGTGACATATCTATTCTTCTCGATGTTATCCATATCTTGTCATGCTACACATAATCAAAAGCCTTTGCATAGTCAATAAAGGACAGGTAAAGATATTTCTGGTATTCTCTTCTTTTAGCCAAGATCCTTCTGATGTCACCAGTGACATCCCTCATTCTATAACCTTGTCTGACAAGCTTGACCCTGTGTTTGTTCCTTGTTAATATGCTTTTGCTGCCATTTTTAAATTTTCTTCAGCAAAATTTACTTGCATGTGATATTATTCAGTAATTTCTTCATTCCATTGGGTGACCTCTCTTGGGATTGCCAGAATTGTAGCAAGGGCAAATAGGGCATTGACTGGCAACATGTTAGACAGTCTTGAAAAAATTTTCCATCAATTTATTTTAAAGTTTCAGTCATTTTATGTCATCCTATGTGGGGAACTTCATAAAAGACTTGCATTATAGGAACATACAGATAACTAGGTAAAACTGGTTTCTTAGGTCCAATCCACATTTAGTGACAGGATTTTGCCTTTTCTATGACTTAATTACATCAATTTTTGTTAATTGTTTTAAAGGTTTTTCATGAAGATAATTCATGAAGGTTAGAGTTAACAATAGATAAATTTGGAAGTCCTTTTCTTCTTCTTTTTTTTTTTTTATCATAAGTGCATAAATAACTTTGGTATTTAAGACATCATATTTGACTGTCATATCAGAAAGACAATTCCTTCTAATTTGTTTCATTTAGATTCCTTCTTGCTGATTAGCCTGTATTTTATCACAGCAATTTCAGAGTGGAATAATAAAGTGTCCACTACTAAGTTCCATTTTCTATGATATTTCATGAGGAGTTTAAAAGTCCTTTTTGTGTGTATAGGAGCCCTGTTAACACTGTTGTGTAAGCATTGGGCTACTAACCACAAGGTTGATAATTCAAATGTTCCAGTTACTCCTCAGGAGAAAAATGAGGCTGTCTGCTTCTTTAAAGATTTACAGTCTTGAAAACCCTACTGTGCAGTTTTACTCTGTTTTACATAGGGTCACTATGAGTTGGAATTGACTCAATGGCAGTTGGTTTGCTTTGTGTGTTTATTATCTCTATATTATGCAAAAATATACAATTCTCAAACCACATTCGACATCTGTAAATATATTAACTTATTTCCTTAAGAAATTCTAAAATCTCTAGTGATGGTGGTGGTGACTTCTCAATCTCTGGTACAATTTATAATGTGTCCAGTTCAGAGTTATTTAAATATTTGCATAAGGATTGAGCCAACAAGGGGGAAAAAAAATACACATCCAGGTTTGACAGTAGCCACAGAGTTCTAGAATCCACTGTAATGGTTCTTTTGTTTTGATTATAGGAAAGACAATCATTTCTTTTCAATTAGGATCAATAAAAATACCTTCTCCAGAAATAAGGTGACTCAAATTTTAATAGACAGCTGAGTAAATTTTTCTTTCTCTTTGGAAACCTTATGTCACCAGCAGCCAGATCTTTTAATAAAGCTACACTTATCAAAGATAGGCTTGCTGTGAGTTTGAACAAACTATCAAATCAATGTATTGCAGCAATGTGGATTTGTTTATAAACAGAAAAGCCTGAAAAGCCACATACAGTATCTGAGAAAAATACATTAAATCTATATTGCACTCTATATAAAATGCTGATTTTCTTTCCAGGTAAAAGTAAAAGAATATTGACTGTTAGGATTCACAGGAATACTGAAAAAGGGAGTACAGAAGGACAATGGTGGTTGGTGGTTATGTGCCGTGGGGTCGGTTTTGACTCATAGTGACCTTGTACAGAGTTTCCAAGGCTGTAAATCTTTATGGGAGCAGAAAGCTTCATCTTTCTCCCATGGAACAGCTGGTAGTTTCCAACTGCTGACCTTGCAGTTCAAAACCTGATTAGAAAGTGATAGATGAACATTCAGAACTGTTGTGAATCTATAAATAACAATGCAATTGAATGCATTGGAATTTTAGACAAATCTCCAGGCCCTATTATTATTAATTTATCTAAAAGAACAGAAGTATTATAAGGAATTGTACAACAAAAAGTTAAACCTTTATAAAGGAACTGTTTTGTTATGGGAGTGAGTCCTTTTGCTTATCATTTGAGTTCATACTTAGGAATTTTTGGCTGTGATTTAGATAAATTTATTAGAATTTTAATGGAGTCAGCTGGTAAAACTTTATCAATCTCTGTGACTATGGTGATATACAAGGTTTTAGGAACTAGGAAAAACTATCAGAACTGAGAGGATTAGGTTGAGTTGAATTTTGAAGAGATATGACAAGCATTTGAATAGCGCGAAAAACTTCTTCTTTCTGAATATTGTCTAATTCAAAACCTGTCTCTATTGATTTAGATCAGATAGACTCAATAATATTTCCCCTTATTAATTAAATTGTTAATGATAATTACATTTGGATAAAATATTTCTTCCCAATATTATGAAAGGGGTTTTAAAACTGAGCAAATAAGAAGTATAAATCTTCAATAGGACCAAAATATATTCAGACAAGTTGGGAATGAGTCAATGTTTGTTCCTGATTGTTAACTCTCATGACTTTTGAGGTGTTAGTGCCTCAGGGTAGGGGTTTATGAACACAGATAGGATTAATAACAGTGTGCCTCTAATAGAAGTTAAAAACTAACAGTGTTCTCCATTAGTGAATTGTTTCTCCTTATAGATTAAGAGTTATCATTGGAAAAATCCCTGTTTTATCCATGGAGCCCCTTCATTCTGCTATAACAGAAATGTCACAAGTGAATGGCTTTAACAAACAGAAATTTATTTTCTTATTGTTTAGAAGGCTAGAAGTCCAAATTCAGAGTGGCAGCTCCAGGGACTTTCTAATTTTTTCATTTCTTGGGAAATGTCTTTGTCTCCTTTTAGCATCTATGAGCCCAGTAGTCATTGGAGATCCTCATGTGTTTTGGCATCAATTTCCCCCTTTACCTAGAAGCTCCATAGTGCAGAGACCCCAGGCCCAAAGAATACACTCCACTGCTGCCTCTTCTTTCTTTGTGATAATTTGTTGTTGTTAGATGCTATCAAGTTGGTTCTGACCCATAATGATCTAATGTATAACAGAAGGAAACACTCTCTGATCCTGTGCCATCCACACAATTGTTTCTACACTTGAGACCATTGTTGCTGCCACTGTGCCTATCCATCTCACTGGTAATCTCCCTTTTTTTCATTGTCCCTCCACTTTAACAAGCTTGATATCCCTCTAGATAATGGGTCTTTGTGATAATAGTTCCCTCTTTCACTGCTCATTTCTCTCTCCTTTAATTTTTGAAAGATAAAAATGTTTTAAAAGATCACACTTTGGAGGAAATTTCCTTTCAACTGATTGGCTGCTCATCATGGCAGTGATTACATTTCATTATATCTCATCATAGGGGATTACTAAATGTTAATGGATAAAACACTGTGACCCCCCAGTTCAGTCAAATTGACATAAATCTTTAACTACCCTGGGGTTGTGTCCATCTTTTGTTTATTTTAAAACTTTTTCATGTTTCACATGACTAGAATTTTTATCATAGGTATAAATACCTGTCTTTGTGTCATTGGAAGGGTTCACGTATTTGTTTTGACTAGGAGAATGTAAGTGCTGCAAATGAAAGGCCATAAGTGTATTAGCTTTAGAAATCCCTTTTTGCCTTGCCTTACAAGGAAAATTTGTAAGCTAAATTGGTAAGCTCAACTATAGGAACTGTTTCCTTGCCTAATTAGTGTCACTTTGCTAACACTGAACTCTCGGGTTTGAACTGGATATTGAAACAGCATTGAAAGCAACACAGATAACAGATATGTTCACCTTGAGTCAAGACCATTCAGAAAATTTCTAGAACACCTGAGTCGGATAAGCTTAAGTACTTTTATTTTTATATTGTTTACAAGAGTGAATTTTAGTCCAATCAATTAGTGAAAAGAAATGTTATTGGGATAACATCTAATATTTTTTTTTTATTCCTGGACTGAGAGTATTTCAACAGCACAGTGACCATTTTATCAGTGTTTAAGGCTAAACTGTCCTTGAGGTGTTTACATTTTGCCTGTTCTTGTAATAACTGGGCTTCCCTTGGATCAGTAATCATGCAAACTAGCTGAAATAAATTGGGGCACCCAAGCTTGTAGGATTCAACTAGAATCTTTAGCTCTTCAGAATATTTGAAGGTGTACTTATAGAATTTTGGGAAACCTTTCATGATGCTATGTAATTCAAGATGTGTCCATGGAGCAAAAGTGATACAAGGTGAATCTTTGATATCACTGCTGGAGTGAATTTTTAAGGGCATTTTTAGGTAAGGGTTTAATTTCTGTTTTGGTGTTCTTTTTTAAAGTATGCATAAAGAGAAGTTCAGATAAAGTAGGAGTAGGAAGGCAAAGAAGG
>NW_006408604.1:4003844-4005547 GCF_000296735.1 Chrysochloris asiatica
AAGTCAGTGTTATAAAACTTATATATAAACCATATAGCAATCCTGTATATGGTTTCTGGGGAGTGGCTGGTAGGTTTGGAGTATACACGTTTGGGTCACTAATCCAGTGCTTATCTTACAGTGCCACACCAGGAATGTCTTTTAAAGGCCAACATATCAATAAAAATATATATTCTACAGGCACTATTTAATTCAGAAGCCTTGGTTCTCTAATTTACAACAACAAAAAGTTGAATTAGAGAGATCAAAGGAACCCTAAAGTGGATTTCCTTTACTACTCTAAGCAGATTTCCCAAACTGTGTTGAGTGAGACTATACCAGACAGAAAAGGGCATACACAATAAGGGACCATAACTCATGTTTAAATAGTGAACAGATGTCCAAGAAGGCAGTTTTACATTTCCTTTAGGCACAGTATTCCCCATTTTATTATAGTTACAATAAAGTTTACTTGCTAGAACCAGGTGGGTGGTGGAGAACCCAAGGAAATGTACAATAAAGCTCAAAGAGTTATCAGCACAAAGGAGTGGAGCTTAGATTCAAGAGGTTTGTTACCTTAAAAGATTCTTAGGAATTCATTAAAGTAGAGAACCCAAAGAAGCTAAGACAGAACATGTCCAGTCTGAAAAAATGCCCCAGGGACTGAAAAGATTATTCCTGCTTCTGACACCAGAAATGTCACTGTAGAGAATCTCATGTTAGGAGTGAAAGAAAATGAGTTTTTCTGAGGAATAATACAGCTCAATCTGGTAAAAGTACAAGTAAAGTACTTTTTACTTAGTAAAACTACAAGGCTCTTTATTGTTCAAGTGAACAGGACCTCTGTATGCATAGAGAACAAAGAATAGATAGGAGATTGATGATTTATTGTAGATCCATCTAGCTTCAGCTTGAAGTCTTTTGAAATAGAAAGATTGGTGACTGGTTAGGAAGTTATCAGCTAGGTAAGTGAAGCCAGCTGGTAGAGTTATACATTATTTTGGTCAGTTTCACACAACTGCAATTAATTACACATGATTATAATCAGTTATGGGAGTCTTCATGTGGTGCTATAGGTTAATGCGCTGGACTGCAAAGTTGGTTTGGACTGCAAAGTCAGCGCTTCAAGCTCACCAGTCACTCCTCAGAAACCTATGGGTCAGAAATGACTAAAATGTACTTAATAACAGCAACCACATAGGCAGTTATAGGATGACACTCATGAATGCCTTTTTTTACAGGAACAAATTATTTATGCCTTTACATTCTTCCCAAATTGTTTGCATTGTGACCTTTTCATTCCTGGGAATGCATGTTGGCCCCATTATTCTTATGTCTGACATGAGTGCATTCAATTTGAAACTTTTCCATTTATCAAACCAATTATTTCTTGCCATTGATAAGTGCAGGTGAATAAATTTGAACTCATAAAGATTTTTATTGCATTTTCAAGGAGTAGTACTGGATTTGAACAACCAGTCTTGTGGTTAGTAGTCCAGTGCTTATCCTGTTGCACCATACCAGGACTCCTCCAAAACCAAGTTATTTGAAAATAATTAAAAATTTAAAAGAATATTGTCAAAAATGAAATGGAACACATAAACTTTGATATCCTAGGCTGAAATGGAAATGTATTGGCCATTTTGAATCTGACAATCATATGGTTTATTAGTCCAGGAATGACAAATGGAAGAGGAATGATGTCAAATTCATTGTCAAAAAGT
>NW_006408604.1:4006483-4007451 GCF_000296735.1 Chrysochloris asiatica
CATCATGTGATCACAAGCATCATTTCTATCATCAAGATCATATTTTCCAACTGCTGATGCTTGCTCTTTGTTTCCTAACCTTTGCATTCTAATCACCAGGAATTTTTAGCACATCTTGATTGTATGTTTTATCAATTTGATCATATTTAATGAGAGAGTTTGAATGTAAATTGATAAAATTAAGTAGATTCTTACAGAGTCATTGTACCAAAAGGAAATGGTTGATGTTTAACCATTTCAAGAGGTACTATATGATCAAGAACTGATGATACTGAAGGAAGAAGTCCAAGGTGCATTGAAGGAATTGCCAAAAAAAAAAACAAGGCACCAGGAATTGATAGAATCAAAATTGAAATATTTAAAGAATGTGAGGTGGCATGGGAGGCACTCACTTATCTATGCCAAGAAATTTGGAAGACAATTATCAAGCCAGATTCAGAAGAGGACGTGGAACAAGGGATATCATTGCTAATGTATATGCTTCTTGGCTGAAAGCAAAGAATACCAGAAAGATGTTTACTTGTAATCTATTGAATACACAAAAGATTTCTATTGTGTGGATTATGACATGCTGTGGACAACATTGCAAAATATGAGTATTCCTGAACACTTAATTGTGCTCATGAAGAATCTGTACATGGGCCAAGAAGTGTTCAAATGGAACATGGGAACACTGAATAGTTTAAAGTTAAGAAAGGTGTGTGACAGGGTTGTATTCTTTCATTATACTTATTCAACCTGTATGCTGAGCAAAAAATCCAAGAAGCTGGGTGATATGAAGAAAAAGGTGGCATCAGGATTGGAGGGAGACTCATTAACAACCTGTGATATGCAAATGATACAACCTTGCTCACTGAAAGTGAAGAGGACTTAAAATACTTACTGATAAAGATTAAAGACCACAGCCTTCAGTATGGATTGCATCTCAATGTAAAGAAAACAAAAACCTTTACCACTAGACCAATAAA
>NW_006408604.1:4008023-4039181 GCF_000296735.1 Chrysochloris asiatica
GTTCTGTTGTGCATAGGGTCTCTATGAGTCAGTACTGACTCAATGGCACCTAACAACAATAAGAACAACTGTCTTAGGTGTCTGTTACAAATTTCGACATATTGTATTTTTATTTTATTCTGTTCAAAGTAATTTCTATTTTCCCATTTATTATATTGGTGTGTGCTAATTTTGTTGTTATTATTAAGTATATTTGAGTCAGTTCCAACTCATTTTGAACCTGTACAGGATTTTCAAGTCTTGTTAATCTTGGCAGTAGCAGAAAGCCTCATCTTTCTAGTATGGAATGGTTGGTAGGTTTGAACCTCATACTTTGTGAGTGCTTATCATATGAGTTACCAGGTTCCCATGTGCTAATTACACATGTGTTCATTTTAGAGGATTTTTCAAATATCTTTCAACCATTGAGTTCTAATTACTCTATTTTGTCTGAAAGTCATATTTTACATAATTTAAACTATTTAAATTCATTTGCAATTCTTTGGATTAGAGTATGGTACGTTTGGCAAATAATTTGTATTTATTCGAAAAAAATGCATTTTCTGATTCTTTAGGTTGAAGTGTCTTAAATATAAAGTAGATATAATATAGGGTAACCTTAAATATAAAGTAGATATAATATAGGGTAACCTCAAAGAAAATGAACACTTCACAACATATCAAAAAAATGAAAATCCAAGAAGAACATGGAAAAACTATAATTATGAAGAAACTGACAAGAAAGAACACAAAAAATATGAAATCAGCACAGGAAGGCATGCAGAACAAAGAAACCAGCAGCACCACGTAAAACCACCCCCCCCAAATCAAATGATACATACTGATAACAGTTAGTTCATTCCTATTGATAATTACACTAAATTAAACAGATTATGTGAAGAGGACAGTAGATTACATTAAGGGGACAGGTTAGGGGATATACACATTATAGCTCACCTGTTGGGTAGGGCAGTACACAAGAAGAGGGAGAGGGATGGAAGAACAAGGTAAATAGGGGAACACTGAGGCAGGTTTGCATGGGCTAAATGGGACAGAGGTAAAGAGTGATGTATGCTCAACCTTGGAACAACAGGGCTCTGTGATATAGGGATCGATGCATAGTCTGAATGGGTAAAAAGAGGGAAAATAATGTTAAGATGCTTGACTGTCTTATAAATCTGGGTTTCCCTTGCGTACTATTGTAAAATAAACACTTGAGTGGGATAGAAAGGAATACCAGGAAATGTGATTACAGACAGCTTGTAAGCCTGTCTTCAGCTTATAACTAATTGGAATACCTAAAACAGGTTCTACAACTTGTCCAGTGAAATAGGTTTCTTGTGGAGCCTTTGAAGTGTATAGGACCTTACGGGGAGTCCTAAGCCCCATCCAGAATCTTCTTATATGGGACATTCCCACTTCAAAAGGCATGCAGATCAGCCCAGAATGGCTACAAGAACAGAAGACACTTCTTGAAAAAAAGACCAGCAAGAAAAAACAAAAATAAAAATGGCAGTCTGTTTGATTACAAGAACAAGTAAGCAGTTTGCTGAGGAGCCATCAAGGCAAGCAATCAATTTCCTTCAGGACAAACCCTTTCCAAGTATGAAACTCAAAGGAACACATGAGTAGGCATGTAGGCTCATTGGCAACTGCATTGGTCTACAGGAGACTAAAAGTCGGGGAAAGTCAGTAATGAAGATATGGTCTGAGTTTTACCACATTCCATAGACATGCTTAAGATGAGAGACAGCAGAGGAAAGGCTGGTTGGTCCAAAGTTTGGGGAGACTTGGGGACTTCAGAGCCCAGGGACACTGACCTAGCCATTGAGTGAAGTGTCCAGCAGATATAACATAGGGGGAGACATGCATGATTTCACAAAGTTGCAGATAATACCCATTTGATTTACCTTCAATGGTTGATGATCAGAACTCGACTAGTGGAAGATAAAGCAATTTGATAGAGGAAGCAGGTGTAAATTGCTACAATTTGATGAACTTGAGCTATGCTTATGAATGTAGTAGCTCAAAATACCAACTGAGAGGGGAGGAGTCTTCATATCAAGGATCAAGCCTATCCCTTCTGTACACAGTGTTGATAAGGATGGACAATTTAGGCATTGGCTACCTAAAATGTGTGTGTGTGTGTGTGTGTGTGTATTTGGGGCTATAAAGGAATGAAGTAGCTGGATTACAAGTTTTCAAGAGAGAGTTTAGTTTCAGAGTGTGAGGGGGAAGTTAGAATCCCTACTGAATAGTTTTCATCTTGTCTAGATGGGTCTGGTGAATGGAGATGGGGATAAGATTCTTTTGATTCAATAGTGAGTTATTGTTATCATGACTAATTGTGACTTTCACATCTGTAAATGTATAGGTTGTGTAACAAAAAAAGGGGAGTAGTTATTCTTACTTTCCAGGAACAGAAGACTCTAATCATCAAGAGAGAAGTGCATGAGCAGAACATGGTATCCAAACTAGAGAAGCAGCAACACCAGAGATGGAAGCAGAGGGAAGGCATGGAGGGATAGAGCAGCTGAGGACTCTAGACTCCTGGAAAGAGAAAGGTTGTGTGCTGTTGGGCAGGAGACTGGCATGTGAAATGTGTACTTTGATCATTTAAAGGATTATATATTTCTGAGTGTTTTTGTGTACAACAAAAAACAAAAACAGAAGTAATAGAAGCAAATACTGTTGAGTGATGATGCATGGATCATGCATGGAAGGGATTGTAATCATTGCAGTGAAACAAAATATAATAGGTTTAGTGTAAAACTGATGTTCTCCCATGCAAACAATCCTCAATTCACAATAAAAGTTGTTTAAAAAAAAAAAAAAAAGATGATGAAAAGCATACACAGAGTCACTATATCAAAAAGAAACTGTTGATGTTCAATCATTTCAAAGGGTAGCATATGATCAAGAACCAGTGATATTGAAGGAAAAAGTCCAAGTTGTCTTGAAGGCATTGGCAAATAACAAGGCTCCTGGAATTTATGGACTACAACTAGAAATCTTTCGACAAATTCATGGGGCACTGGAGGCACTCACTTATCTATGCCAAGAAATATGGAAGACAACTACCTTACCAACTAATTGGAAGAGATCTATATCTGCACACATTCCATGGAGAAATGACCCAATAGAATGTGGAAATTATTTGACAATATCATTAATATTGCACACAAGAAAAACTTGACTAAAAATAATTTTTAAATGACTGCAACAGTGCATTGACAGGGAACTGCCAGAGTTTCAAGCTGAATGCAAATGAAGATGTGGAGTTAGTGACATTTCATTATTGTGGATATCAGATGAATCTTGGCCAAAAGCAGAGAATACCAGAAAGATGTTTAATGTGCTTTATTAACTAGGCAAAGGGTTTTAACTATGTGTACAATGACAAGCTATGGACAACACTGAAGAGAATGAGTTTTCTGAAACACTTAATTTGCTCACAAGAAACCTGTACATAGACCATGAGGCAGTTGTTTGAACAAACAAGGGAACACTGGATGGTTTAAAATCAGGAAACGTTTGTACCAGGGTTGTATTCTTTCACTATACTGAATTATATGGATTATATGAAGAAGAACTTGACATCAGGATTGGAGAAAGAGTCATGAACAACCTGAGATATGCAGATGACACAACCTTGCTTGCTGAAAATGAAGAGGACTTATAGTTACTGATGAAGATCAAAGACCACAGCTTTCAGCATGGACTGTGCCTCAATGTAAAGAAAACAAAAATTATCACCACTGGACCAATATATAACATCATTATAGATGGAAAAATATTGACGTTTTCAAAGGCTTCATTTTTCTTGTATCAACCATCAACTCTCATGGAAGCAGCAGTCAAGAAATGAAATGACATATTATATTTGGAAAATCTGCTGCATAAGTTTCCTTTGAAGAGTTCAAGAACAAAGATATCAGTTTGAAGACTAAGGTGTGCCTGACCCAGGTCATGGTATTTTCAGTAACATCATATGCATGTGAAAATTGGAAAATGAACAAAGAAGACAGTAAAAGAATTGATGCATTTGAGTTATGGTGTTGGAAGAGAATATTAAAAGTACCATGGATCATCAAATCTGTGTTGGAAGTAGAGCCAGAATGCTCCATAGAAGCCAGGATGGCCAGACTTTGCCTCTCCTACTTTGGATATATTATTAGGAAATACCAGTCCCTGGAGAAGGACATCATGCTTGGTAAAGAGGAGGACCAGCAAATAAGGTGAAGATCCCCACAAGATAGATTGGCACAGTGGCAGCAGCAATGGGCTCAAACACAGCAATGATTGTGAGGTTGGCACAGGATCGGCAACGTTTCATTTTGTTGTGCATAAGGTCTTTATGAGTTGGTTCCAACTCGATAGCACCCAACAACTACAGCAAGGCAATTTTGTATGTGTGTTTTATACCAAAACAATAATTATAATAGAAATTGGTTTTGGAACTCTTCAAAACAACTCTACATCTCCAGATATTTAATAACCTTGATTTTTCCTTAGTCTTTAAATCTACTTGAGGTTAATAAAAATGACATTCAAAGAAGGTTTTTTGTGTCAATTCTAAACTTAGATTCAGAAGATCTAACTTTCTTCTGCGTTCTCTGTCTCACTCTCTGAAGTATTAATTTTGGTCTTTAAGTGAATAATTATTGATTTGTCCAATGTTCTTCATGATATCTAACAGTGTAAAGTATACTTTGTGTTTTCAGTTCATAATATTATTCTCTTTGTTGTAGTCACAATGAAAATAGTTTTCATTCTCAGTATGCTATCAGTCATACTGCTTGTTAGTCATCAACACTTTTCTTCATCGGTTGCTACATTAGCTGGGTAATATATGTCACTTGCCTTCCTATCTCTTAATGTTCATTTACAATCCTCAAAACAGTTGTCCTCCTGCCACCCCTGCCTTTTCTTTCCTACCCATAAAGAATCTTTTTTTATAAACTCGAATTATCTTGAAGTCTTTATAACATGCTTGATGTCCCAATCAAAATTATTATAAATGTTGATTTCCTAATTACATGCCTTAAGATCCAATCTTCCTCTCACCACTATTTTATTATTGGCTTAGTCTCTTCAACTCATTCATCTCTCTGTAGGTGAGGAATCCACATAATCAAAAGTCATTGTTTTATTTTGTTCTTGTAATTTTTGTTTTTTAACACTTAGAACTTTTTTTTAAAAAAACATTTTTTTTTCTTCTTGGATTCTTCTTTATTCTCTAATTAATTTATTTAGCAAATACATAGTATAGATCACACTGTGTTTCAGCCTAGATTGATATAACTGTGAAAAGTAGAGAAAAAACTCAAGGTTTTTTTAAGCATATATATTCTACAATACAATAACAAGAAGATCAGACAAATGTAAGACAGTGTGATAAGGATTATAATAGGAATTGCACAGAAAGCCATGAGAGTATATGGAAAAAACCTATCATCTGGATTAGAGATTTAGAAGTGGTCAGAGGAAAGTGTTCCATGGTATGGCTCTGTATAATAAGCACTAGACTGCTAGCCACATGGTTAGTGATTCAAATCCACCAGCCACTCCTTGAAAACCATCTGCAGTGTCACTATGAGTCAAAGCTGACTCAAAGATGCTTAATGAGAACAACAAACTATTCAAAATGCTAAAATTAAAGAGAATTAGTGAGGTGATTGTTTACAAAGATAAAGAAATTTTTTTTTAGGCATCCATAGACCATCAATAGCAAAAAGCTGTTAAGACTTTCCAGGTTGAAAATTAAAAGGAAGGAAGTTGTATTACTAGAAGGATCCTGGTGGTGCAACAGTTAAGTAAGCACTTGTCTGTTAGACAAAAGATGAATGGTTTAAACCCATCTAGTGACTTCACGAAAGAAAGACCTGGTGATTTGCTTCAGTAAAGATTCCCCCATGGGGATATTTTACAATCTTCCATGAGGTTCTATGAGTTGAAAATCAATTCTATGGCACATAATAAGTCTAGTGAGTGCTGCAGCTGAAAAGGAGGACTAGTCTTACAAGAGCTCTAGTCTTTAGGGTCACAATTGCCAAACTGAGATAGAAAATACATTAAACTCGTTCCTTACTCATCCTTCATTCTCTCACAAGTACATCTACTTTGCCAAACTAAAAGCAAAATGATAAGGGAGCTCAGATGATATATACTATAGTGAAACCACTCTCATACTCTTCTAACTATGTTAGTATGTACTCCATATCTCTACAGAGAGAAGACCTTACAATTCTCCCCATGTGACAAGCTTATATTTAACACCTTTTATACATCTGGAGGCAATGAAGGTTGATGAGATATGTCTTAAGGAAAAGACACATTTTCCTTGTCTACTTGGGAGGCAGCTGCTCTAGTCATTAAAATACATTAATACAAATGTAGATTTGTGGGTTCAAATAATCAATGTCCAAACATTCTTATGCCAAGCCTCAGGGTTCTACTTCTTCCTAATCAGTCCTGTAATCATGGCGTATGAAGACACATGGTAATCTTATGTATTTAATTATAATACAACTCTGCAATCCACATTATCAGTTTTTCAGTCTGATGCTTAGTCATGTCAGCCTCACGACTACAGGCGAAAAGAGTTTTATAAAATGCATCTATACAAGCATTCTCTTCTTTAGTCTTGAATTGAATGTACAAATTCCTAGGATTGTCTGTAAGTCCTCCAACAGTGTCATAAGAAACCAGTCTACCCTACAGTCTTTATGATTATCACTGTTGACAAAGCACTAAAATGCAAACGTTACATGATCACTTAAAGACTCATCTTCAATTGGTAGTCTCCTCTAAACTGCTTTCAGTGATAATCTGTTTTATTGTGATGCAATTCATATCACATATTATGAAAATCTATTTTATCACTGGCAGGAAGATTGTTCATATTTTCATTACATATTTGAGTAATTAAGATCCAGAATACCTTCTTGACATTCCAATTATTGGAAACACTCCTAGTATCAACTACAATATTGCTAGGCATTATCCAAAAAACAAAACAAACCAACTGCCACTGAGTCAATTCCAACTCATACCAACCCCAAAGAACAGAGTAGAACTGCTCCATAGGGTTTCTGAGACTGCAAGTCTTTACGAAAACAGACAGCCTCCTCTTTCTCCTGTGGAGATACTGGTGGGTTTGAATTGCCAGCCTAGAGGCTACCGTTGTTGTTGTTAAGTATCGTCGAGTTGATTCTGACCCATAATGATCCTGTATAGGATTTCCAAAGAGCAGCTGGTGAGCTTGAACCACTGACCTTGCAGTTCAAATGATTTTGCCATCTAACGTATTAGCCCACAGTGCCACACCAGGACTAATAGAGGCTATTAGTTCATGCTTAACCCATGACACCACCAGGTTGGTTTCACTAGGTATTGTTGTCACAGTTAAGTGCTGTTGAGTTAGTTCCAACTCATAGCAACCTTGTCACCAGGTATTAGCAGTGACAAAATTGAATTTTATCCAAACCTTACGGTCCTTAAGAGTTGTAGAAATTACTGAAAATCTCCTGTCCTTTTGTCTAAAGAACTATTTGGATCTCTTCTGCTTAAATAGACATTACAATACCTTATCTTCCTTACATACCTCTTTCCCTCAGTCTTTACAATCTTCTAAATCTGAACCTTCTTTCCCTCACCGTTTCCCCTGGTTTCCCAGTACCCATGTGGCTTTAATATTAGAAAATAAAACATTTGTAACAAAATGCCTCCAATTGCAAACTTAACCAATCATTCACTTATCCAAGTGATCCATCTCCCTTAATTTTCTTTTAAAAAGAAAATTGTTCTTCCCATCAGATTAGGAGCTGCTGTCTTGTCATGACACCATAGTATCCTATTACTGTAATGCTTCCCTTCCTTCCTGCAGTCCTTTATCCTCTCTTAAAATAACTCTTTGGAAAAAGTCATTCTTGCCTGTTTTAACACTTTATCTATGGCAAATATTTCTTTGTCTATAGTGTAAAAATTTCCTCTGAGAAAGATACTTTTAATGAATGTATTACATATAGAACATAAACATGGTTAACTGACATATAAAGAAAGTGAAGGTGCTCAGAGACTAGCAACAGCAAGAACTGCTTACATTTGCTAGCACCAAAAGGGCAAAGGGGAGGGTATAGCCCTGTTGTTGTTACATGTGGTCAAGTGGTTCTGACTCATAGTGACCCTGGATAGGTTTGCAAGGCTGTACATTTTTAAGGGAGCAGAAACCTTCAGCTTTCTCCTATGGAGTGTTTTGTGGATTTGAATTGCTGACCAGTGATTAGCAGTCCAGAGTTTATCCTACAGTGCCACTAATTGAGACCATCTAATGGAAATTGTTGTTATAGTAAGATACAACAACTATCAGAGAAGTGGTACCAATCAAGGGAGGAGAGAAGAGATATTTGAGCGTCTCTTTATTTCTGCTTGTTGATCTGCAGGTGACTTTCTTTGGATGAGAATTATTAAGACCCAAAATATAAAAGACCCTATAATGCAGCCTTAAAGTCAGTCTCCAGGGCACAGTGAAAAGCAAATAGTTTAGAGAATAGATCAGAGGTAGAGAAGCAAGGAGAAATAATCCATTCAAGTGGTAACATTTATTCTAATATCTAAAACAAAACAATCAGATTGTGTTACATGGAAAAATGTTGGAGAAAATGTTGAAAGAAGGCAAAAAAAATCATGTAAAATCCTGATATTTGAAACCCTGTACATTTATAGAATGGAAGACTGGCATGGCTAGTGATTAAAGTTGGAGGTTATGAAAGATAAGACCAGAAAACAATAAATATCCTTGAGTTGATTCCAACTGATGGCAGCCCCATGCATGAAGGTAAAACTGCTCTGTGGTTTCTAAGGTTGTAACCTATTGGTGGTAGATAGCTAAGCCTTTTGATAGGGACAGGCAACTTAGACATTGAGTACCTAAAATAAGGGGGCAATAAAGGCACTGGCTTACAAGTTTTCAAGAGGGAGTTTACTTTCAGAGTGTGTGGGGAAAGGTAGAATCCCCACTGAATAGTTTTCATCTTGTCTAGACTGATCTGGTTAAAGGAGATGTGGATAAGATTTTTATAATTTAATAGTGAATAATTATTATCATGGCTAATTGTGACCACAACAACTGTAAAGGTAAAAGTTTTGTATCAAAATGTTCTTACATTCCAAAAGCAGAGGACCATCAAGGAAGAAGAGCATGAGTGGAATGTGGGATCCTATCCAGAGAAAGAGTGACACCAGAGATGGAAACAGATGAGGACATGGAGAGAGAGAGAGAGAGCAACTGAGGACTCTAGACTCATGGAAAGAGAAAGGCTTTGTGCTAGTGGTCAGGATGCAGGCTTGCAGAATATGCCCTTTGGTTCTTGAAATAATATATATTACTCAGTGTTTTTGTGTACATCCCCCCAACAACAACAACAAAAACCCAGAGGGAATAGAAACAAATACTGTTGAATGATGATGCACGGAGGAGATTGTAATCATTGAATGAAATGATGAGGGTAAAACCATTGTTCTCCCTTGTAAACGATCACTCAGTTCACAATAAAACTTTTAAAAAAAGTAAAAAATGGCTGAATTACAATACCAGTTGAATTCCCAACTTTGAATAGTGTCTGAAGATAAAATGAGGGCACTGATTGGAAAGAAATGGATTTTTAAAGAGAGATAGGGACTTACATTCAATCAGGAATATGGAAACATTCAGACCCTAAATTCTATTGAATCACTGTAAAAAAAAAAAAAAAAAAAATGCATAGAGGCAGTGTCTGATCTCCAGTTTCACAAGAGAGAAGGAGAATCAAACTCAAATCAACTCAAGGCAGATCCTGTAAGTTAGTGTCCTGTTGGATGCCACACAGTCTCACTTAGTTCATGGGCTGGAAAGTCCACCACTCTGTCTCACTGTGCCACTGCCTCTTAGTGCAAGGGATATTGGAGTACAAAAAGCACTCTCTGCTCATGGCTATTTTTTCTTGCTTGTAGTGGAATTCTTCTCAGATGGTTCATTTTAAGACAGAGGTATGGCAAAACCTACCAACCTCTGTGTCAGAGCCCTGTACATTCTATTTGCTTGGTCCCACCAAATGGTTATGAAGATTGCAAAGGAAAGCTATATCAAGGAAACACACTGTACCACAATCGCTCTTGCCAACAGCACAACCACTCCCATTTGAAGAGATTATTCTTTGTCTGCCAAAATACACATCTTAAGAAAATCATTATTCCTCCCATTTTCATTTGATGATTAACCAAGCTGTGCATGAAGAGTCTTTATTTGGCATAGTGCCTGGCATGTTACATAGGGCGTTATCTGCGGCAGATATTTTACAAGACATTGTTAAATGATTCCAGGATCCATCCCACCACCTTGCTTTTATTTCTAGACTTATAACTAAACTTAAGACCCAGTGAACCACAAATGGTGAAGTACAAAGTATAACCCAGGATAGAGATATGCTATAGTTCAAAAGAATTGCTTCTTTTTCTAATATGTAGAGATACCTAGAGAATATGTGTGGGGCTGGATGATAAGAGTGCAGGATAGGAGGGCAAGAAGCATACATTTGGATCATTTTGAATTCATTGATAATTGGTTTACTAAGTACAGATTCTTCATTTAGTGTTTTTCAGTTTGACAGGTTAGTAAACGCTTAACAGTTTATTGGCATATAGTTGGTTCACTGAAGTATGAATTACACAGTCTACACTAAATCATGTTTAAGTACCAGACCTGTCTTGATATACTGTGGAAGAAAGTTTGCAAAGGTTTAGGTAAACTGGCATGCTAAAGTAGATTTATCAGGTTAGATACCCAGATCCAAACATGTAGAGTCCAGAGGACATACCTTTAATTACAACGGTGAGGGACAAATTTATGGAAGGGTCCCAGTGCCCTTGAAGACTGTTGCGATTGCTATTTTATGTGATTAAGATTTGATAGTGAGAACTGCCTTACTTGAATCAAGAAACCTAATTACTATAATGGGGTTGATTGGCCACGTGGTGATAAAGGCCAAGTTATTGTTAGGCCCCATCAAACCAGCACTGACTCATAGAGACTGTATGCACAACAGACCAAAACACTGTCCGGTTCTGCGCCAACCTCACAATCATGGCTATGTTGCTACTGTGCCAATCCATCTCGGTTGGGGTCTTCCTCTTTTTCTCTGATTCTTCACTTTATCAATCATGATATCCTTCTGCAGGGACTGGTCCCTCCTGATTATAAGTCTGAAGTAAGAAATAAAAGTTTGGCCATCCTGGCTTCCAAGGAGCATTCTAACTGTACTTCCTCCAAGACAGATTTGTTTCTCTTTTGGCAGTCCAAGGTACTTTTAATGTTCTCTTTAATACCATAACTCTAGTGCATCAATTCTTCTGATGTCTTCCTTATTCCCTGTCCAACTTTCACATGCCTATGAGGTTATTGAAAATACCATAACTTGGATCAGGTGCACTTTAGTTCTCAAACTGATATCTTTGTTCTTAAACATTTTAAAGAGGTCTTGAGCAGCAGATTTGCTTAATGCAATATATAGTTTGATTTCGTGACGGTGGCTTCCATGAGTGTTGATGGCTGATCCAAGCAAAATGAAGTCTTTGCCAACTTCAAATTTTTTCCTTTTATATGGATGCATCCAGTGGTGAGGGGTTTTGTTTACTTTACGTGTAGGTCCTACCCATATTGAAGACTGTAATATTTGATCTTCAGCAGTACTATTTTAAGTCTTCTTCACTTTCAGTAAATAAGGTTGTATCACCTGCATATTGCAGGCTGTTAATGAGTCTTTCTCCAATCCTGATGCCACATTTTTCTTCATATAATCCAGCTTCTCAGATTATTTGTTCAGCATATAGATAGGATAAATATTATGAAAAAATACAATTCTGATATACACATTTACTAAATTATATATATATTTGTTGTTAAATACCGTTGAGTCAGTTTCGACACATAGCGACTCTGTATAGGATTTCTAAGGAACAGCTGGTGAGATTGAACCACTCATTTTTCAGTCTAGGGCATTAACCTGCAGCACCACACCAGGACTCCATTATATATATAATATATACATGTATATATGTGATTTATATATACAGACTTCAAAGAGTTTATGGGAAAACATAGTTTTTCTTCCCTCAAGAGCCCAGCCTAAGTCACTATAATAATAGCTGTGGATATTAAGACATATGGATCATATATTTAGTTAAATTGGTAAAACTATTTAAAAACTGTTATTCTGCTCTGTTACTTCAGACAGTTATTTTTCTCAGTGTTTCTTGGCTTTAATAGCTTCTTTTAGATAGTATTATTATAAACATGAAGGAATTAATCATAATTGCTTAGTGAGAAAACATTTGACTTACTGAAAATGAGATTCTACATCTGTAAATGTGGAGAATAGCACTTGTCCTAAGTACTTAATAGAACTGTTTTGAGGGTCAAAAGAGATTTTAAAATGTAGATGATTATAAAATGCAAGCTATATCATATAGCAATCCTTTATCTATAACTTCAATAAGATCAAGAATATGAGAATGAGAATCTGCTTGTTTTAATGAAAAGACTATTATTTAATATGTATCATTTCTTAAATGGAAATGCTGGATAAAATACTTCAGCTCACTGACATTTTTATATTAGAGAAAAATGGAATTAATATCCAATATTTGTCTGTTACTATACTATACTTGGCAAATAAAAATTACCATTAAATCTTAGATTATTATTACTTTTCCCCCTTCAATAGTTTTTTATTGGCAATGGGCTGGAAAAGGTGATGGAGTCAGCATATACAGACACCACCACACACCAATACCACATGGATGTCAAGAGGATAGGAGAGTGGCCTTGAGTCCCCCATGAATCCTCCCCTCAAAAGTGGACATGGGAGTGGGTGTGGCCTGGAGTGTTGAGGGGCATCCTTAGAACACTTCCAATTAGTAGGCATGGTTAGGAACCAAGACAGACTCACTGGCTGCAGCCCTGGCTGATTGCTTGCAATGTACTTTCCTTGGCAGGTGAGGCCATTAGGCAGGGCTCACTTAAGCACTCCTCCTGGGCAGCCCTCAGGTTCTCTTTCTTTTCCCTCCAGGTCTTCTGGGCAGAGGCCTGCAAGGCTCACCCTTAGGAGAAGGTCAGGGGCCATGACTTCAGCAAGAGACACTTGTTGATGGCATTGACATTGATGTATGCTTCCTCCTCACTCTGACCCCAGATAGGAAGGTGTCCTCAGTAACAGCAGGGAACACTTTGGGTGGAAGTGTTGTGACAGTTGCCATGGCAATCTTCTCATGAGAAAACTTTTGTGTGCGGGCATGGCCTGGTGTTACCTTATTGGGCTTCAGGAAGGTGCCTTCCAAGTACACATGGTGGCCACTCAGAGCCTTGTAGACAGCAGCCAGTACCTTCTGAGTTACATACTAATAGCACTTTAGGTCATGGTCCCCATCGGGGAGGATCTCAAGGTACACAATGGACACGATGACATCATACTAACATATGCTGGCATAACGGGCCAGCATGTTGGCATTTTCCATGATGGAGAGTACTAGAGAGGTATATTCCCCAATCTTCAGCACACGGTGCTGTTTGGCAAAGTCAGCTCTATCCTTCTTGCACTGGGCACAGTGCTCAGTCAGCTCATGCAATCCTTGGGTGGTGTTCTCTGCCCTTAGTTCCTTCCAGGGGTAGCATGTCCTCGTCTAGTCTACCTTGATACCCAAAACACTGCTCTTGGATTTGATGATTTGGGTAAAGGGACACCCAACATCCGCCTTCTGGTAGAGTGTCTCATGGAAGAGAATGATGCTTGCTTTTCAATAGAAGAGTTCCCACGGTCATCGGCATTCAACAACAGTGCTGGTTCTCTTGGGAATTCAGCCATTTGGCAATGCTTCCAGTGGACTCAACTGAAGCCAGGATGCCCTTTCTGGGAATAAGTATACTCCTTCTTCTGCTACGGGGTCAGCACTGGGTATGGGTAAGGCATGGTGGTAGTGGTGGTGGGGAGTTCCTGGCACAGGAGAGAGAGGTGAGCTTGTGTGGGCTGCAGCAGCAGAGAGCAGCAGGCAGACTGCCAATTTTAGATTATTTAAGTCTTTTTGTAATAGACAAAACAGACTAAAATACATGACACAGATTCCATGTAGTAAAGTTGAGTCTGTATACTAACAGTTGATATCCGTTAATTATACTTAACTTTATGCTATTTTGATAATTTCTAACAAGTTTTCTTTAACAAATTTGTATCTCAGATTAGATTACAACACTAAATAAAGAGTGAAGAACACCTTCTTAAAGGAGAAATTATTTGAATTACAGAGAAAATCAATACAAGAAAAGTGGTTTCGATTTTTTTGAATTTTTTTAAAATAAGGGTCAAGCTTAGCGTTTTTCAAGCTGTGATTTTCATATCTCCAGAGTTCCATGGATGCAATTGAAGGCTATTGCAGGAATGTAAGACATACTAAGCAACAGCACTATAGACCCATCTGGTGCCTTTAATCTAAGTACTTTATTTTTGTTTGTTTAATATATTGAGATTATTTTCAAATTTTTCTTTTGGGAGAAAGTCTCTGTTGCCTGCTTTCCTTGTTATAACCTCACATAGACTCCTATCCTTCAAAAATAAAAAATTTAAATCTCTGTTATAGAGGAACATATTTCTTTCTGTCACAAATATTAACTGTTACATCACACTGAGGTAGTTGATTCATAGACTGGGGATGTGATGCCAGTAAGAGAAGGTTGAGCTATTTATAATGAAACGGTATTGTGGTAGGGTAAATAATGGACCCCCAATATATTCATGTCCTAATTCTAGGAACCTGTGATTATTATTTTATTTGACAAAGGAACCTTGAAGATCTGATTAAAGTAAATATTTTGAGCTGAAAAGATTATCCTAGAATATCTGGATGAACCCAATGTAATCTTAGTAATGAAAGAGTCCTTATAATAGGGATTTAAGAAGATTCCAAGCCAGAGACAAAGAAGGAGTGATGATAGAAGTAGAGATTGTGATGACACACTTTCACAATGGGGAAAAGGGTCACAAGCCAAGGAAACCAGGAAAAAGTAAGGTAACGGTTTATTTCTCAGCATTTTCATAAAAATACAAATACAAATCCTGCTGACAGCTTGACTTTAGCCCAGAGAGAATCACTTCAGATTTCTTATGTGAGACCTGTAGGAGTATAAATTTGTTTCACTTGAAACCACTGTGTGGTAATTTGTTATGACAGAAATAGGAAGCTAATAAAATATGTAAGCCATTTCAGAATCTTTGGTTGTGGTAGCAGTTTACATGCCATTATTATTATGACTTCTACACAAAATGAACTCTGACTCTGACTCTTGTATGTATGTTTCCTATGATGTTTAAGTCATTCACAAATTTAATTATTAATTAATTTCCTATCATATGTTAATTATTTTACTGGATTCTACATTTTACAAATTATTGTCCCTCAGGCCCTGTAAGAAGGGATTCAAGAAGTAATTATGCTAATGTGTTGTATCCTGTAAGACAAGCACATATAGGAAAGTACACAATCTGGGAAAGAGAGAAAGACTTAGAAGTCACTATAATGTGAAGAATCAGAGAACTTTGGTGGGGATATTAAGTGTGACTAAGAAATTCAAAGTAGAAAAATAGCAAACTAGAAAATATGGTAATATGAAAGAATTTAGTCTGCTCAAGTAGCTACAAAAAAAAAAAAAAAAGAAAAGAAATTTGGGGAACACTGTAATTCCAAAACTAATTGCTAAATGTATAATTATTAGACTTAGGGATGACTATGATAGCATGCTACCCACCTATTTCACAAATAATTTAAAGATAAGTAAGTCATACCTATTAAGTTATATATGATTATGAGAATGACTAATGTATTGTATTATAGAATAAAGACTGTACTTTTCAATCAATACAATATGATAGAAACTTACTATATGAGAACCGGTGTTCCTTCTAGCTATTAATTTACATAATTCTATTAAATTTAAGTGGAACTCATTCTGAATCCTAAATTGATAAAAACAAAGCTTTTGAATATACAAATGGGTGTTTGATAAGAAGATTTCTGTGATTCATTTTAATTTTAAAGGACCTGTTAGAAGTATATTTTCTGTGAATAACATCGACAATAAAATTTATTTCAAGTATCTATATGTTAATACATGCAAGTATAGAAAGTATCTAGGTTTCTAAAAGGACTTTGGTGGCAGTTTTTTGTTTATTAATTTTGTTTTGGTTGCTTTGCCTTGCTTTTCATTAGAATGTTTCAGGATTATGTAGCTGTAGTCAAGGTCTTTATTTATTTTGTTCTATTCAGAATAACCTCTTACTTTGGCAGCGGTAATTTCACAATCTTCATTCCTTTATTCACACTCTTTTACTGAAGTATGAATGCCTATTGTTTGCCACTGATGTTTTTCCTCTGATGTGAAGGCCACCTGTCATTGAAAAGAGCTACCATGCTTCAGTGAGGCAGATAAGATGTTTTAAAATATATTCTAAGATTTATTTAATAGGTTTGACCTTTCTAGAAATTGGCCTTATCCATCATTATAGAATATAATCAATCATTTTATACTTCATCATCTATAAAACAAGCCTTAACAATAGGGGAAAGGGTTTACATTCTATTTTTCTCTAGAGATTTATATCAAAACAGTTTGGACAGCCCTGTTAATTAAGGATGGAAAGAGCAAAATGTGGACCAATATGACTTTCCTCTAAAGGTCTAGGGACTTAACTGAACTTTCTCTGAATTTATGTGTTACTTTAGATTTCAGGGGTATAAAAGTTTTGCCCAGTAATTTTTCTTTGCCTATTCCTATGTGGTTAGTGCATTTAAATAAATATTCCTTGAATTGTGAGTTCTTAATGAATTCTTCCAATATCTTCATTTGTTTAATATAAAACAAATATGTGGAATAGGAATGACTAGTGAATCGCTTAAATGTTGCAACTACATGGTGTTGAGTACTTAACTGTTTCAAGGTTGGCTATAATTAATGAATGCCTTTTTGTCACCATAATTCAGCTCCAAATAATGGGTAGACTGTGGGAGGTGGTCTAGTTATATACTAATTTATTTTGAATTTAAGATTAATACTTTTCAAAAAGTAAGTTTTAACTTGTGTATATTCTTAAATTAAAACTTTGCAGTGTAAAATTACAATATATGTGTGCGTGTGTATGTTGTTGTTGTTGTTAAGTGGCATTGAGTTGATTCTGACCCATAGTAACCCTGCATAGGGTTTCCAAGGTAAGCATGAACCGCTAACTTTGCAGTTCAAGCCAAATTTGCAATCTAGTACATTAGCCAACAGCGCCACACCAGGACTCCATATATATTTGTATACTAACTTAAATTGCAGGGACATTTCTTGAGCAATGATCTGATTTCACCCTTCCTTTATAATTTATATCTATGTTATTGAGATGAAAGGTATGCTTTCCTTTAGCTTAATGTATGGACTCATTAAATATTAGTTGAATTAGTGAATGTCTACAAATGCTCCAAGATAATGCGCTTGACTGAAAGGTCAGTTTGAACTGCAAAGCCAGCAGTTTAATCTCACTAGTCACTCCTTGGAAACCCTATACAGAGTCACTGTAAGTCCGAACCGACTGGACAGCACTTAACAACAACAAAGATTTTATTTCAAGATGAAACTACTAGAAGTTTAGAAAATAAAGAAACAGATGACAATTACATAAAAGATAAGATCTAAAATAAAACAAAACTGAAAAATTCACCTGTGGAGTCCTGGTGTGTTGTTGTGGGTTAATGCGCCAGACTGCAAAGCCGTTTGAACTACAAGGTTGGTGATTCAGACTCACCAGCTGCTCCTTGGAAACCCTATACAGGGTCACTATAGGTCAGAACTGACTTGACGGAACTTAACAACAACCACATGATAAAACTAAATTCATTGATGAGAAAGGTCTGCTTCAGAAGAGAGATAGCCTTTCTCTGTTTCATCTGGACTATTCCAGAGGGAATATACAAATATGCCACTTCTAATATAATATTTTAAGTTAATATATTTACTTAGTATGTAGGTCATCAAATTTCAAATTGAATGATAGAAGCAATATTCCTCTTAATAATATGCATAACATATATGATCATCAAGTAGATAAAGCTCAAAGGAGAGCAGATTTCATTCTGCTGAGCTTCAAGTAATAAGCTAACAATTAAAAGGAAAAAGCTGGCCATATTTTGTGTCCTGTAATTTCACAAAGTAATAGCAATATTTATGATATTTTGAAATTAGTCTATTCATCTAGACAGAATATTCTTGCTATATGTTAATTTGTGCAAATCAAAAGGCTAAATTTTATAATTATCAAACAAAGATAATAATTTGCATGCACTGTGGCTATTTTAATTGAAATCCAAATTATAAAATGTGGAGAGGACTATAAGCAAAAAGAGCAACAACCAGAAGAAAAGCTCATCCAGATGCATTTTCTGCATAATAACAAATATTTGAAAACATCTGGATGACTAAATCCTTCTTTTGTCATATATGAATACAATGTCATAATTAAACATTTTAATCTGTTCATGATTGAATTCTAAAATGCAGTTACTTGATTGTAGAACATCCTAAATGACCTTGAAAATCTTCATTTTTGCAGAAAACTTATTTGTCTGGTACACTTTTGACACTTTTTCTGTCTTTTTAGTAATCAATTAAAAATAACTTACTATCCCCATAGCCAAATCTTCATAGAGTAAATGTAAGAATTCAAGTTTGCTCTCAAATCTGGAACCAAACTCAGAAAAATAATGAACAAAGATAAAGAATATGATTGATGTTAAATTTATGAAACAGCTGTGAAATGCAAGTTATCTCGTAGAGAAGCACCTGATTTCATATCAGTTATAAGCTTTTCCTTCTATAGTTTGGTTATATGAAAACAAGTAACCACATCTCTATGGTTTTGCCATTCACTTCCCATTAAACTACCTGACTATTCATTAAAAATATTGGTTAGTAATAAGGTATATGTTGTAGTTTGAGAAGATTTTGTATATTTAAAATTTAGAGAGGGAATATGTTTCATTTTTAAATAAAAAAACAGAGCTTAAAAGTGATCAAAAATAACTTGACATCTAATATCTAATTAATCATGTTTCCTATATTTAAACAAAGCTCTATCTCCAATGCCTTTCTTTTTGCGTTCCAATTAAGTTATCTTTCAAAATAGAAGAATACTGTTGTTGTTAGATGCCCATTGTTTTGGCCATTGTGTCAATCCATATGCTTCTGGAAGGACTAATTCCTACTGATAACATGTTTAAAGTGCATGAGATGAAGTCTCACTATACTCACATTCAAGGAGCATTCTGGTTGTAGGTCGGTTTTATACTCATCGTATTACATTTCATTTCATTGCAATGATTACAATACCCTCCATGCATCATCATTCAGCAGTATTTGCTTCTATTTCCTCTGTTTGTTTTTTTGGGGGGATGTACACAAAAACACTCATGAACATATAATCATTTAAATGCTATATTCTTTGATCTTCATCAGCAAGTACCTCAAATCTTCCTTGATACCAGGAAACAAGATTGTATATCATTGGTGTAAAGCAGGTTGTTAATGAGCCTTTCTCCATGCCTGATATCATGTTCTTATTCATACAATACAGTATGTCAGGTTAATTGGTCAGGATGTTGTTGTTGTTGTTGTTAGGTGCTATCGAATCTGCTCTGACTCATAGCAACCTCAAGCAAAACAGAACAAAGCACTGTGTGGTTCTGCACCAACCTCACAGTTGTTACACTAGTGTCCATTGCTGCTGCCACTATGACAATTCGTCTTGTCGAGGATTTTCCAGTTTTTTGTTGACCCTGCACTTTACCAAGCATGATGTCCTTCTTCAGAGATGGTTTCCTCCTGATAATATGTCTGAAATATGAGAAATGAAGTCTGGCCATCCAGGTTTCTAAGGAGCATTCTGGCTGCACATTTATCAACATAGATTTGTTTGTTTTTCTGGCAGTTCATGGTACTTTTAATATTCTTCTCCAACACTGTAATGCAAATGCATCCATTCTACAGTCTTCCTTATTCATTGTCCAACTTTCACATGCATATGACATGAATGAAAATACCATGGCTTGGGTCAGGAGCACTTTAGTCCTTAAACTGATATCTTTGCTCTTGAACAATTTCAAGAGTTCTTGTGCAGCTTTACCTAATGCAATATGTTGTTTGATTTCTTGACTACTGCTTCCATGAGTTTTGATGGTGGATTTAAGCAAAACGAAGTCTTTGACAACTTCAATCTTTTCTTCGTTTATCATGTTGTTTATTAGTTCAATGTTTAGGAATTTCTTTTGTGTGTGTGGCATTAAGGTACAACCCATGATGAAGGCTGTGGTATTTGATCTTCATCAATAAATATTTTTAAGTCCTCTTCACTTTCAGCCATCAAGTTTGTATCATCTGCATATCTCAAGTTGCTGATGAGTCTTCCTCCAATCCTGATGCCACGTTTTTCTTCACAGAACCCAGCTTCTCGGATTATTTGCTCAGCCCTGGCACACAAACAAGTGGTTTCCTGATTTTAAACCACTTAGTGTAACACCTTGTTCTGTTTAAATGACTACCTCTTGCTCTATGTACAGGTTCCTCATGAGCACAATTAAGTGTTCTGGAATACTCTTTCTCCACAGTGATGTCCATAATTATCATGATCCACACAGTTGAAAACCTTTGCACAATCAATAAAGCATATGTAAACATCTTTCTTGTATTCTCTTCATTCAGTCAAGACCCATCTGACGTCAGCAATGTTATCCCTCTTTCCGTGACTTCGTCAGAATCCAGGTTTAACCCCTGGTATTTTCTTGCCAAGGTACTGTTTCAGCCATTTTTGAATTCCTTTTAGGAAAATTTTACATGCATGTGATGTCAATGATAATGTCTGATGATTTCCACATTCTGTTGGGTCACCTATCTTTGGAATGGGAACAAATATGGATCTCTTTCTGTCAATTGGCCAGATAGTTATCTTCCAAATTTCTTGACACAAATGAATGAGTGCTTCTAGTGCTGCATCAGATTGTTTCAAAAGTTAAATTTATATTCCATCAATTCCCAGAGCCTTATTGTTTTCCAATATCTTCAGTGTACCTTGGACTTTTTCCTTCAGTACCATTGGCTCTTAATCACATACTACTTCTTGAAGTGGTTGAACATTGACCATTTTTTTCTGGTACAGAGAATCTGTGTATTCCTTCCATCTCCTTTTGATGATATCAGCATCATTCAGGGTGTTGTACAGATACAGATTGAATAATAATGTTGACAAGATACTATCTTGATGAATGCTTTTCCTGATTTTAAACCATTCATAGCTACTGCTTTGAGTCTATGTACAGGCCTCTTATGAGCACAATTAAGGGTTCTAAAACTCCTATTTATTGCAATGTTATTTATAGTTTGCTATTATCCCCACAGTCAAATGTCTTAGAATAATCAACAAAACACAAGTAAACATGTTTCTGGTATTCTCTGCTTTCAGCGATGATCCATCTGATGTCAGCAATGATATCTCTCATTGCATGTTCTCTTCTGAAACTGGCTTGAATTTCTGGTAGCTCACTATCAATGTACTGCTGCAAACCTTTAAAAATTATCTTCAGCAAAATTTTACTTGCATGTAATATTAAAGATTTTGTTTAATAATTTCCACATTCTATTGGGTCACCTTTCTTTGGAATGGGCACAAATATGAATTCCTTCCAGGAGGTTGTTCAGGTAGCTGTCTTCCAAATTTCTTGACATAGACAAGTGAGTGCTTCTAGAGATGTACCAGTTTGTTGAAACACTTCATTTGATATTCCATCAATTCCTGGAGCCTTGTTTTTCACTAATGGCTTCAGTGCAGCTCAGACTTCGTCCTCCAATACCACTGATTCTTAGTCATATGCTTTATCTCTGAAGTGGCTAAACATCAATGATTTTTAAAAATTTAGCTATGGTATACTCCTACCATCTTGCTTTGAGCTTCTTCATCATTTAATATTTTGCCTATGGAATCCTTCCCTATTTCAACTCAAGGTCTGAGTTTCTTTTTTCTATTCTTTCAGTTTTGCAAATGTGGAGCATATTCTTCACTGGTCTTTCCTATAAACATATGGACATTATCCTATTACTGGAAGTACTGCAGTTCATCACAGAACTTGAAATGTTCTTTTTGATGATGAATGAGATGTCATTCATCTTTCTCTTCAATTTACCATTTCTTGCATAGTAGATCAAATAATTGACTGATTCAAATTGACCAATACCAGTCCATTTCAGTTCACAAATGCTTAGGATCTCTATACATTTCATTTCATTTTTGATAACTACCAATTTTCCTAGATTCATACTTCATCCACTTCACATTTAAATTACTGATGGATGTTTGTAGTGGTTTCTTCTCATTTTGAGTCATCCCACAAAAGCAAATGAAGGTCTCGAAAGTGTTAATCCATACTGACCAATAAAGTTGACTCTATTTTGAGAAGGCTGCTCTTCTTCATTCATATTTTGAGTTTCTTTCAGTATACATTGGCTACTGGAATGTGAAGGTAGGGAATAAAGAGGAAGGGTTAATAGTTGGGAAATAAAGCCTTGGTGATAGAAATGATGCTGGAGATCACATCTATAAGTGACCCTGCTGTTAACTAAAGTACATACATGTGGCATACTTTCTGGCATCATGCAAGCCACTAAAGAATGACAAAGTGACAGATGCATGGTGAATCTGAATATTAGACCAATTAAGAACTAAATGTTGCTGTCAATATACAATGACAACAGCAAAAGTAAATGTTAATACCCAGAGGCATAGCATTTATCAATTAAAATAGCATAATTCAGAATTATTATTGGATATAAATTGAAATGAATAGTATCTATGAAGAAAAAGAAATAATCTCCATAGTTAGATAAATTTTAAATCTTTTAAAAGTTTTTTTTTTAATTAGTCAGTATTGATAATTCCAAATGTAGATTCAAAGATCAATGCTATATAGTTTTATAATTCTGATATTAAAATTAAAAAAAATAAATCTCACTTATTTTATGTGTAAGAATCAATGATCTTCAGTGTTTAGTCTGTTAAATAGGTCTGAACTAAGGGCTCTAAAATTGGCAGTCACAAAGATGTCTCACCTTAATACAGATTGTTGGCAAAGGACTAAGATTTAGAGAGCCCCTAGGAATGTTGGTACAATGAGTAATATTTGAAAGACCTAGAGAAACAGTACATTAAATAAGTTGGGCAGTAAAAAGAAGATATCAGAAATCCAAATTATCCACAGGAATCCACATGAGCAGCAAGGCTTAGTGATGATAAATCCATTGCCCTCAAGTGGATTTCAACTCATAACAACTGTGTAGTACAGAGTTGAATTGCCCCATAGAGGTTTCTAGGCAGACGTCTACACCCAAGCAGACTATCATCTTTCTTTCATGGAGTACCTGGTGGGTTAGAACCACTGACCTTTAGATTAAAAGTTGAATGCTTTAACCACTGAAGCACTTTAATGAAGATAAATTACAATAAATATGAAATAAATTTGAATTGGCCTATGTTATTTTTATTGTTGTTGAGTGCTGTTGAGTCAGTTCCAACTCATAGCAAGCCTGTGTGGGGTTTCCAAGGAGTGGCTGGTAAGCTTGAACTGCCAACCTTGCAGTTCAAACTGACCTTGAGGTTGAGTGCTTATCCTATGATGCCACACCAATTGGCCCATAATAGAGGATTAAAATATTTAAAACACCATGCTCCTTTTTAAAGTCTCAGTCTTAATAATCAGTATTTTCTTCATAATTTTAGTATCATTTAATAAATTGAATTAACGCTCAAATGAAGCCTACTGCTTCAACATGATGATAGCTTTGATTTTTTTTCCTAAGTGCCTGACCCAAGCCATGGTATTTTCAATAATCTCATATGCATGTGAAAGCTGGACAGTGAGTAAGGAAGACCATAGAAGAATTGATGCTTTTGAGTTATGGTGTTGGAAGAGAATATTGAAAGTGCCATGGACTGCCAAAAAAATAAATTTATCTGAGTTAGAAGAAGTGTAGCCAGAGTGCTCCTTGGAGGCCAGGGTGGCCAAACTTCATCTCTCATACTTCAGACATATTGTTAGGAAGGACCAGTCACTGTAGAAGGATATCATGTTTGGTAAGGTGGTGGGTCAGAGAAAAAGAGAAGACCCCCAGCGATATGGATTGGCAAAATGGCAACATGAAAGGGCTCAAGCGTGGCAACAATTGTGAGGTTGGCCAAGGACCAGGCAGTGTTTCGTTCTGTTGTGCATAGGGTCGCTAAGAGTAGCACCTAACAACAACAACAAGGCTACCAAAATAACCATTTCAAATCCTGATCAAAGGATAAATAATATCTTGACTGAATATATCTTATTATTTCAGAGCAACATGTTTCTCTTTATTGCCTTTCTGTCTCTGAGCTTGTATTTCTTCTGAGATGATTTGCTAGGTTACAATCTTGCAGATGGATTGGATAGTCTACTGTGCAAATCAATTGTTGTTGTTAAGTGTAGTTGAGTCACTTCCAACTCACAGCAACCCTGTTATAGGGTTTCTGATAAATGGCTGGTGACTTGAACCACCGACCTTGTGGTTCAAATCATCGTTACCATCCATTGTATTATCAATCAGTGCCAGACCAGGATTGGTAGATTACTCTGCAAGCTTGGTAGCTCTAACCTACCAAGGATTTAGGCCAATTTTGCTATCCAGCTAAGCTTAAAAGAGTCAATTCAACAACGACTGAGGGGCGGGAGGGACTCATTACTTAAGAAGAAGAGCCAGGGGTCTTTTGCATTGGAGTCCCTATGCTGAGATCCTCTTAGAAAACAGATTTGTAAGACTGAAGATGACTAGAGAGCACAAGAGAGACAACATGACAAGAGCAGCAGTGGCATGAGAAAATAGAAATCATGAGATCAGCACCAAATGACTGGACTGGGCTTGTTGTTGACCTAATACAAAATGGCTGAAATAGGCTTGTTAGCCTACAGAGCCAGAAAGCCATATGTCTTAATGCAGAAGGTGTTACAGTAAGGTTCCTCTGGGTACATGTTTTGAAGCTAAAGATCTATAACCTTTGCAGGATTAAAGCAGAGTCTGGTGACAGAGGCTGTAGTAAGGAGCTTGCCAGAGGTATGTCCAAGAAAAAGTTAGGAACTGACTTGGTTGAACACTGTCTTGATTGATGAACTTTCTGTTACCTCCAAGTTGATGCTGCTCCTGAAATGTGACCAATTACTTTTCTAATGAACCCCATAACTATGAGTCTGGTCTGAGAATTGTTTGTAATTACAACAAATCATCAGACCCACCAGGAAAATAGGAAGTGTCATGGAAAGGATGGTTGGTGTCTGAAAGAGTGAAAAAATTAGAGTGTAGGTAGGTGTTTGTGGCTAGCACATCACAGGAATGAGCCTTGGTTCTCCTCATTTATCTTGAAATTAAATGAGGTTTGACACAACCACATTACACTTCTGTTGCCAATAGAATGTTTGCTTTATTTTTATAGTAAATAAAATTCCTCCTTGTTTCCCCAGATCTTTGATAGATGGCTAACAACATTTCCACAATTTAAGTGTCCTTATTTTAAATGTTTTAATGGTTGACTTTATTGTTATAATTAATTTTTCTAGTTCATATAATAATTAATTAAAAATTTAAAGAATGAGACAAAACTTATTAAGAGAAAATAATAAAAATGCCCAACATAGCTACTCCTATTCTAAAATGTATAGCAGGAATTTTGGGTAGGTCAGAACAACCAAAAGACAAATCCCAGCTCTAATAGAATCATTGTCACATTCTGGAAACATAATTGTAATGTTCTTCTGATCGTGAAATCAAAAGAAGTTGATAATTTTGAATATATAGTATTAAGGTAAACAGCCTCTAAGATTTGTGATAGGATAGAGTGAAGAGTAGAAGCTGGAAAGTAAGAACTTGGTGCAAATTCCAGTCCCACTAATGAACACATGTTATTTAATTTGCCTGATCTCAGAAATACTCTACCTTTTCAAAGAAGACAATTTCTCTCCTGCAGGACTTTTGAGAGTATCAAATTAGACCATGAACTGAACATGTTTAACACTGCATTTACTGTTGTTGTTGTTAAGTGCTGTCAAGTCGGTGGTGATGCATAGTGACCCTGTATAGGGTTTCCAGTGAGTGCCCTGCAGTTCAAATTGAACTCATGGTCCACTGCTTATCTTATAAAGACACACCAGAACTCCAGTGTTTTTGTCATGTGTTGTTGTTGTTAAGTGCTGTGGGGTAGATTCCGACTCATTGCAACCCTGTATAGGGTTTCTGAG
This sequence comes from Chrysochloris asiatica, assembly GCF_000296735.1. NCBI lineage: Eukaryota > Metazoa > Chordata > Mammalia > Afrosoricida > Chrysochloridae > Chrysochloris > Chrysochloris asiatica. The sequence goes on from NW_006408604.1 coordinate 4,034,415, forward strand.
AGCATCTGGTGAGTCTGAACTGCTGATCTTGCAGTTCAAATGGACCTTGAGGTTGAATGCTTATCCTATGATGCCACACAGGACTCCATGTTGCTGTTGTTGTTGTTAAGTGCCATGGAGTTGGTTCTGACTGATAGCAACCCTGAATAGGGTTTCTAAGAAGCGGCTGGTGATCTTGAACCTCTGACCTCTGACCTCTGCATTAACCCACAATACCACATCAGGATTTGTTAGGTGCCATCAAATCCATTCCAACTCACAGAGACCCTTGTACAACAGAGTGAAACACTGCTAGGTCCTGAGATAGCCTTGATCCTTATTATATTAAGACCATTGTTGCAGCAACTATATCAGTCCATCTAACTGAGAGTCTTCCTCTTTTTCACTGACTTCTACTTAATGAAGCATGATGGTCTTTTCCAGGGACTGGTCTTCCTGACAACATGTCCAAAGTATTGCTTTTAAGAAATTATCTAGCTGTACCTCTTCCAACACAGATTTGTTGTTCTTCCTGCAATCCATGTTGCTTTCAATATCTTTATCAACATCATAATTCAAATGCGTCATTTCTTCCCCAGTCTTCCTTATTCATTTTCCAGCTTCCACATGCATACAAAGTGATTGCAAATACCATGACATGGATCAGGAGTACCTTAGATCTCAAAGTGACTTAATAGGTATTTCACCAAGTAATAGAAAATGCATGTGTGTATCTGAATTTGTAAGAAATGTTATTCCTGAAATAGTGTATATATTCAAAACTCTGAAAAATAAAAATTTCAATTCAAATATCTATATTAACTTAACTTAAAAGACATAAAGGTATTTCTTGAGATAGAAAGATTTTGCTTCTGAATACAGTGATACAAAATTGATTAAAAAAAAAACAAATAACTTAAAGAGATAATAGTCTAGTGGCAAATATAGCAATTTCTTTATTTTTCCAAAATTTCAAATATTTAATCAAAATACATTTGAAAATTGCATATAAGAACTCATACTGTACTTGTACTTTTAATTTTAAGCCAGAGTTTTCCAAACTGTTTTTGCACAAATAGCTCTGTTACACCCACAAATCACTGAATCTATTTAGCATCTTTTGAAGAGGTGTAATTTTTTGAAAAATGTGACATTTGTTTTTGTGCCAGTGCATTTGTCAACATTAGTGTAATTAGCTCAAGTTTCATCAACTAGTTGTTGCAATCTGTTCAGAAAGCAACTTTGAATTTTGAATAGTCTTGTAGACCTTTAGCTAGAGTTTAAGCCTATGGGATTTGATTTCAGTTTTTATATGTGAAAATAAAAGAAAGAAAGAAGACTTCTCAATCAAGTTAGCATGCTTAAAAACATCAGACTGGATAGTATATAAAGAAGCATGAGAATCTTTAAAGTTTCAATAGACATTTCAGGAAAGCATTAGAAGCAATCTCTCTGAAATCCCAGTTTCTTAAAATTATTATTTTATTACATAGACAAATTATGACACATGGTCTTAGTAATGCATTTATTTTCAATATAAGAGAAGCCTAATTTTGCTAAGATGCTAATTATTATATTCATTACTTATATGAATTTGTCTCTACCAAAAGGCAGGAAAAGTCTCAGGAAAAACATTAAATAATTATTTTATCAAGATATATTTTTGAGATGGATAAAAGTAAGATTTTACCTATTCACATTCTTAGGTCCTGCACTGTATAACATCAACTTGGGTCCACTCATACTCTTCCTCCTTAATGGCCCTGGGATCATCTTTCCTAAAATGAAAGATTATCTACCCCCAGATTTGATTTGCATATCTTCCACAATCTCAATTTTGACAATCACATTTAATCCTGCTATTGATTACTCACAATTGAATCATAAAATCTTATCAGCATCATCTCCCATCTCCTTTCACCAGACCCACCTAGAAAAGAAAACTATTCAGTGGAGATTCTACCTTACCCCCTTCATTCTGAAACTAAGCACACCCATGAAAGCTTGTCAGCCAATCACTTCTTGCTTTTATAGTTCCTTCATTTTGGATAGCAACTGTCTAATTTGCCAATCTCTATCAATCCAGCACACCGAAAGACAAGCATGTTCCTTCATTTGAAGAATATTGCATTCCAGTTGAAATTTTGAGCAACTGTTTTCATAAGCTAAAGTCCAGTTCATTAAATTGTAACCACTTACACTTACAGTATCAAACATCTTTAACTTCATCTGGTCGACTTTTGGTCAGCTTGACCCTAGCCATCCAAGCTAGGTCAAATGGGTTGTTGTTGTTGTTGTTATGTGCCGTGGAGTCAGTTCTGACTCATAGTGACCCTGTACAGGGTTTCCAAGGCTATAAATCTTTATGGGAGCAGAAAGCCTCATCTTTCTCCTGCGGAACAGCTGATAATTTTGAACTGCTGACCATGAGGTTAGCAGCCCGATTCATAACCACTACGCTACCAGAGCTTCTTAGGTCAAATGGGTACCAGCTGCAAATTTGGGAGCTCACAGATATCTCTCTGCACTTCAGACCAGCAGGCCACTTCACTATCGGCCCTAGCCCCCAAGAGCTAGGTCAGTGCCCATGGACTCAGGAGTTCATACAACTCACTGAACTTCAGACCAGCCAGGCATTCCTCTTCTCTCTCTCATCTCACAGTCAACAGGTGCTGAAAGAACATGTCCAAACTCAGCCTCTATCTTTATTGTTGCATTTTGCCCACTTCCACTCACAAGTAGACCCAGGTGGTCACTAACAAGCATACTAGATTGCTCATGGATTCCTTCTCGCTTTCAGTCATAGAAAGGGGTTTTCCTTGATGGACTAATTTTTCTTGCCTTGAATCCTCCAAAAGAAAAAAAAAAAAAAAAATCTTGCTTAAAACTCAAAAAACCCAACAGTCCTTTTTTTGTTTTGTTTTGTTTTCATGCCCAGGGTAGTCAGCATGTCTTTTCAAATACAAATCTAATAACTCAGAAGGTTCTGTGTGGGACTCAGGATTCCACCTAAGACTACATACTCTACAAAGACTTAACAAGAAGACTATTTCTCTGGGAAAATTCTACTTCTCCTCTTAGCAAATCCAATCAGTTTAGGTTGAAGGTGGGATTGCAAGCTTTCTGTAATCATAATTCCCAATATTCATTTATATCACACATGAATGTTATATAATTCAATATCAATAGGAAGAAGGGGAAACCAATATTCACAAAGCAGTTGAAAACATAAACCTCACTTTTTTCTTCCCTTACCCATTCAACCTATGTCTCAATCCAAGATTATGTATATATATCACCATTTACCTCTATCTCACTTAGTCCATACATCTCAGAGTCTTCTCGTATCTTCATTAGTAATCTATCACCCTCCCTCTTCTTGTGTATTGTCCTCCTCACCCTCTGAGCTATCATGTGTTTACCCTCTAGCCAATGAGTTACTCTCCTCTCACTTCCATTCCTGGTAACCATCAAAGAATGTTGCCTATAGTATAGAAACCTGTACTTAAGCTTTTATAATAATGGTTTGTTACAATATCTAGCCTTTTGTAATTGACTAATTTCACTCAGCACAATCTTCTAGAGGTTCATCTATGTGCTGAAGTGTTTCACAGATTCATCATTATTCTTCAGCATCACATAGAATTCCATTGTGTGTTTGTACTAAAGTTTGTTTATCCATTCTTCCATCGATGTGCATTTAGGCTGTCTTTATCTTTTTGCTTTTGTGAATAGTGCTGTGATGAACATTGATATGCATATACCTACATGTGTCCTAGCTTGTACTTATGTTGAAAATAATTTTGATGTTTTATGTGGACTTAAATCTAATGTTCTCTGGATAATCCTAAAAGTGTATGTTTCTTACCTACATTTTTGTAAGTATTCAGTTTTTTGAAACTTTTGTGTTAAATAGATATTCTATAGCTTTTATATATTAAAATGTATGCATGTTCAATTTACAGATTGTTTTATCATTTTAAATTTCCTCTGTTGCTATTTTCATTTTTAATTTTGCATTTTATTTAATTTTGCCTTTATTGAACAAAAGGTTTTATAATTGTCAAAAAAAAAAATTCTTGTTGTTGACAATCAGCTTTTGGATTATAAATTTTTTTTCACTTTGCTAATTTGCTATTTTGTGGATTTGTCTTTGTTAACTGTTTTTTTCAGTATTATTTATTTTAGTAGTCTCTTTTCCCCTCAAATAACCATAGTGTTTTAAATTTAATGAAAACCATGCCATTTAAATTTTACTTCTTAGCTAAATTTTTACATCTTTTCAAACAAGGACTATGGGTTCTTTTAGTCAAGAAACTTGAGCACTTAGAAAGAATAGGTATTATCTTACTTTATAAGAAGTATGTCCTGAAGGTTACATTTTCCACATAATTACCTATGAATTTTGTTTGCATATGTACCTATTATTGCTGTTGTTAGGTGCTGTCAAGTTGATTCTCATTCATAGTGACCCTGCATAGGGTTTGTGAGGTTATAATTCTGTGTGGAAAGAAAGCCTTATCTTTCTACCAAGTAGGTGCTAGTGTGTTGAAACTGCTGACCTTGTGGCTAGCAGGTCCAGTGCTTACTCTACAGTGCCACTAGAGCTTTCATATATGTATGCATGTGTGTATATATATATATATATAACTTTGGTAGCGTAGTGGTTACGAATCAGGCTGTGAACCCCAAGGACAGCAGTTTGAAACTACCAGCTGTTCCACAGGAGAAAGATGAGGCTTTCTGCTCCCATAAAGATTTACAACCTCAGAAACACTGTACAGGGTT
>NW_006408604.1:4040326-4042806 GCF_000296735.1 Chrysochloris asiatica
AGAGACAGAGAGAGTCCTGGTATGGCACTGTAGGATGAGCACTGAAATACAAAGATGGTTTGAACAGCAAGGTTGGCATTTCAGACACACCAGCCTCTCCTTGGAAACTTTATACAAGGATGCTATGAGTCAGAACCAACATAATGGCACTTAATAACAGCAATGTATATCTCTGTGTGTGTACATTGTTGTTGTTGTTAAGTGCCATTGAGTTGCTTCTGACTCATAGCAACCCTGTATAGCATTTTCCAAGGAGCAGCTGGTGAGACTGAACTGACAACTTTGTGGTTAAAATCAACCTTGTAGTCTAGTGCTTATCTTACAGCATCACACCAAGAGTCTCTCTCACTCTCTTTCTCTCTATATATGTTTATTTATTTATTGTGGTTGTTGCTTCTAAGGAATGTTCTGGTTGTGCTTTTTCCAATACAGATTTGATAGGTCTTTTGGCAGTTCATGGTACTTTTAATATTCTTCTCAATCACCACAGTTAAAACTCATCAATTCTTCTACTGTCTTCCTTATTCATTGTCTACTTTTCACATTCATATGAAAAGATTGAAAATATCATGGCTTGGATTAGGTGCACCTTAGTCCTCAAACTGACATCTTTGCTCCTGAAAACGTTAACAAGATCCTATACAGCAGATATTCCCAATGCAATAAGTCATTAATTTCTTAAACCAATGCTTCCTTGAGTGTTGGTTGTGGATACAAGCAAAATGAAGTCTTTGACAACTTCAGTCCTTTTCTTCATTTGTCATAATGTTATTTACTGGTCCAATTTTGAGGATTTTAATTTTCTTTACATTAAAGTGTAATCCATACTAAAAAGCTTTAGTCTTTGATCTCCATCAGTAAATATTTCAAGTCCTCTTTGCTTTCAGCAATCCAGGTTGTGTTATCTGTATATCACAAGTTGTTGATGAGCTTTTCTGAAATCCTGATGCCATGCTATTTTTCATACAATCCAGTTTCTCGGATGATTTTCTTAGCATACAGACTGGATAATTACAGTGAAATGATACAACCCTAGCACACATCATTCCAGATTTTAAACCATTCAATATCATCTTGTTCTGTTTTACCTACTGCAATGTGGTCTATATACAGGTTCCTCATGAGCATAGTTAAGGGTCCTGGAATACCATTTTTGGCAAGGTCATCTATAGTTTGCCATGATCCACACAATCAAAATCCTTTGCATAGAGGCCAGAGGGTGGGACCACAGCAAAGCAGAGGCAGTGACCCAGTGTTAGAAACTGTGGAGCAATAAAGGGAGAGGTGTGACTGATTTTTTATCTTTCACTTTTCATTTTTCACTTATCTCTCTTCACCTTGATCATGCCCTCACTGCACAGCCTGAGCACCTTCATGCAGGCGGAAGCACACCCCCAAAAGGGTCCAGCATTGCACCCACTGTTTTCCAACAGCACAGAGAGGAAACCTGCAGGCTGCTTCTTATGACATTTTGACCCTGGGAATGCACCCCATAGTTTAGAACACCAGATCTCTGGATCTACAATAAGGTCCAGGACAACAGTTTCCTGCACTCACAAGTGAAGAAATCATGATATAAAGGAAAATTCTGTGAGTTAGGAATCTCTGGAAACCGGATTCCCTCTGAAGCCACCCCACCAGGGAAGAGTTCAGAGGGTGGGGACTACAGACAGACCAGAACTCATGATAAAAGCAGTGCAGTGACATTTGCAAAAGGAGGTGCAGGGGATTCTACACATTTTTTTTCCTTCTGTTCCCTGTTGTGCCTTCTTTGCCCAGCCTGGACACCTTCAGGCGGGTGGGTGCACAGAGCCCCCCTCCCCTCAAAAATGTCCAGCACTGACTCCACACTTTTCCCATGATACAGAGAGAAAGAGCTTAGTGGTTACTTATGTCATCAGCCTCGGGGTTGCAGCCCTAAAATTAACTTGTGCACGGCATTTACTCAGTCCTATATAGCAAGAAAAAGCAGTCACGTGAGGCCAGACAGACAAACCATGGAACAATTTGTAAAACCCCAAAATAAAAGGATGCAACTATCTCGAGAATATAATGGCAGCAATTAATTCATACCTATTGATAATTATATTGAATGTCAATGGATTGAATGCATCAGCAAAGAGACAGAGAGTGGCATATTGGATAAGAAAACAAGACCTTTCAATATGCTGCCTGTAAGAGACACACCTTACACACAAAGACAAAAACAGAGTAAAAAATAAAAGGTGGAAGAAAATATACCAAGCTAACTGCAACAATAAACAAGTAGGAGGGGCAATTCTAATCTCTGATAAAGTAAACTTTAAGATAAAAACCAGCATAAAAGATAAAGAAAGACACTATCTCTTGATCAAAGGGTCAATTGAGCAAGGCAACATAACCATAATAAATATCTACACTCCCAATGAAAAAGCACCAATATATATTAAGCAACCTTACTAAAATTGAAGAAATAGAAAAATCTACAATTATAGTAGGAG
>NW_006408604.1:4046191-4047479 GCF_000296735.1 Chrysochloris asiatica
GGTTCTCAGGAGAAAGATGAGGCTTTCTGCTCCCATAAAGATTTATAGCCTCGGAAACCCTGTGTAGGGTTGCTATGAGTCGGAACCGACTCCATGGCACATAACAACAACATATATATCCTAACCTCATTAGGAGATTTCAAAAAAGGCCCTATTAAAATAGTCAAAACAAAGATTTCTGAGAGCATTTGCTGGTCAACTAAATTCAAAGCAGAAATGTCAGTTCAGAAGGTTATAGCAACTGTATTTTGAGATCGAAAAGGGGCAATCTTCTTAGACTTTTTGAAGGACACAGGACAATTATGGGAGCTTATTATGAAGAAGTTAAAAGAAATTAAAATTATACTGGTGACAAAAGTGGAATATAAAACACGTAAAGTAAAAATCTAGGAAAATTGGAAATTATCAAAAATAGAATGAAACTAATAAAGGTTAATATCAAAGGTATTAAAGCTAGTCTACGAGAGCGATAACATGACTTTCAATATAATCCCACCTGAATGTAGAGAACATCTCAGGAATACATTTGAAACATCAGACATTAATGATTAAATACCAGAAGTTTTGTGTGATGACATCAAGAACATCATACAGGAAGAAAGCTAAAGGTCATTTCAAAAAAAAAAAGAGAGAGAGAAAAGAAAGAAAAGGCAAAAATGGATGTCAGAAGAAACTTACTTTGAGCATAGAGAAGGAAGAGTGAAAAGAAAAATGAAGTAAAAGAACTGAATAGAAATTTTCAAAGAACAGCAAGAGACTACAAACTATTATAATGAAATGGGCAAAAACTTGGAGTTAGAAAACCAAAAGAAAACACACGCAGTTTTTCTCTGAAGCACTTAACAACAACAACATACACATATAAATAGTTCTGGTTAGGCACTGTAGGATAAGCCCTGGAGTGCTATCTACAAGGTCAGCACTTTAAACCCACCAGTTCAGTTACCCCTCGGAAACCTAAACAAGATCTCTATGAATCAGAATGTACTCAAAACCACTTAAAAGCAACAAACAAATGCTCAGGACTCATTTCAAGGTCAATGGTTTAAATTCACCAGCTGCTCTATCTCTCCCTGCAATATTTAAAATCTTGCAAGTTCTCTACATGATTGTTAAGAGTTGGAAACAACTTGATTACAATAGGTTTGATTTTGATTTTTATACAATATGTATACATATATAAATGGTAAGTAAAAAAATATTACTGCAAAAATCATAGATCTCTTTATCTTGGTGTGGTGCTATGGGCTAATTGCTGGACTGCAAAGTGGGTTTGAACCACAGATTT
>NW_006408604.1:4047720-4053611 GCF_000296735.1 Chrysochloris asiatica
TATTTTTATGTATCATTTATTTATTTAATTTTTAGAACATAAGTATTATAAACAAATTATTTAAAAATTTGGAGAATTAATGAAAATTGTTGTTTATAATATATCACGTTGTTATTGTTGTTAAGTGCCATTGAGTTGGTTCCAACTAATAGTGACCATATATAGGGTTTCTGAAGAGCAATTGTTGGTTAGCAGTCCAGTGCTTATCCTACAGTGCCACGCCAAGAGTCAAGTAGAAATAATTAAAATAAATTAATGAGAATATTATGATCCAATAGAAATAGAAAAGGAATTTGTGTTTAATAAGGAGAATATGCACATGGCTCTAAAACTCTCAAACACAACAAACTTGAGTTTTGTTGGCCCCATTGCAATTCAGCATCTACATCTGACAGATTCTTTTGCTTCCTCACCCATTTACAGATGCTGTTCTTGTGAGCACTTCTCATTAAGAATTCTATCTAGCTCTAATTTAGTGAAAACAACCTGTTACAAAAGATAGCAGAGATATGAGTTATGGTAGGCTCAACTAAATATAAGATATATTTGAGGTGACAAGTCATGATACATGGAAGGTGTCACTGAGCAAGGGCAGGAAAATATTACAAAATAGTGTGAAAATTAGTGGGTGAATGCTTGGAAGGACATTTGTAAATGTGTTACAGTGAAGAAAAAAGGAGAGAAGAACTGGGAGTTGAATATATACAATTTGTGCATCAGAGATGGGCAGATATTGAGAATATAGTCAGGGTTATAGTTGATAGAAATGGAGTGATTAAGAAAGAACTACAAATGAAAAGACTAAGGAGCAGAGAAACTGATTTGCTGGATTTTTATATAATGTATCATTGACAGACCAAAGGATAGAAACAGCAAGAAATGCTTTGAGTAACCATATGTTACCAACTTTAAAAGAAGCAGCTGCTTTGTTAATTTCAGAAGAATCAGATTTTAAATAAGTGGATTTATAAGGAAAAAAGAGATATGATCTAATGTTAAAGGGATCAATACTCATATTGTTGTTGTTGTTAAGTACCATCGAGTCTATTCCAACCCAGAGCGACCCTGTATAGGTTTCCAAGGAGCAGCTGGAGAGCTTGAACCACCGACCTTGCAGTTCAAACGACTTGCAATCTGATACATTAGCCCACAGCGCCACACCAGGACTCTCAATACTCGTATAAATATAACAATACTGAATGTGCATATGCCTAATAAAAGAGTATCAAAGTATATGAAGTGAAAAGTTATAAAAACTGCAAGGAGAAACAAAAACATCCACTATTATAACTACAGGTTTTAGCCACCCTCTATCAGTAATTGATTAACCCAGTTGATAGAAGGTCAGTAAAGTTACAGTTGAATTACACAATGCCATCAATCTATTGGTTCAAATTGACATTTATACAATACGTCATTTACTCACACATTCTTTTCAAGTTCACATGGAATATTTGTCAAGACAAAAAGACTCTGGGCGGAGGGGATTATAATCAATGTAATGAAACAAGGTATATGAATGTTTGAATGTGAAACCGATGATATGCCCTGAAAACTTTCACTCAATCCACAATAAAAACCTTAAAATTTTTTTTTTAAAAAAGACTCTGGGCAATAAAACACACCTTAACAAATTCAAAGAATAGAAATTCTATGACGTATACTTTCAGAATGCTGTGAAATTAAACTAGAAATCAATACATAAGAATAGCTAGAATTTTTTTTAATATTTAAGATTAAATAACACAATTCTAAATAGCAATGGGTCAAAGACGTCTTGAAGAAGATTAAAAATATAATTAGTCAAAATTTGTGTGGTACAGTAAAAGCAGTCCTTAGAGGGAAATTTATAGCATTTTATGACTATAATAGAAGAGTTAACTAAATCTTAGGAAGTGTTCATTTTAGGAACATAAAAATGAAGAACAAATGGAATCCAAAATAAGCAGGGGAAAATAAATAACAAAATTAAGCAGAAATTAATCTTAGGAAATTAGTAGAGAGTCAGTGAAAATCAAAGTTGTTTCCTTGAAAATATCAACAAATTGATAAACCTCGAGTCATGCTAATGAAGGGAAAGAAAGGGACAGGGAAGAGATAGAGAAAATACAAATTAATCATATTAGAAATGAAAGAAGGACCATCATAGCCTATTTAATGGGCATTGTAAAGATAAAAGGATAGTATGAAACGTTTTATGCACACAAATTGGATAATTTATATAAAATGAACTAATTTCATGAAAGACACAAACAATTGAAATGCATATGGGGGAAATTGATAAACTGCTAAAGGAATTAAATAACAATGAATTAACTCTGAAAATATAATGTACCAGGCCCCAAACTTTTAAAAAACAATCAACACTGATATTTCTCAAATGCACCCAAAATATATAGAAAAGGGGCAACACTTCCCAACTCTTCTCATGACAGCAACATTACCCTGATACTCAAGCAGCCAAAAACATTACAAGAAAGAAGTACAGACCAATATCACTCAAGCATAGATGCAAAAATTCTCAAAACAATATTAGTAAATTTGAAATATAAAGGTAACAAAGGGAAATATACACCTCAATTAAATGGATTTATATCAGGTATGCAAGCCTTATTTAGTATTAAAAACTTGATTAAAAATTCATCATATCAACAGAGTGAAGCAAAAAATGTATGATCAAATTAGATAAAAAATAATTTGACAAAATCCAACACCTATTTATGATAAGAACTCTCGGCAAACTAGAAATAGGGGAGAACCTCTTCAACTTGAAAAAGAACATGCATGAGCATCTATAGCTAACATGAAACTTAAGGGTACGTGACTAGATGTTTTCCCCCCTAAGACCATGAGGAAAGCAAAGATGTCTCCTAGCATTATTCCAATTCAACACCTACTGAAATCTCTAGTTAATACAAGTAGACAAAAATAATGTTAGGGCATACAGTTTAGAAAGGAAGATATAAAACTGTTGCAGATGATATGATTTTTTATACAGGAAATCCCAAAGGTTTAACCATAAAACAAAACTCCTGATCATGTGAAGGTCAAAATACCCAAAATATACAAGAAAATTTCCTTAAAATTCAATTTTAAGAAACAACCCAGTTACAAATTCAAACAATTTGGACACCTCACCAAAAAAATACACTGATGGCAAGCAAGCATATGAAAAAAAAAAAAAAAAAAAAGCTCATTATATACCATTGTTGTTGTTGTTAAGTGCCTTCGAGTCGGTTCCGACCCATAGCGACCCTGTACAGGGTTTCCGAGGGTGTAAATCCTTACGGGAGTAGAAAGCCTCATCTTTCTCCCGCGGAGCAGCTGGTAGTTTTGAACTGCTGACCTTATGGTTCACAGCCCGATTCGTAACCACTACGCTACCAGAGCTCCTTAGGGAATTGTAAATTAAACAGCAATGAGATATAACTGCATATATTTTAGAGTGGTTAAAATTCTGGTGTGGCATTGTGGGCTAATGCGCTGGACTACAAAGTCGTTTGAATCACAAGGTCGGTGGTTCAAACTCACCAGCCACTTTTTGGAAACCCTATACAGGGTCACTATGGGTCAGAACTGACTTCACAGCACTTAGCAAGAACAATAAAATCCAACTACCTGACAATATCAAATTAAAAGAAAATGTGAAGCTACAGAAACTTTCCATAGCTTCATATTTCTCAGCATTTGATATTGTCATTATGCTAGATTTAGCTGTAGGCTAAGCATGAGACTGCTAACCAACAAAGTTGGAGGTTCAAACCCACCAATTTCTTTGGAAACCTTATACAGGATCTCTATGAGTCATAACTTAGCAACATGTACTTAGCAACAACAATAACAAAACATGTGATCATATCTTATCGCTATTTTAATTCGCAGTTATCTAATGATGTGTGATGTTGAGCATGTTTTTAAGCATGAAAACAATGTAAAGCTATGGGAACTCTCAGAACTTGCACACAGACCAAGAAGCAGTTGTTCTAACAGAATAAGGTGTTACTGAATGGTCTAAAATTAGGAAAGTTGTGTGCAAGTGTTGTATCTGTTCACCATATTTTTACAATCAGTATGCTGAGCAAATAATCTGATAAACTGGGTTATATAAAGCAGAACATCAAGTAAGGATTGAAGGGAGACTCAAACAATTTTCAGTATGTAGATAACATAATCTGGCTTGTTAGAAACAAAGTGGGCTTGAAACACTGATGAAGATCAAAGAGTACAGCCTTCAGTATAAATTTCACTTCAATATGAAGAAAAAAAAATACAACTAGGCCAATAAAAATATCACAATAAACCCAGAAAAGATAGAACTTTTCGAAGATTCTGTTTTGCTTGGATGCACAATCAACACTCATGGAAGGAGCAGTCCAGAAATCAAATGATGTATTGCGTAGGCAAATAGCTGCAAAAGATCACTTGAAAGTGTTAAAGAGCAAAGAGGTCATTTTGAGGACTAAGGTGAGTCTGATCCTACCCATGGTATTTTCAATCATTTTATACGTTTGATAGTTAGACAGTGAGTAAGGGAGACCCTAGAAGAATTGACGCATTTGAAATATGGTGTTGGTAAAGAATACTGAAAGTACCATGGACTGAATGCAGAACAAACAAATCTGTCTGAAGAAGTACAGCCAGAATCCTGTTTAGACACGAGGATGGTAAGACTTCATCTCTAGTACTTGGGACATCTTTCAGGAGAGATCAGTACCTGGAAAAAAACATCATGCTTGGTAATGAGGATGGGCAGTGAAAATGAGGAAAACCCCCAATGAGATAGACTGACAAAATGACAGAAACAATGGGCTCAAACATACCAGCAATTGTGGGGATGGCTCAGGACCAAGCAGTGTTTCCTTCTCTGTGTCTAGGATTGCTATGAGTGAGAAACAATTAAAAGACTCCTAATAACAGCAGTGGGAACCCTCACTCATTCCTGTTGGGAATATAAAATGACAGCCACTTTGGAAAGCAGTCTGTTGTTGTTGTTAAGTACCATCGAGTCAGTTCCGATCCATAGCAACCCTGTATAGTGTTTCCAAGGAGCAACTGGTGAGCTGGAACTGTCAACCTTGTAGTTCAAATGGCTTTGTAGTCTGGAGCATTAACCCACAGTGTCACAACAACAGGACACCCTGGAAAGCAATCTAGAGATCCTTAAATATTTAAACATAGATTTATCATAATGTTGCTATTATGTATGATTAAGTCAATTCCAATTCATTACAATCATGTTCCTAGGTATTTATATAAAATATTTGCCCACATAAAAACATACACAAGAAATGTTTACAGCAGATTTATTCATGATTGTCAAAAATTGGAAATAACCAAGTTGCCGTTCAATAGGTGAATAGATAAGCAAAAAGCTAACTGTAGTGAATCCATAAAATGAAATATCATTAATGATTAAAAACAACAAAAAATTATTATTCCACTAAAAGACAGAATACTACATGTATACTGCTAAGTGCAAGAAACCAAACCCAACCAAATAAACAAAAGTCGAAACCTGCTGCCATCAAGTTATAATGATCTTATATAAGATTTCTGAGACTATAAATCTTTATGGGAATTGACAGCCTCATTTTTCTCCTACTGAGCAGCCTGTGGGTTTGAACTGCTGGGTTTATGGTTAACAGTCCAATGCCTAACCCACAGCACCACTGAGTGAAAACAGTGAGAATGAAAAAGCTACATATTATATGATTCAAACTATATGAAATTCTGTAAAACACAAAACTATATATATATATTGTGTTTTACAGAATTTCATATAGTTTGAATCATATAATATAATAACACAAAACTATATATATATATGTTGTTGTTGTTGTTAAGTGCCGTCAAGTCGGTTCCGACTCATAGCGACCCTGTACAGGGTTTCC
>NW_006408604.1:4053711-4070416 GCF_000296735.1 Chrysochloris asiatica
GTTTCCAAGGGTGTAAATCTTTACGGGAGTAGAAAGCCTCATCTTTCTCCCGCGGAGCGGCTGGTAGTTTCAAACCGCTGACCTTAAGGTTCGCAACCCGATTCGTAACCACTACGCTACCAGAGCTATAGTTTTGTGTTTTACAGAATTTCATATAGTTTGAATCATATAATATGATTCATATATATATTTCATATATATATATGCATTTTAAAGTCAGGAAAGTATTCTATGTGATACTGCAATGGTAGACACATGACAGTATGCATTTGTCACAAACCATGTGGCGCTGTACGATAAGCACTGGACTACAAGAATGGTTTGAACTGCAAAGTCGGCAGTTCAAATCTACCAGCTGTTCCTTGGAAGTCCTGTTCAGGGTTGCTATGAGTTGAAACCGACTACTCTGCACTAAACTACAACAACATAAGACTATTAACACAAGTTTTGAACACAACATAAACTATGGACTTTAGTTATTTATTAAATATAATGAATCATTATTGGTTCATCAATTATATCAAATATGTAATAGAAATGCAAGAAATTAATAATAAGTACAGTGTGCAGAGGAATGGAGCATATTGAAACTCTACATTTTATGGAATATTTTATGGAAATCTAAAACTATGCTCTAAAAATAAAGTGTGTGTGTGTGTGTGTGTGTGTGTGTGTGCATTTGCTACATGCCTATGATTTGGAACTGACTCAATGGTACTTAACAACAATATATGTGTGTGTATACATGCACACACACTTAAATATATATGTAAGTGAAAAATATACACATACATACATGAGTATGTAAGAGAAAAATTGTTGTTAAGTGCCGTTGAGTCGGTTCCAAACCATAGCGACCCTGAACATGGTTTCCGAGGCTGTAAATCTTTACAGGAGCAGAAAGCCTCATCTTTCTCTCGCAGAGCAGCTGGTAGTTTTGAACTGCTGACCTTGCAGTTCGCAGCCCGATTCGTAACCACTATGCTACCAGAGCTCCTTAAGAGAAAAATAAGTATACAGATATATTGTTGTTATTATTGTTAGCAACCCATTGTACTACAAAACAAAACACCTCCTGGTCCTTTGCCACCCTCATAGTTGTTGCTACATTTGAATCCATTGATGCTGCCCCTGGGCAAATCCATCTCATAGGGAGTCTCTCTCTTTTTTGCTCACCCTCCACTTTAGTGAGTATGATATCCTTCTCCAGGAACTGGTTCCTCCTGATAATATTTCCAAAGTATGAGAGACAAAGTCTTGCCATCCTCGCTTCTCAGGAGCATTCTTTCTGGTTATACTTTTTCCAACATAGATTTGTTTGTTCTTCTAGCAGTCCATGATATTTTAATATTCTTCTCCAATACCATAATGCAAATTCAATTATTCTACTGTATTCCTTATTCAATGTTCAACTTTCACAGGCATAAGAAGATATTGAAAATATCATGTCCTGGGTCAGGTACACTTTAGTCCTCAAACTGACATCTTTTCTCTTGAACACTTTAAAGAGATCTTGAACAAATTTGCATAACACATTATGTCATTTAATTTCTTGACTGCAGCTTCCACAAGTTTTGATGGTGGAGCCACATAAAATGAAGTCTTTTTTTACACTTAAATCTTTTCTCCACTTATGATGTTATTTACTGGTCCAGAGGTAAGGATTTTTGTTTCCTTTACACTGATGGCCTTGGTGTTTTATATTTATCAGTAAGTATTTTAAGTCCTCTTCACTTTCAGTAAGCAAGGTTGTATCATGCGCGTATCACAGGTTGTTAATGAGTCTTCCCCCAATCCTGATACCACAGTCCTTTTCATAAAACCCAACTTCTTGAATTTTTTTGCTCAGCATACAGATTGAATAAATATGGCAAAATAACATAACTCTGGCACACATCTTTCCTGATTTTAAACCATTCAATGTCCTGATGCTCTGTTTGAATGACTGCCTTTTGGTCTATGTACAGGCTCCTCAAGAGCACAATGAAGTGTTCTGGAATACTCTTTCTCAACAATGTTGTCCATAGCTTGTCATGTTCCACACAGTCAAAAACCTTTGCATAGTCAATAAAGCACAGGTAAATATTTTCTGGTATTCACTGTTTTCAGCCAAGATCCATCTGACATCAGCAGTGGTATCCATCTGTCCATGTCCTTATCTAAATCTGGCTTGAACTTCTGACACTTTCCTGACAATGTACTGTTGTAGCTATTTTTAAATTACTTTTAGTAAAATTTTACTTGCATGGGATATTAATGATATTGATTGATGATTTCTGCATTCCATTTGGTTACCTCTTTTTGGAACGGGTACAAATTTTATTATCTTCCAATTATTTGGCAAAGTAGCTGTCTTCGAAATTTCTTGGCATACATGAGTTAGTGCCTTTATGCAGCATCAGTTTGTTAAAAATTTGCATTTATAGTTTGTCAATTTCTTGATCCTTGTTCTTTGCTAATGCCTTCAAACTGACAGATGAATGGTGGATACATTTATACATGTAAGTGAAAACATATATATACATCTATATGTATAAATACCAGTTCTTATATGCCAGGGTTTTTTCAAAACAAAATATATTTAAATTTGTCCCTGAGATCAATGTAGCCCTGGCACTGTAGGATAAGCACTGGACTGCAAGATCAGCAGTTCAAATTCACCAGATGCTCCTTGGAAACCCTGTACAGGGTCACTAAGAGTCGGAACTTACTCAACTACACTTAACAACAGCAACCAAGTTCAATGGATAACTGCAGACAAGTTCACTCTCATTTTGTTCCCAAAATTGAAAAACCATTTAAAAGGAACACAGTTTGAATCCCTCGAGAATGCTAGAATTGCTGTTTTGATGTTGTAAATCAAAGATTGTACAATTCCTTGGGAAGGGTTAGAGATGGAAACACTGCCTTCAGAAGAACTTAAACCCAGATGAAGAATGCTGAAAAGCAATAGCTCCACATTTTGATATTTTGTTTAATAAAAGTTTGCATGATTTTGTGAGAATTCTTTTTTACTTGCTCTCATAGATAATATATTTATATGAGTTGGTTAAAAAAATTTGTGGAAAAGTGGAATTAATAGATAATGGAATCATCTCACATGCTTTCTGAAAATCCACCTATATTTCTGTATATGTGTGTATATATACATTAACTTGCAACTCTCTATGTACAGGAACCAGCTGTTTGAGACTTTTTAAATATTTGTTTTCTTAACTTGTCCATTCCAAACAGTAAAAATTGATGTTAAAAATATTCTAATATCATGTTAAGTCTGTAGTTTACAGTCAAAATGAGTTAAGTTTTTTTTTTTTTTTTTCAATTATACAACTTGCTAGTTTGATGACATTTACTCAGTTTACCCTCTGAATCTTACCTGTCATTTTGCCTCTAATAATCTGTTCCACTAATGGCCCACTTTAAGTGTACCACCTATTTCTCTCTGGGACCCTGACACTCCCCCTATATTAATGAAAGCAATACAGTTCTAAAATCGGAAAAGTTTACTGCTTTTTAGCCTTACACATTGAAAAGCACAAAATATTGTTTTTTAATGCTTTACACCTGTGAGTTAGAGTTGGGAAGAGTACATTGTACAAGTCATGAATTTGCATATTTTTGCACATTAACTTTGCATGTAATGATTCCTGAGCCCAATGATGCGATATTATTTAGAACATATATCCTTGGTGACTTTCATCAGCAATTCAGAAGTGTTTCTTTTCTTCTGATTATGCTATGCATGTTGTATGGATTATTTACCCTGAGGGTGAACTGAGAGCATAAAAACACCCTATTTTGAAATTTCACTGAATTATTAAGTGATAGTTGAATTATTATGATAGCTGAACATGACTAAATTATTAACTAATAGCTAAGAGATGAATGGATACTTTGATGACTCAACGATCAACTATGAGATAAAGTGATGCTTTTAATGTAAAGACTACAGGTAAAGAAAAAAAGACTGTATCATGATCACTATAAAAATCTGACATTTACTAAATTTCTTTTCTCTCTCTCCCTATTTTTATCCGATACTTTTATTATTTCATTATTTTAATGCTTTATATTCTGTCTCTGAACTTAACACAACAACTGTGTTAAACATAATGCAGAAAACATTTGCCATTTCAACATTCTTCATATGTAAAATTCAACCATACTTGTAATTTTTAAATATATTTAATTGAATAGTTCTCCCTATAAGATACTCTCAACTCTAAGGTCTAATGAACTCTGGTAGCATAGTGGTTATGAGCCGGGCACTAATTTCAAATTCAACAGTTCGAAACTGCCAGTAGTTCTGCAGGAGAAGATGAGGCTTTCTGCTTCCATAAAGACTTACAGCCTCGGAAACCTTATACAGGGCTACTATGAGTTTGAACAGATTCCATGGCGCATCACCACCAACTCTACCTTAAAGTTTATGTGGGCAGGAATTACTATTTTTATTACTGTTGTGTACTCAGGTTGAAGGACACTTGACACAAATAAAAAACAAAGTAAATATTTGTTAAGTGAATAAATGCATATAGAATGTCAGTCACACATAGACTAATCAGCAATAACTTTAGATTTTCATGCTTAAATTTGAGTCGTTTCATGTCTGCTTCCAGTCTACTTCCAACAACCCAACACTTAATCCCATCATGTGAAATAGACTCCTGGTGTGGCACTGTAAGATAAGCACTGGATTGGTAGCTACAAGTTCTGCAGTTCAAACCAACCAACTGCTCCTTGGAAACTATGAGTCAGAACTCTCTCAAAGGTACTTAACAACATCATGTGAAATATTGGCTTTTAGCAATTCTTTTATTCTCAATCTGATAAAATTATCATGCTTCAAAGGTCACTGAGCTAGATAAAATATTGTCGTTGTTGTTAAGTACCGTCCAGTCAGTTCTAAGTCATAGCTACTTGTGTAGGGTTTCCAAGAAATGACTGGTGAGTTTGAACTGCTGGCCTTGCCCTTCAAACTGACCTTGTGGTCCAGTGCTTATCCTACAGCACCACAACTACATTATGTTAATATAATTAAACTAAGAAAATGTATACATAAAATCAGAAAATACTTGTATAGCTGACTATACAGAATCAAAATTTAGCAATCTGACAGAACTCTGGAAGAGTCTTTTATAGTCATCAGCTTGGGAATAACAGCCTGGTGTCCATCAAAATGCATTTAAAACAAAACAAAAAAAGGTCATTATTAACATAGGTCCAGGAACCAAGTATTGAAGGTGTCAATTACCATTCTCACTAAGATTCCCTGTGTTCCATTTACAGAATATGTGCTTCCTGTCCTTACAACTTCAGGGTCTATACGATTCAATATCTAGGTTCTTAATAGTGAAATTGTCTCTAACCATGCAACGTAAGTTAAACTACACCTGTAGTTTGAGTTTGCTTCTTCCAGAAAACTGATGGCCAAAGTAGTGAGGCAATACGGTATACAGGCCAGGTAATTAATTTTTATTATGGTGAACAATCTTGGTGTGGAATGCAATGGACTGCAAAGTTGATTTGAACCATAATGTCAGTGGTTCAAGCTCACCAGCAGCTCCTCCAAAACCCTATACAGGATTACTATGAGTCAGAAGTAATTCAACAGCAATTAACACCAACAATGGTGAAGAAATACAACTGCTGCTATAAAGTAGGGCAGGGGAGAGTAGTGTGGAAACCACTGAATTCATAGGAATGTTTCTTGTGACCTTTTGCCTTAAAGATAACATTGAAAAGGCAACTGAACTAAAGCCAGACAACAAGGTGATAGGAGCTCAATCCCCTAAGGGATGAAGGTGTGACTAGTCTACTTAACAAACAACCAAGTTAATACCTGGTGTCCAGATTCAGTAGAAGGGATCTCTAGCTTTTTCCAGTAACGGTATGGTTCTAAATTTTTATTTATTTATTTTTAGAAATGAAGACTAACTAGAACTTCAAAGAATCTGACAGATTAGAGTCAATGAACTTAATGTGGTTAATTTAACTTTAGCAGACACTGGGTTACACAAGCTCTCAATAGCAAGTGCTATTTAAATGTGTACAGATTCAATGGTTTTTCACTGCAAATACTTTCAAAGAATTGCCTGAGGTTTTTCTCAGGCAGCCTGAACAAATTCTGTCTAGGTCAGGTGAGAGAAGTACATATTGGAAATTAATTGGCAGATACATTTGACAGTTTTTTTCACAACCTATATGGTCCAGTGCATTATTCCACAGTGCCACATCAGGACTCCAAACTAAAAGCATAATCTCTAAATAAAGGAAAATGTTAAAGCTATATTTGGAACCTAATATGATAAAACCTAATAGGACATATTGTCAGGAGGGACCAGTCACTGGAGAAGAATATCATGTTTGGTAAGGTGGAGGATCAGAGAAAAAGAGGAAAAAACCCAATGAGAAGGATTGGCCAAGTGGTAGCATCGATGAACTCAAGTGTGGCAACAGTAGTGAGGTTGGCCCAGGATCGGGCTGTGTTTCATTCTGCTGAGCATAAGGTCACTATGCTTCAGTATTGACGTGATGACACCTAACAACAACAACAACAATATGATATAACAAAACTTTACTGGCTCCATTTACATCTTATATGTCATAAGCGAACAAAGCAAAAATATTTGATGCACATATACAAAACAAAACAAAAAATATATATTCATTTAAATGTCCAAAGGGCACATTCTGTAAGCTAGCCTCCATAGGCATACAGCCCTACTTAACCCATCGTCCTAGAGTCCATAGTTGCTCTGTCTTTCCTGCCACTGCCTCTGCTGCCATCTCTGCTATTGCTGCTTTCCCAGGCAAGGTTCCAAAGTTCCAGTTAAGCTCTTCCTTAATGATGGTCCTGGGATCATCTGTTCCTGAAGTGAAAGAAAACTACTCCCTCCTTTTGGTTACATATTTTCTGCAGTTACAGATTTGACCATCACAATTAATACTACTAACAATTACTCACAATTAAAATCATAAAATCCTATCAGCATCATCTTTCACCCACCCACCCCCATTCCCCTTTCACTAGAAGCATATGGAAAAGAGGAAAATAGTCAGTGGGGATTCTTTTTTGTCCCCTCATTCTAAAACTAAGCAGATACATGAAAGTTTATGAACCAGTCACTTCATGCCTTTATAGTCCCCCCATTTTTAACAGCTAACATCTAAATTACCCATGTGTGGGGCTGTGGGACAAAGCACTGGACCGCAAAGTCAGATTGAACCCCAGGTTGGCAATTCAAACTTAGGGTCGCTATGAGTCAGAAACAACTCAACAACACAATGACAGCAAAACATCAACCCAGTCAACTGAGGAGACAAGTATGTTCCTTGATCTGAAGAATCTTCCATTCTGATAAAGATCTTCATCCAGTTAGGTTCTGGTCAGCTCAACTTTAGTTATCCAAATGATGTCAAATGTCAGCTGCAAGTTTTAGAGTTCACACATACCTCCCTGCACATCATGCCAGCTGGCACCCTCACTTTCAGCCCCAGTTCCCATGGGTTAAGGTCAGTGTTCATGGTTCTCAGGAGTTCATACAACTACTTAATTTCAGACGGACAGCCTTCCCTCTACTCTTATCTCAAGGAGAACAAGTGCCAGTGGAACATGGTCCAAACTCAGTCTGTGTCTTAATTGCTGTATTTACCCAACTCTACTTACACATAGACCCAGGTGGTCGTCAGTGAACATATGCATCACTGGTTCCCTTTAACTTTCATTCCTAGAAAGGTTGGCTTTCCTTGCCTTGAATCCTCCAATACTCAAAACTCCAAACTGTTGGCTTTCTTTCCTCTGCTTAGATCTGCTGTTCTCCCAGCAGTTCTGGGTTGATCTGCATGTCTTTTAAAATGCAAATGTATTGACTCTGAAGGCTCTAGGTAGGCTTCAGGAGTCCACTAAAGCCCCAAACTCTACAAAGGTTTAAGCTAAGAAGCCTATTTTTTTTTTTTTCTGGGAAAATTCTAACTCCTCTTTTAGCAAATCCAATCAAGTATCTGCTGAAGGTGCATTTACAAGCTCTCTGACTTCATAATTCCAAAAATTCCTATCACACATGTATGTCTATTTTACAATAATAGGTAGGAGAAACTAACATCCATAAGATCATCAAACATATACAACTTTTGAAACAATCAAGTTCAATCATTTCTTCTCTCTTGGACTAACCCATTAATATGCATATGGTTTCAGATGTCCTTTTTAACCATCATGTTATCAGCTCCAGGCAGCTACAGAAACTGTTACTCTCCTCTCTGCTGAAATATTTTATCTCATGCCCCTTTGTTCTTTCTCTTACAAAACTTCATAATTTTATAGGTCTGGAGCCTCACAGCGACAACTGCTTAATTGAAGCAAGGACCATCTGTGACTTTATCTGACTCCACAAGAGGGAAAGAGGACCAAATTCAGAATCAGCCCAAGGCTGATTCCTATGAAGTGGAGGTCAGACATGCCTCCACTCTATATCAGTGCCTTTAAAATTAGTCAAATTTGAGAACAAATTTAGAAAACTTATCCTTATGAGTTTGTTTCTCTAGAACCCTACTCATTCCATACCACTTGTCTTAGAGAGGGTTTTCTAGAGAAACAAAACCAGTGAAACATATATATGTGTATATACAAAGAGAAGTTCATTATCTGACAATTGTAGAGCCCCAGTTCCCCAGCAGGAGAGGAGTCCCTTCTACATGTCCATTATATTGTGAGCAGGCCACACGCTCAAGGAAGTATCCCTTCAATTAACTCATAACCACTCACCACAGAGCTAACTCTGTCTGTATTAGGTTTCATCACCATGGGAATAAGCACATCCCAACTGCTAAATCTCTGGAAATTCTGGTCTTATCACAGAATCCTAACCGTTACAAATATATCAACAGTACCTTCTAAATAACAACAAAATTCTTATTGACTTTTACCTGTCAATAGCGTAGAAATTCAATAGCTGTTTTTACATGGATGGGATTGCAATCATTGAGATGAAACAATGTATATGATTTTTTAATATAAAACTGATGATTATTTCTATAAATCTTCACTTAATTCATAATAAAAGTTAAGAAAAGAAAAACTCCAGTATGTCTAAATTTTACTTTTAGAAACCCACTCATAAAAGATTTCTGTTTTACCACCATGTGATACCAGATGGGTTCAATTTATCAATATGATGAGTAATGTATCTATTTTTAAGATAATAAATTTTTATTCATCTCTTGATATTCAAATTTCCCATTAATCAGCGATTCTTCCATTTTCAGCTACTGGACCTGCCACCAACCCTGGGTGTGTAAACTAAAGAAATATATATGTCTATTCAAATTGTACATGTATTCAAGTGGATAGTATAGATATTAATTAGAAAATGTAAAGAAAAACCACACTTATATTTTATAGGAATTGAATTTGCAATGCTACAGCTTTGCAAATGAATAAGGGGAGGATTGCATTTATATTATGCAGGGAGTTCAACTGAGGTTTTAAAACTCACTAAAGAAAGTGTGCCAATGTATCATTTTCAATGATTTTCCCCCCTGACATTTAGGTAAAAGGTCTGATGTAGTTTAGTATGAGAAAGTTAATGATCTATAATGTAGATACATAGACATTTACTATAAAAATCCATCAGAAAAGCCAACTCATCAAAATATTAACCTTTAATACACTGGATGGTCATGTTTCAAGAGAATGGGTTACTCTGGTAACCTCTAAGACATGAAAAGTAAGTTGTCATTAACTCTACTCTATAGGATAGACTGCTGAATCCAGTGGCCTGGTAATATAATACTCTGGGTTTGACCAATTAAATCCAAAGATGAATTTTTTCTATCTTTTTTTGTGGAGAAAGAGAGTCTTTAAGTTACCAGTTTAATTTATATAAACTGGAAAGACGAGGCTAATTTATGGATTACCGTCATTTGTCATACATTTACACGTGTGGCTCAGTTAACTAAGTGCACATACTTCTCTTCATTCTGCATCCACCAAAACTTAGAGACATGATTTTTTGTTTCTACTAAATCTATGCCATACATTTTCATATGCTTTCCTTCCTAACTGCAACATGATTCAATTGGTCAAAAACTTTTCTTACAATATTGTGATTTAAATGTAAAAATACAAATATTATACGCCACATGCCACCAAGCAACTCATGTCTTTGTATTTCACCATTTTATTTTATTAGAAGAAAACATCATCTTACATGCATATATATATATATGTGTGTGTGTGTGTGTGTGTGTGTGTGTGTATAATTACTAGTTCTATCAAATAATCATACCAAAAGCATTCTATTGGTAATCTTCCAAAAATAGATTCAGATAAAAGTAGATGATTTTATGCACTCAGCATGCAATCGACCACGTGTGACACTATTATTGATAGACACACACAATAAAAAATAGACATTTGATTCAGTTAAAGGGTCATAAAAGTGGCCTGAAAGAACACACAGGATCCAAAAACATTAAACTGTGTATTTCACCTACATCAGAGGCACAGGTTATAGACAGTGCAAAAATCTCATAGTTCTTTTATTGCAATGTGAGAGATGTCTGAGCACCAAGGTGAGGCACAGCAGGTGGGGGTGGTGGGGCAGCTGATGGGATGTCCTGGAACTTCTGCCACAGCCTCATTTCTTCTGTGCCTTGCCCTTCTTGGGCTCTTGTTTCAGTTTGTAATCAGCCAGGGAGGTCTTGATGGCACCCTCAGCCAGCAGGGAGCAGTGCAACTTCACCGGGAACAGACAGAGCTCCTTGGCGATGCCTGTGTTTTTGATGGCCAAGACTTCCTCAACTGTTTTCCTTTTCACCCACTCAGTGGCTAACAAGTTGGACTTGATCACAGAACCACAGCCAGATGTTTGAAAATGGGTGTACACCATCTTCTCCTTGACATCCACTTGGATCTGTAATTTCATGACATCACCACAAGTCAAAGGCCCCACAAATCCAGTTCCACCATTTTCATTTGTTTTGTGGATGAACCCCACATTTCTAGAATTTTCATAATGATCAACATCTTTCTTGTGATAGAGCAGAGTTGGCCTGACAGCTCCCTGTGGGCTTGGGAGAGGCAGGGCCAAAGTCACCTGTCTCTGACAGCCAATCCAATCACATTCATCTTATAGAGTCGCACTTGCTGTAGCTCACCTTGTATTGCCGTTCATCTCCCTTAAAGATTTACAGCCTCAGAAACCCAGTACAGAGACTCTATGAGTAGGAATTGACTCCATGGCACATAATTACCACCACCACTGATGTATTGGGAAAGCTGGTATGGCGCTTCAGGATAAGCAATAAACTACTAACCACAAGGTTGGGGGTTCAAACCCACTAGCCTCTCCTCGAATCCACTGGAAGCTCCTAGGAAACACTATAAAATGGTCACTATGAGTCAAAACCAATTTGAAGGCACTTAAAAACATCAAGAATGATGAGCTGGACATTTGTATATTATTACATAGTTATTTTAAGTTCCCCCTTCCAAATCCTTTGTGAAACATTATATGGAACAAAGAAAAATAATGATCAGAAATGTGTATGCATTGTAGAAAACATGGAATATATAATAAACTAGAAGAGTTTATTTATTATGTGTGTGTATATGAGTGCATATTTTAAGAGCAACATATAAAAATTTTGATGTTTTCCCATTTTCTTATCTTATTTATGTTATTTGCATAATACTAATCAGTCCTTGTGTGGCATTGTAGGATCAGCACTGCACTGCTAACCACAAGGTTGGTGGTTCAAATCCATCAGCTGCTCCTTGGAAACCTTGTACAGTGTCATCATGAATCAGAACTGACTTGAGAGCACATAACAACCACAACAATTATATTCCAGAGTCCTAGTGTGGTGTTGTAGGGTAAGCACCAGACTTTTAACTAAAAGGTCAGCCTTTTAAACCCACCAACAACTCCTAAGAATCCCTAAGTAGGGTCACTAGGAGTCAGAACCAACTGATAGGACTTAATAAAAACAAAAATCATATTCTAGGATCCACAAAATGCACTGGCATCTGTGATACAATGACAATGATTCCCTCAATGATCATGCATCTGCTCCCTTTTGTTTTTAGAAAGTAAAATTTTAGTATTGCTCCATTTTATATTTATGATGTAAACCAATTCAGTCAGAGATTTTTTCTTTTTTTTTCCTAGAAAAATCTCTTTCCTATGTGAAGGTTTGTTGTTGTTATTAAGTGCCCATCGAGTTGATCCTGACCCATAGCGGCCCTGTGTAGGTTTTCCAAAGAGCAGCTGGTGATCTTAAACCACAACCTTGCAGTTCACACAGCTTTGCAGTCTGGTGCAATAACCCACAGCACCACACCAGGACTCCATGTGAAAGTAGGTACAGTCATATACTAACACAGCACTATTAGGGTAATGATGCCTTTTGTGTATAAAATTGTGCATACAAAACGAGAACATGAAGTCAACAATCTAAGAGATGAATAGATTGGAAGTTGGGTCTTCCTTCCATCCTTATACTGCTTGTATCCTATTCTTGCTAAGAGATTTGGTTGTGTAGTGTTTTCTTTATTCTGGAAACAACTCTAAAATCCACCAAACATAGCATCCAAAAGAGTTCTGACCAATAAAAGTTCACATATGCAAATAGGCATTTCGCTATCTACCCTCACTCTCACTGGTCCCTGTTGTTGTTAAGTGCCCTTGAGTTGGTTTGGACGCATAGTGGCCTTCTATAAGTTTCCAAAGGGGGACCTTATTCTACAGCTACATCACCACACCAGGAGTACATTAACCCATTATCCACATATAAACCATGTGAACCTCCTTTAGCTCAATTGATATCAACCATATTCAAGATTGAACTTTTCACATATGTATCAGAGCATAAAAATTTACCTTTTATTGAAAAAATTTAATTACTATGTAATATATAATGTAGTTTTTAGTAATTTAATTAACTCCATTTTGTGGGACAGTTTTCATAAATTAGAAATAATACTGGGATGGATATTTGCTTATATTGATAATTTCATATTTTTTGTTAACACCATAAAATACATACCCAAAAGTAGGATTAATGTGTCCAAAGAGAGATACATGTTACTGGTTTTAAGTTACTATTGACTATTAACCTTCTAAAATGAATGAACTGATTTATCATCCTGCCAGAACTACTTTAACTATTAAGTGAAATTTGATTTTGAATAACAATATTAGAATAACAAAATTAGAAAGTGAAAGTTGATAATTTATTGATATTCTAGTTTGTATTTATTTCTTCATCTGTCAGGTTAAAAGGAACCCTGGTAATGTAGTGGATTTTGAGCTGGGTTGCTAACCACAAAGTCAGTAGTTCAAATCTACCATTCACTCCACAGGAGAAATATGAAGCTTTCTGCTTCCATAAAGATTTATGAATCTTTCCATAAAGGTCACTATGAATCAGAACCGACTTGGTGGCACATAATCACCACACAATGAGGTTAAGCATCTTTATATATAGTGTGCTTTTTAATACATTTGACTCATTTGTCTAAAATAAAATACTGTTTATATATTCATTTTGTTAATAGACAGTTACCTCAAGCTTTAAAATTCAGTCAAAAATATTGAACTTGTTTCTTTTATTAATAGAACTAAAAATTTTTATCTATATTTAGACATTGGTGATACAGGGAATTATCATGCAAATTTTGTAAACATACTACCTATATTGGAGTTCCTTAAGTGAATATGGATTGCTAAAACATTCTTTGACATATGTAGATGAACAATTGTTGTTGTTATTTTAGGTGCCATCGAGTCAGTATGGACTCATCTTTACCTTATGCACAACAGAACGAAACACTGCCTGAGATGAACAATAGAGGTTATTTATTCAAGACTGAACAGAATAAATGTAATTCAGAGCTCTTTCCATTTCCATGGGTTTCATAGTACTAAGAAAAGCATCACTCTCAGTAGCAGGCTTTAAAAAAAAAAAAAAAAAAAGCACTCTCCCTCCAAGCAGTAGCGTGACTTTTGACACTTTCAGCCAGATTAAGAACTGAAGTCACAGTAGGCAGCCATAAGAATCTAAACACACTGAGCAATGGGTCTCTTCATTGGTGAGAGGAAATTAATGACTAAAGCCCTTAAAACCATGGATCAATGGTGGTGGTATGCTACAGGGAATCTATGAACAAGTTTCATTCTTCTCTGTCTCACAGGGGGTATTGGTAGAGAGTGTGATTTGTTGAAGCCAACAGAAACCATTGTGAAAGCATTGTGTATATGTGGATTTAAAATGACCTGAGATATAGCTATGGGAAAATAAAACATATGGCTAAACCTATATTAATTACTTCCTTCATCTTTGGTCAAAAATAAATTCCTTTTTTAAGGAAATTCTAAGAAAATTAAAATAGCAAAAAAAATCTACAAATGTACAAATATGTGTGTATGTGTATATAGTTCTGCAATAAACTGTGAAGTAATTTCATTTTAGGAATAATAGAGAAGACATATGCTCTCTCTTTTGACTTGATGGAAAATGAGAGTCTCCAGCGTTTCAAAATTGACATAGTATGCATGATAATCTAATGGAATGCCAAAAAAAACGTGAAAACAAATTAGCAGCTGAATTCAAGACCAGATTGACTACATTAAAATTTATTACAGGTTGGAAACTTCCATTATGCTCATGTACAGGTAAACCTTGGAAATTTTTTTTTTTTCATTCACTGTTTTCTTAGACTGATTTCTTCCACTTCTGTTCACCACTTTTTCTTGGACAAAATTAAGGACCATACAGAATAATGACTGTTGAGATAAAGACAATGCTGGTGGTAAAGATGGAAATAAACTAAGAGAAGGAAATTTTAGTAAATTGTTCTTGAGCAGACCATGTTGCTTCACTACAAAAGAACACAATTTCAACCATTTTAGTAGATTGATCCAAGAGTTAGGTGTTTGTTTTTTTGTTTTGTTTTGTTTTTGTCTTAATGTTCTTTTGAAACTGAGCTTTCATTTTTGGACATTATCATTCAACTTCTAAGATACCTACTCCCACTCACTGACTCTGTGTTTCACATTCTGTGTTTATAAAATGGCAAAAAATCTGCTAGCTGACTATTTTGTACATTAACAGTACACATCTGGTAGTAAAAAATGTGAAGATATAAGGAGAGAGAAATGTTAGCTGTGATGGTTAAGGTTATTTGTCAACTTGTCTGAGGCATGATTCTCAATGGCATGTTACGTGATGATGTATTCATCTTGCATTTTGTAATCTAATATGACTCTCCTCTATTTTGGCATAGCACCAAGTTTCACATAATTATTTAGCTTGGAAATCTAGCCATGTCAACAGGTGAGGAGTGGGTGAGGAGAAATGACAACAGTATTTATTTCTACCACCTCATATCCTCCTCTTCATCATTCATAAACCTTAGTATACTGGTTTCCAGTTAAATCACAAATCGTTGCTGATTTGATTGTGATCATGTAAATATTGTTTCCTGAATAGCTAGAGAGTATGTTACGATTGCATTTCTTCATGTGGAGGTTTATATTTGTCCTTGACATATGATTGTTTTTCTGTATTTCCTGTAATATTTGTCAAATATCTCATCAACAGCTCTTTCTAAATGTCCTCTTATGCTATTTATTCTGTTTTTATACTCCAGAAGACTTCCTAATTGCACCAAATTGCATTCTTTCTCTATATCTGCTCAATGTTTTCAACCCAGGCTTTATGTAGCCAACATGTTAGGTTTGATCAACTTTCCTGTCATCTATGGACCTGTAGGATAAGCAGTTCAAACAACGGTTCAAACCCACCAGTTGCTCTTGGAAACCATATATAGGGTCAGTATGAGTCAGAAGTGACTCCATAACACTTAACAAACAAACAAAATATTTACATCTACATGTATCTGGATATTGAAAAAGGAAGGCAGATAAAAATTGGTATTTTCAAATTGTGTTATTGATAAAGAGTAATGAATATTCCATGAACTGCTAGAGAAACAAGCAAATTAGTCATAGAAGACATACTTAAAAGAAAGGAAATACTTTGACTTGCTTTCTTTGGAAATGTCATCAAGAAAACTAGAAATTATGAAATTCAGAAGGTCAGCAAAAATTAGGAAAATCACCAATGAGATGGATTACAGTCAACTGAAACATACCAACAACCATGAATAGAGTGCAGGACCATGAAACAATTCATTGTTAGGCTACCGTGAGTAGGAACTGACATAATGGCAACTAACAGTAATAGCATCTATACTTATATTCTTAATTTACCCTATAATTTTACAAGAGGATATTCTCAAATCATTTTTTAAAGATTGATGGATAGAAGTTAAATTTCCAGAGTTTTTATATAACAGGCTATATCTAATATAGAACTTCGAGCAGCGAGAACTTCGAGCAGCGAGACGTGTAGTGTGGCGCTCCAACAACAACACGGAATACTGGGCCACAAGGCTGTTTAACTGTTTTTGTTTTTGTTTTTTTGTTTGTTTGTTTTTAACCACTACACTACCAGGCCTCCCTTGAAGATGGCGGATCGGGTAGATGTATAGTGAGGAGCTCGGTCAACAACAACACGGAATACCGGGTCAAGAGGACTCATGAGTTGGTGTTGGAACTCTGTAACAAATATAAAGGTATGTTTGGAGTTTCGGAGGCTTTATAGCTGGGGAATTTGCAGGAGAATCCAGAAATTCATT